>NC_133664.1:24400405-24773738 GCF_037893015.1 Macrotis lagotis
GTGTTGATGTCATTGTCATAGGAATGAATTGTATGGAGAGTGTGAATAAGTGTTGGGTCATTAGATTAGATTTGGAGATAATGAATGCCTTGAGGATATGAATATTAGAATGCAGTTTGTGTACCTTGTAGAAATTAAGTGGGGGAGGAGTGATTCCATTATTTAGGAGTATTTTATTCCATTTAGAAAAACAGTAAATATGAACTAAGGTGAAGCTGAAGTATTGCATCAGATCCTGGGAACATAAAATAAATACAAGACATCAACAAGAGAAGGAAAACATGGAAGAGGGGAACAAGAGAGAGGACAAGGAGGAGGGGGGGGGAACATCACTTAGTAAAGAATGTAGAAATAAAAGAAAATAAGATCTCTTCTTCATTACATAGTTCCTGATTTTTAATGGGAATCTACTGGTCCCTGACTAGCTAGAATCTTGAAATGTAAATTAAAGGTGGAAGGATGGAAAAGAAGGAGTAGAGTAACAAAAATGAGATAAAGAAGAAAAAAAGAAAGTTAAGGGTAGAAGAGAAGCTATATCTTCAGGCAATAAGTGGTGAAATTCTCCAGAGAAAAGAAGTAACTTCTGTCACAGGATGGACAACTGGATTTTGCTAAAGAATCGAGTCAGGGAAGAAAAATGCTGGGGCAATCCCAAGACAGGAGTGAACATTGAGAATATTAAAGATGTTACACAGATAACCCTAATAGGAATATATACTAAAGGTTAATGATCTGAAG
This sequence comes from Macrotis lagotis, assembly GCF_037893015.1. Classification (NCBI taxonomy): domain Eukaryota; kingdom Metazoa; phylum Chordata; class Mammalia; order Peramelemorphia; family Peramelidae; genus Macrotis; species Macrotis lagotis. The sequence goes on from NC_133664.1 coordinate 24,401,144, forward strand.
GAACATATATTTCTTAGAAGATGAAAATGATTAGAAATACTCACTGAAATAGAATAGCAATGTTTCTTCCTAACAGTTTTATCTTTTTGTAAGCTAGTACACTATAATTAATAGGTGTATTACATTACATAGAATTAAATATGGGTGATTGACAATAGCTACACTTCAGCTCACTACTATATGATGTTCTTTGCTTTTCTATTTTCCATTCTCATGTTTCTGCTGAGACTATAGTCATCCAAACAATTCCAAAGAGGCTTATTTATATTTATCTTGAATTTTACCCAAGAAAAAGCTCCTTTTTAAAGCAAAATTGAAAACCATTTGTAAAATTCTGAGTGAATCAATGTACACATAGAAATAGATATAGCCCAGTGTCCTGGTTTTGGAGTTAAGACCTGAATTTGAAATCTGCCATAGCCATGTAAAAACTGTAGGAATCCAAACAAATCATGAGCTCTCTGAATCAGTTTCTTCATTTACTAAAAGAGGGGGGAGGGGTACAAGTATATTCTCTACATCAGGTGTCATGATGAGAATCAAATGAATTACTATAAAATACTTGGCATATCTTAACAGTCTACATAAATATCATAGGCTGCTATTTAAAGTCAGTCCAGAGATAAGACACTAATCCTGATATCCTTTTTCCTCTAAGAATATTTCATGAGTGGTTGTAATTTTTTTATTTGAATAAAAGAATTGACTTGTGAGTTCAGTTTTTGCAGGTTCATTGAAATCATCATCATCATCATCAATATGGATTGAACCTATGATTTCATTAATATAGAGAACTTCCAGGGGAAAATTCCCTCTACCAACATAGAGATGCACTTTTTCTTCAAAGTTATTTTCTGAAGGAGTTTCCTAGAGCAATGTGAGGTTAAAAGAAACTTCATAGAGTCACATAGCTAGCATATGTCAGAAGTGAAATTTGAACTCAGTTCTTCCTGATTCTGAGACTAGGTATTATGGCATTCTGCTTCTGGACTGTTGTTGCTATTATTATCTTTTCATCTTTATGTTCAATGGAATTCAAAGATGGTACCAGCACAAATTACTGTTTTGCTATTATTCCTTTGTGCACTTTCAGCAGACTCCTATGCAGGAAATTAAAATGACTGATTTTTTTATAATTGAATAGAAGTATCGTGATGTTGGCTTATTTTGAAACCATCAGAAACAGAACTCCCACAGTAAACAGGATAACAGGGCCGATATGTGCTTCTTACTTTTACCATATAGTTTGGAATTTTTTTGAATTCTTAGGGATGTTTTGACATATATTTACAGTACAGTGACTTTCTATGTGTTAGTTTATGAAAAATAGCAATCCTCTGTGGTATATTTGTTGCCACATTACAGAATCATCGCAATTGAGAATTGGAAGGGACCTCAAGGCCTACTTAATATAACCAACTCAACTAGAAAATCAATCAATCAGCAATATACCAGAAACTGTACTAGAAGCTAGAAATATAAATACAACAAATGAAATAATCCTTATTTTCAGGGAATCTGCATTCATATAAGGAGAAAATAATGTTTCAATAACAAGTGAATAAATGCAAAGCTAATAAATTATTTAAATGCAAGGAAAGAGAGTTTCATATCAGAGTTGTCTAACCTGTGGTTGAAGATGATCTCAAAGGAGGAAAGCCTGCTTCCTTTAGCTCTCAACACACAGATGTTAAGGGGCTTAAACAACTTATGAGAAGGAGATTAAAGAGGCTCCTTTGCTGATATTGATGGCAAAATTCTGTTATATTGCCCATACTAAAATTTGGGATGCCATCTGGGTGGCAGTCCTAGGGTGAGGAATATGAGCTTGTGGCAACAGGGGAATAGGAAACTTGATCACAGTACCACGGCTTTAAAAAAACAGAGCACAGGCTAGGAAAGTAGTTAACACGATTCTTCTTAGCTGATATCACCTTTGGAAGAACTGAAATCTTAAAGGTTCCATAAATGCTCTAAAAACATCTATACAAAAACCCTGAAGCTTGGAAAGTGTGCCCACTAACCCAGAAGCAGGTTCCACTACATAGTTAAAAGTGAAGAGTAGGCAATAAAAATGAGTAAATAAGAAATTTCTGACTATACAATTACTACAGTGACAAGGAAGATTAAAAGATAGTCAGAAGATGACAATAACTCAAAAATGGTGCATCTAAAAGCTTAAAGAAATATGAATTGTTCTCATGGTTTGAAAGAGTGTGAAAAAAGAATTTTTAAAATTAAGTAAGAGAGGTAGAGAAGTAAAGACTGACAGATTGCTTTCCATGGAGGACGGTGTGGCACGAGGGAAGAAAGATTGGGGGGAAATATTGTAAAACTCAAATATAATCTTTAATAAAAAAAAGAGAGGTAAAGGAAAAATTGGAAGAGAAGTGTGATACAAGAAAATCTTGATAAAAGGTCAAGTACTTGGTCAATGAGGCATAAAAATATGAAAGAAAATGACACTTTAAGAACAGAATAGTCTGAGTAGTAAAAGAGGTACAAAAATAATCTAATGAGAAGAGTGCCTTGAAAAATTGAAATTGGACAAATGATAAAAAATGATATACAGAAATTTATTGAAGATGAATACTTCTTAAAATGAAGAATTGACCAAATTGAAAAAGAGGTACAAAAATTCACTGAAGAAAAGTACTCCTTTAAAATATAATTGGTCAAATAGCATGAACTGACCTAAAGCTCACTGAAGACAAATTTTCTTTAAATTTAGAAGTGGGTAAGTGAAAACTAATAATGTCATGAGACATCAAAAAAAAACAATAAAACAAATTCAACAGAATGAAAAATCGAAGAAAATGTGAAATCTGGACTCATTAGAAAAGCAAGTGAACTGAAAAAATAGATCTAGGAGAGATAATTAAAAAATTATTGAACTGAGTCCAATAATATCAAAAAACCTAGTTACAATATTTCCTAAAATTTTTGAAGAAAATTGCCCTGATATTCTAGAGTCAGAGGGTAAAATGGAATTTGAAAGACCTCATCACCAGAGAGTTCCTGAAAGAGAAAGCCAAATGAAAATTCCCAAGAATATTATAGTCAAACTCCAAAGCTTGTAGGCCAAGGGAAAATACTGCAAACAGCCAGGAAGAAACAACTCAAATATCATGGCATCAGTCTCAGACTAATAGGAAATTTAGCAGTTTCTATATTAAAGTATCAGAGGGCTTGGAATATGATATTCTGGAAGGCAAAAGAGTTAGAATTACAACCATGAACCACCAGAAAAAATGGGTATGGTTCCTCAGGGAAAATGGATATTCAATGAAATAGAAGATTTGCAAGCTTTCCTGATGAAAATATCAGAACTCAGAAATCAGACTTTCAGAAATTTTGACTTTTAAATTCTAAATTCAAACAAAACATAAAAAGCTAAATAGAAAAGGGAAATTATATGGGTTTAAATAAGATTAAATTATTTATATTCCCATATGGGAAAATGATTACTTGTAACTCCTAAAAATATTCTCATTGTTAGAACAGTTTAGAAATAGTCTCTCAAAGAATAGGAAAAATTAGTTCATATAAAAGAAGTGGTAAAGGTTTTTACAGTGGAAAGGAAGATAAGGGAAGGGGGAGCATGTGAAACTTACCCTCATCAAAATTTACTCAAACAGAGAATCATGTACACATTCATTTGATATAGAAATTTATTTTAACATCCAGGAAAGTTGGAAGAAAAGGAAAGGAAAGAAGAAAAGCAAAGTGAATAAGAAAAGGAGGAAGTTGCAGAAAGGAGGATGAATTGAGGGAGGGAAAAAGAAGTCAAAATCTTTGTGGATATACAATGTGAAAGGAGAGAGATGGGAGGATAAATGGGGAAGTATGATAGAAAAAAATACACAGTCAATACAACTGAAAAAACTAAGTTTCTCTAATAAAGCTCTCATTCCTCAAATATAGAGAACTTAGTAAAATTTATAAAAATAAGAATATTACTCAATTGAACAATGATCAAAGACTATGAATGACAGTTTTGATGCAAAGCAATAAAGGCTTTCCTCAAGATCATTACTGATTAAAGACATATAAATTACATCTGGGCTACCATCCCATACACATCAAATCAGCTAGTATGACAGAAAAGGAAAATGGAGTGAATTTGGGAAAATTGAGACAATGATGCAATATTGGTGAAGTTGTATAATGATTCAACCATTTTGTAGAATAATTAGAAACTATGCTTAAAGGGTTATAAAGTCATATAACAATACTATTACTAGGTCTATATCCCAAAGTAATTAAAAAAGGAAAAGGATCTATGCATACAAACATTTCATAGCAGCTCTTTTAATGGTGGCAAAGAATTGGAATTGAAAGGATGCACATCATCTTGGAAATAACTAGATAAGTCTATTGCATATGATTATGATGAAATATTATTGTCTTATAAGAAATGATGCTCTCAGAAAAAACCGGGAAAGATTTACAACTGATGCAAAGTGAAATGAGTAGAACAAGTAAAATATTGTACATAATAATAGCAATATTTTTGAAGATCAACTATGAAAGACAACTATTCTTAACAACGAAAAATTTCATCCATCTCCAAAGAAAGAATTGATAGAGTTTGAATGCAGATTGAAGCTCACTTTTTTCTCTACTTTTTCCCCCTTGATTCTTTTTTGGTCATGTTTTGCAATGTGAATTACAAGGAACTATTTTTGCAAAACTGTATATGCATAACTTATTTCCAATTGTTTGTCAACTCAATGAGGGGGAAATGGTAGGGACAAAGAGAATTTAGAATTCAATTTTTAAAAAAATGTTAAAAATTATTTTATGTGTATTTAGGGGAAATAAAATATAAAATAATTAAAGATAAAATACTATAAAAAGAATAGTATGAGACACTTCATGAAAATTTAGGTAAACTCTAAGCTAAACATATTTTCCAACATTCCTTTCATTTCTTACTTAATTATCTTGTCAGAGAGGAATGAGGTTAGTTTGGTATAATCTTTTCTTGACAAAATACATGTTATCTTTGCAAATCCTCCTCCCCATCTCACTAGCTTATCACCAACAGTCTCTTTAATGATCAATATTGATTCTGTCTTTCTGAGTATTTTGTGGGTGTTAAATCTTGGCAAATTCTAAAGATACATTGCATAATTTTTAAAGCTTCCTTACAAAATCTATACCTATCAGTAAGTTAGAAATGGATTTTCTGTAGTTTCTATGAATTTTAATCAGAAAACAATAGGGAACAACTTTAATTTTGGAGCAAAGGAATAACATGACTTGACCAGATATGAATAAGAAGATTGTTCTGTTACCATTGTGAAGGATGGATTGCAAAGAGATATATTGTAAGGAGCCTATTGAAATAATCTAAATTACTAGTAATGAAGAAATTTTCTGCAAGAGAAGCAGTGGAGAAAAGGGGACAGATTGAGATAAACTGTTTGGATAGAATTAATAAAATTGTGGTGACCAAATGAATATGTAAATTATGGAGAGGGAAGAGTCAAAGGTAACTACAAGATTTCCCATCTGTGAAATTAAATGAATGAAGTTGTCACTAATTGAGATAAAGAAAACAATGTCAGCCCAAGGTTAGGGAAAAAGAAAGATAAACCAATTGGGTGAATATTAACTGGGAAAAACAAGGACCAGACTGGCCTGAACAGGTCCTGGGCAATCAGTCAGACATTAAACAGGGGATTCTATCAAATTATATTTGTGATTTCATTATATATATTTTGAATGCTAAAGAAAATCAACTTCATTCTAAAAAATGTTCTGCCAGAAATAAATTATAGGAGGCCAACACCAAGATGATGGCACAAAAGCTAGGAAACCGCCAGAGCTTTTTCTGAAACAACTTTGAATGTATCTTCTAAACAGATCCTAAAGCAAAAAAAAACCTACAAAAAATAGTGAAATAACTTTTCAGAGTCATATCTTCAAGGAACTACAGGGAAAAGGTCTGTCTCACATGGGTAAAGGGGTAATTTAGTCCAGTGTGGGTTAAAAATCTGGAAAAATCAGTGAGAGCTTTTAACAAGAGTGCAGCTCATGTTCAAGTGTAGCTCAGGTACTAACTCACCAGGCCAAGAGTGAGGGTCCCAAAAATCACTTGCAGGGCAAGGATCAAGCCCTGGAATGTGGCATGGTGTTGGAGTATCCAAGTGCAGGAGTAAACTGCAAACACCAATTTATTTCAACTTATTTCAATTGGGTTTAGAGCAAGTTTTCATAGTTCTTGCTAAGGAATATAATAAAATGGATTTTAAAATATTTTCATATATGTTTAAACTCCCCCTCTCCCAAACACACACACACACACACACACACACACACACACAAAATTCAGTTGTATATAGAACCATTTCTCTTTATAACTCTAGACATTACTACAGAGTTTCACATATATTAGATGCTTAATAAATCTTTGTTGAATAGACTCATCAGTATCACTGGTCTCTACAGAACCAGAATTAGGTCAAATTATGTTTGACAGAAACTCAGTTGTGGTTGGAGGGAGCACAGAGGTATTAAGGAGAGACTAAGGGAAGGGAACAAACAGCACAATGATTCTAAGACGATAGGGTTAAGAATAATAGTATAAAGCAAGTTTTGAACTCAAGTCTTCCTGACTCTAAGTCCACTAAACTGCAGTGCACAAGACAACCTGAAGGCAGGTGCTGGGGTATAATAACTCCTTTGCCATGATGAGAGAAATTCTATTCCCTAGAAGCCCCATGGGTCATTTGAACTGTGCATTGTGGGACAGCATCAATTCAAAACTTACTGCCACTTGTTGCCTCGGGGAGGAATTATAGGAGACTTTCTTGAGATTAAGAATTCCTATCCATGATGGTGCCAAGGGAAGAGCCCTACTCAATTCATACTAGTCCCAGCAACACTGTGTGTTGAATCAGCCATATTCTAAGGAAATGAGTCCTTGCTGGTTTTGTGTGTGTTTGTGTGTTTGTATGTGTGTGTGTGTGTGTGCATTTTCCTTAATGTTTAAAAAACTATTCAGTTAACAAAATTCCATTTTCAAATGAAGTTCACAAAGAAGCAAAACAACTTCCTGTACCTTTATTCTCTGTACTGCCTATTAAGAAACCCAAAAGAAATAGTTTCCAATCCACCACTTTCCAAGATTCAAAAAGGGTTTTCAGAATTCTGTCCCCACCGTCATCCCTAGCAAAGTCATCCTGGTTGGTGGTTTCTCAAGATTTCACTTACAGGGAACCCCCAAGCGGAGTCTGAATAAACACTCAAACCCACACCAACCCTCTTATTACTCATTGTGTGAGACAAGTGCAACCTTTGTTCATTGACAAAGGTTTGAGAGGGGAAAGTTGGGGAGGGGAGAGGACTGACCATGAAGGAAAAGGGACTTGTTTCAAATAAATCTTTGTATATAAAGCTAAATCACTGACATTTAGAGGGAAGGAGGTTGTACAAGGAAATGGGGAAAGTCCTCTCCCTATCCCACCCCCTCAGTAGAGGAACAGAAAAATGCCTTCTTTTCTTTGACATCATATATTTTTGTCACTACCCCAAAAATGAGTCTTATTCTCAACTCCAATAGCTTGATTTGTCTATGGAGGGCAAGGATGTATGTGTGTTTCTTTGTGTGTGTGTGTGTGTGTGTGCACTTACTGTTATTTCTGAAAGAATAGGATATTGGTAATGTGCTACTTCCTTGACTTCCATAGACTTCTGAGCATCAGAAACATGTCTGAATGACATTTGGTAAGTTCTCCCATTCCCAAATAAGCATAAAGCATGCTTTCAAAATAATTGCTTATTCCTAGCACTGAATTTATCAGGATTAAGTTTGAAAGCATCAAAGCACTAGGTTGTGATGAAGGATACAAGCAATGATGGGCTCTAATCCTCAAGGAAATCGAGATAATCAATAAAAGTTCTCTGGAGTCAGGGAATGGAGGGTATATTTTTACTAGCAAAAAGGGAGTTAGTATATAGAAGATAGTCTAATTCTCTGTTCTTTCTATATATACTCATTCATCTATGGAGCCAACCATAAAAAAATAATTGGCAATATAAACCATCTCTATGGAGATGGAACCTGAATCTTTCTAATTGCTCCTAGTCTAGCCAAGCATAAGCTGCCTGTTGCACATTATATATTATATACACAAATGCCTTATTTCCCCTTGTACAAGATACACCCTTTTTCAAAAAATTTGAGGTTTAAAAACTGAGAGCATCTTATGCAATTGATTTTTTACTTGCATTCCCCATTTTTTCGTTCGTGTTGTCTTTGAGTTCATTGTTTCTCATTTGTTACCTGCATATTAAGTTACATTTTGCCACATTATGCCCAGAAATGGCTCAGAAAAGATTTTCTTCCAGTGCTGAATTCAAGCTCAAAGTGATTCAGTTTTCCAAAGTGAATGGCAATTGTGCTGCTGAATGTCAGTTTGGTCCACCACCACCTGAGAAAACAATCTGAGATGGGCTACAGGAAGAAGGATCCCAACTGAAAAGGCCCTGGCAGAAGAAGGCCATGAGAGGCAAGGTAGCCAAATGACCTGAGTTTGAGAGGAAATGGAAGAGATGAATTGAAGCGCAAAGCACCATTGGGATTCCTGTGTCCACTAAGATAGTTCAGCAGGAGGTCAGAAGAATGGATGATGAAAAAGTAATGACTGATTTCCAAGGAGGACACAATGGGTACTTCAGGTTCATGAAATGGAATGGACCAAACATGTATCCATGTACCAGATGTGGTCATAAGATGCGTGAAAGCTAGGAGCAGAAGGTCCTTGAATTGCATAATGAATCAAACAAGTTCAACAAATTTATGTAATGCATTTTTTCAAGTTTTGGACCCTCAAATAAAAGTGCATCATATATATATGGGGAAACATAGTATATATTTGCATATACATATCTATGTATACACATAGATATTTATATATATATATATATATATATATATATATATATATCTATGAGACAGAGAGACACAGAAAGACATGAAGAGACAGAGTTAGAGACAGAGAGGCATCTCCAAGGCAATATGTTCAAAATGTAATTCATTTCCTTCCTCTCTCCTATTGCCAACTTCCCAATTTCCATTAATGGCACTACCATCCACTTAATTACCAGACGAGTAATTTATAACTTCAGAATCATACTGTTTCTTTTTCTTCAACTCAACAGGGACATATAAAGTACGGACCAAGTGACATCAGCATTCCTACTGATGCTTTCCCTTCCCACGAGGGCAAGAATTCCAGAATATTTTCCCCAGGCTATGCCTAAACACACAAATACAGGTTCTACATGCTCATGGTCAATCTTACCATCCAATCATTTGGCAAATCCACAAAAATCTCCTCTTTCATTCCTCTTCTCTCCACCACTCTAAGAGCCTCCTCATCACTCTTCTTGCTTATAGTTCCTGTCTGTATCTATTATCTAATCCAATCTGTCTTCCAAAATAAGATTTTAAAACCAAGGGTACAATCATATCACTCCATACTAATTAAAAAACACAAACAAAAAATAAACAAAAAATCAACTCTACAACATTTCTTTTTGTTTGGTTTGGTTTTTGCAAAGTAATGGGGTTAAGTGACTTGACCAAGGTCATACAGCTAGGTAATCATTAAAGGTCTGAGACCAAATTTGAACTCAGGTACTCCTGACTCCATGGCTTGTACTCTATCCACTGTGCCACCTAGCTGCACCCAAAATTTTTCTTATTATATTTTGGGTAAAATAAAAAATCCTTAGTTTGGCATGTGAGGGCCCACCTTCTTATTCTTAAATTCCTTTCCAACTTAATTTCCAACTATTCCCTTTCATGAACTGTAGGCAAAGTGACTGACTGCTCACTGACACTTTCTTCCATCTAAATGCCCTCACATAATCCCTTTCCTAGACTGGAATGAATTTCCTCCTAGTTTCTACCTTTAAGACTTTAGCTAAGATGCATTTTCTCTACTCTGGAAAGATTTCCCCATTGTTTCCATATGTAACTATTCTTCTCAGTCACGTGCTGTTTTTCATATAGCCATTTCAACTGAAAAATGTTTGGTCATATCTGATTTTTCATTTCCACTTTAAAGGCTTTTTGTGGCAGAGATATGGCAGAGGTTTGCCATTTCCTTCTTTAGTTAATTTTACAGATGAGAAAACTGAGGCAAATGGGATGAAGTAACTAGCCCAAGATCACACAATTAGTAAGTATTGGTGGCCGATTTGAACAGAGAAAGAAGTCTCCCTGACTCTAAGCCTAGCATTCTATCTATTGTACCACCTTGCTGCCACTATTTTCATCTTCTGTACTAATTTAAATATACTTATCACAACCTTATAGTAGAATGCTAACTCCTTGAAGGATAGGACCATTTTCCCTTCTCTTTTTAACCTCAATAGCTGACACATGGCTTTTTATAACTGTGCATTGCTTAATGGTTATTAGAGGTCATTAAATTGCCCTACCCTAGAGATGGAAGAAATCTGTTTTAATGGAAATCAAATTTATATCAACCCATAGTGGACAATGTTCTTCATATGTGAACAATAACCTGCAGCTATTACTTAAATAATATTGATCTGTCAAATAATCAGTTATTAACATGTTATCTCTCCCATTAGCTGCCATCTCCTATATGATACAAACTAGTTTTCAACTCCAGTCCTTAGTACAGTAGTTAGCATATCATGAAAATCCTTAATGAATGTTTGTTGATTCACTAAATGATTGGTCATCTCCTTATCATGACAGAAATATATAATTGTAATAGTTAACAAGCATTTATTATATTCCTACCGTGTCCTAGAGCCTATCCTTAGCTCTAGGAATATAAAGAAAATCAAATTAGTTTTTGTTCTCAAAGAACTCCCAGTCTAATGGAAATATATATACATAATTATGTACAAAGTAAATACAGTATCAATTGAAAAAATTAACAGGAAGAAGACACTATTAGTATTAAGGGAGATTGGGAAAGGCTTCTTTTAGAAGACGAGATTTTGAAGAAATCAGGAAATAGAGATGCAAAGGGTAAAAAAGTCAAGATAGCAGAGCAAGGCAGGAATTTCCTGAATGACCCCAAATTCATCTCCACTATAAAATAAAATAAATTCCAGAGTTGCAGAAAACAATAGAGGCAAAAAAAAAAAAAAATTCCAGCCCAAGACATATTACAAAGTCAACAAGAAAGGACTGTCTCGTTCTGGCAAAGAAGACTATAGTCTAGTTCAAGAGGTATATGGACAAGTCAAAAACAGGCTTTACCCAAGCACAAGCAAAGGTCAGCTTTGTGGCCATAGAAAATAGCAGGACAATCAAGTATCCCTGCATCCATCTGCAGGTCTCCACAGCGCAGTAGGCTGGTTACCTAAGAAACCCTGCACTCCCAGCAGAGTAGACAATTGGTGAGGTTCTGCTCACCCAGTGTGAGAAAATTTGGACAGCTCCCCTTCATCTTAAGAGTGGAGTTCTACTTTAAAAGTCATGAAATAGGCTGGGGGAAAATGAGCAGAAAAGAAAAAAAAAATGACACTAGATAGTTACTATGGTGACAGGGAAGATTAAAACAAACAATAAAGGACAACAAAATCAAAATGCCTACATGAAAAGCCTCAAAGAAAAAAATGGATTTTAAAAATCAAAAAATAAAAGTAGAAGAAAAGTTGGTGAAAGAAATGAGAGTGATGCAAGATAATCAAGAAAAAAATCGACAACTTGGCAAAGAAAGCACAAAAATTGAAATAGATATACAATAATTCACTAAAGAAAGTAACTCCTTAAAAAGTAGAATTAGTCAAATGGAAAAAAGGCACAAATGCTTATGGAGTAAAATCATTTGTTAAAAATTAGAATTGGGAAAGGAGAAGCTAATGAATTTATGAGATATCAAGAAATGAAAAATGAAATTCAAAATAAAAAAATAGAAGTAAAAGGAAAATATTTCTTTGGAAAAAAACTAACCTGGAAATTATAGTTGGGAATCAACCAGCCAAGACAAACCCAGGCAGGATCTATATAAACACAATTACCAAGCAGTCTTCATACAAATAAAATTAGATCTAAACAATTCCAAAAATATCAATCCCTAATGGGTAATTGTGAGTCAACATACAAAAATGGCAATTCTACCTAAATTAGTTTACTTAGTGCCATACCAAGCAAAGTAACATAAAATTATTTTATGGATTTAGAAAAATGATAACAAAATTCATCTGAAACAGCAAAAATTCAAGAATATAATGAATATCATTTTTTTTTAGGTTTTTGCAAGCCAAATGGGGTTAAATGACTTGCCCAAGGCTATGCAGCTAGGTCATTATTAAATGTCTGAGACTGGATTCGAACCCAGGTACTCCTGACTCCAGGGCCAGTGCTTTATCCACTGTGCCACCTAGCCACCCCAATGAATATCAATTTTAAAAAATGTGAAATATACTACTCTAGACATACCAGAGCTCATATTACATTATGAAATAGTAATCATCAAAGTACTATGGTACTTGCTTAAAAATAGTCGTGGATCAGTTTTGGATATGATACACAATACTCAGTAGGAAATTATCATGATCAAAGCAATTTAATTTTTTAATAAATCCAAATAAATCCAAAGCCCCAAGCTTTGAACTCACCATTTTACAAAAACTCTGAAAAAACTGGAAAAGAGTATGGCAGAAAGTAAGTATAGACTAACATTTTATATTGCATACCAAGTTAAGATCAATCTACATAAATGACCTAAATATGAGTGAGTAGTTTATCTGATCCATAAATCTGAAGGGAAGAATGTATGACCAAACAAGAGAAAAAGAACATTATGAGATATAAAATACTTAGTTTTGATTATGTTTATTAAAAAAGATTTTGCAAAAAAAAAAATCAATGTAACCAAGATTAGAAGAAAAAAGAGAAAGGGGGGGGGGGGGTTTACAGCAAATCTCTCCAATAAAAACCCTATTTTCAAATATGCTCAACACTGAGTCAAATTTATAAGATTACTAGTTATTCTTCAGTTGATATATGATCAAAAGATATGAACAGGTAGCTTTCATACCCCAAAAATGTTATTCATAGTTATATGACAACATTCTCTAAATCATCATTAGAGAAATGCAAATCAAAACAACTCGATACCTATCAGGTTGGTTAATATAAAAAAAAGGAAAACAATAAATATTGGAGAAGTTTTAGGAAAATTGGGACACTAATGCACTATTGGTAGAATTTGGGAAGTGATCTAAGCACTCTGGAGAACAATTTGAAAGTAAGTCCAAAGGGTTCTAAAACTACGCATACTCACTGATACAACAACACTGTATCCAAAAGATGCTTATTCCATAAGCATTTGTACCTTTTTCCATTTGACTAATTCTACTTTCTAAGGAGTTACTTTATTTAGTGAATTATTGTATATCTGTTTCTGTTTGTGTGCTTTCTTTACCAAGTTGTTGATTTTTTTCTTGATTATCTTGCATCACTCTCATTTCTTTCTTTCTTTCTTTCTTTCTTTCTTTCTTTCTTTCTTTCTTTCTTTCTTTCTTTCTTTCTTTCTTTCTTTCTTTCTTTTTTTAGGTTTTTGCAAGGAAAATGGGGTTAAGTAGCTTGCCCAAGGCCACAAAGCTAGGTAATTATTAAGTGTCTGAGACCAGATTTGAACCCAGGTACTCCTGACTCCAAGGCCGTTGCTTTATCCACTACACCACCTAACTCCGCAACTCTCATTTCTTTCACCAATTTTTCTTCTACTTTTATTTTCTCATTTTTAAAACACATTTTGAGCTCCTTTCCATAGTCTTTTGGGGATTGGGAGGGTACAGTGAGCAAAAAGTGAAAAAAGATCTATTTGTAACTAAAATATTTATAACAACCCTTTGTATGGTAATTATACAATTGTATGAAATAATATTGTATTATAAAAATGAATAGGATGATTTCATAAAATCTTGGAATTTTATGAACTGATGCAAAGTGAAGTGAGCAGAACCTGAACAACTTTATGCACAGTAACAACAATATTTTACAATAATTAGCTGTGAATGACTAAGCTATTTTCAATAGCAATACAAATGCAAAGGAGTGAGGATGAAAAAAGCTGTTCACATTTATCAAGAAAACTGATGGAATGTGAATGTAGGTTGAAGGATACTATTTTTACTTTTGTCTTTTTTATAATTTTTATTTTTTCTTTATGTCTATGACTAATATGGAGATTTTTTGCATTATTGCACATGCACATGTATTACCTACTACAAACTACTTAGTGTCTCAGAGATGGGAGAGAAAGAATTTGGAATTCAGTTTAAAAAAATGAGTGTTAAAATTGATTCTACATTTAATTGAGAAATATAAAATATTATTAGAGCAAAAAAGAAAAAAGCATGGCATCTAGAAATATATTATTTTGTAGAAGGAATAGTAAGGAAACCAATGTCCCTGGATTACAAATAAGTAGTGGTAAAGTAAGAATAGAAAGGCAGAAGGGAGCCAGATTTTGAAGGACTTTAAATGCCAAGCCAAACAGAGGATCTGACATGACCTAAGATTGAAACTTGGGGAAAATCACTTTGACAGATAAGTGGAAGGTAGATCAGAGTAGGGAGATCCTTGTGGCAGGGAAATGAACCAATAGACTATTGGTACAAGGTGACGGGGTCCTACACCAGAGAGAAGAGGGTTTGCATGAGAGATATGATTATATAAGGGGTTGAGACAATCAGAAAGAGCAAAGAGTCAAGCATGGCACTCATGTTAAGATACCTAGGAGGATTGTGGTAACTTCAGTAGTAATAAGAAAGTTCATATAAGAGGGTGATATGTGTGGGTGTGGGTGAGAAATAAGGAATCCAATTTTTGATATGTTGAGTTTAAAATATCTACTGATTCAAGATAACTTGGTAGATAAAGCACTGGGAGTGGTGTCAGAAAGACTAGCATTCAAATCCGGACTCAGATGCTCACACAACTAGTCATCTAACATCTGTCTGCCTCAGTTTTCTTTAATTGTGAAATGGGGATAGCAGCACCTACCTCAGTAGACTGTAATGAGAATAACATAAGATATTATTTTAAAGTGTTCAAAACAAAAATAGAAAACACAGTAAATACTATATGAATGCTAACTACTTTCTCTTCCCTGCCCCCCCCTTTTAGGGCATACAGTTGGAAAAATCGGGAAATACACTGTCTTGTAGGAGATAAAGCAAGGATAGGAGTGTGCCTGGACTGTTAGTAAGTACAGGTAAATTGTAAATAAAAAAAGGGGACCAATGGAAAGTTGGAAGTCAAAGGAGTAGTGAGAGTTTGATGAATAGATATGAAATTTGCATAAATCATGGAATCCATGGAAGATGGGAAGTTCAAGTGAAATCATATAGAGGGAGAAGTGAAAAGTATTAGATTGTAAGTTCCCTGAGGGCAGATTCTGCCTGTCTATAGAATCTAGAATAGTATGTGAAATAGGAAATCTATGATAAGTTCTAGTTTATTGATTTTTCTTCAATTTCCAAATAAAATGAAAATGATAATAGCATTATGCAGTTATTCAAGAATAGGGATAACAATAATGAAAATAATATACTTTATTGTGAGGATCAAATGTTTTAAAAACCTTCTGCAAAGCTTAAAAAGTTTTGTTAGCTTTCACTAGTATAAGAGGGGTTAGATAAAGATCCAGTCTCAGAGCCTGGAAGACCTGGATTCAAGTTTAATCTTGGATATCTATGGGACAAAGGGCATATCACTTAAGTTTTCATTGTTCTAGTCACATAAGACTGAAATTTTTATCTGCAAAGGTAAAAGGTTTTTCTTACCAGAGAATACCTCAGATCAATGAAATCCCAGGTCCAGTCAAATGATTTGAGAGGTAGAAGTAACCTTGGTGACCATCTAGTCCTTCCCTAAAGTTTAAAATACCTTCTATAACAAACATACCTCCCAAGTCCCTACTCTGACCCCTATTATCTTTAATGCTGATACTATATTGTCTTTCACTTCTGTACAGCATGTATCCCTTTATCAGGAAGTCAACAATGGATGAAGCACTAGCCCTATCATCAGGAGAACCTGAGTTCAAATCCTATCCCAGACACTTACTAAGTACCTAGTTGTATGACCTTGGGAAACTCCATTGCTTTGCAAAATAAAGTCAGCAAATACTTGCAAATACCATGTGAAGGCTATTGTGCTAAAGCAATATATTCATTTAAGGAAAAAATAAGTAAAAGATAAGAGGCCAAAGAACTTCTCTGGTTGGTAGATGAAGCACAAACTAATTATCATTAAGTTTGTCTATGAATAAATGACTCAGATGGAATTCTCAGAGTCAGTACAAGTCGGGCTAGTTACCTAGAAATCAGTATTCCCAGGCTGTTGCTGTGCCCAGACCCAGACTGCACCTCTCCCATCCCCTGTGGACTATCAGACCCCTCTAACTACTTTGAATTACAAGCTATAATTCTGGTAATATAAAAAATTAGTACCATAGGACTGTATATGAGGGAGTCATCATAGCTATAAGATTGGGAGAAAGGCAAGATAATGATCTTGCCAAGAAGGATGGAAAAGGCAATGAAATGAAAAATGAAATTTTCCAAATAAATATATTTGGAAAAATTCACATAAAAACAGTAGAGTATTTATAGTCATGATGCTGGATGATCATTCTAAGTAATATCATAAAAAGAAAGAATAAAAAAACTAAGACTAGAACCTGGAGGAAAACCACAGTGAGAAGGAAGCATTATCCCTATGGGGAAGTTAACAAAGAAATGGCAGCTCTCTTTAATTGGGAACTTACCAACTAAGTGTTCATAATTGAATGTTGGTAATTAAATGACTTTATAATTGTTCTCTAGTCATTTTACATGTGTTTCAGCATTTATTAAGTGTCAACTGTGTACAGAGACCTAAAGTTTAGATAAATTTGAGAATGGGGGCAAGTGAAATCAGAATAGAGAAAATAAATATGAGCCAAAACAATCACTCAATCATCAAATCTTTATTAAGTTCCTATATGACAGGCACTGTAATAGACACTAGTGAACCAGATACAAAAAAATGAAATCAAGGTCAAAATAGTGACCAATGAGTCAAGGCATTACAAATCATGATAAGAGAAAAGGGTAGACTTTGGGTGAAGGAGACAGCAGGAAAGACACAATGCTTAGAAACTAGTTAGATATAGTTTCTATTCTGAGAAATGGTGAATTCTAAGATGTAAATACATCTGTGCATGTCTTAAATGAAGTATTGGTTATTGTAATGGAGAAAGCTGACATATTTGTGCTCAGGTTGTTAGAAGTCTCATTAACATAAATATTGAATGCCCCAAGGATGATAGAAGGTGATGGAGTAGAGAGAAAGATTGTCAGGTTCTGAAGTCACTGAGACAATTCAGAGAATAACCAGGGGCTTAATGTATAATACTAACAAGGAGAAAGGGTAGGAGCAGTTAGGTGGCGCAGTAGATACAGCACCAGCCCTGGAGCCAGGAGGACCTGAGTTCAAATTCAGCCTCAGACACTTAATAATTGCCTAGCTGTATGATCTTGGGCAAATCATTTAACCCACTGCCTTAAATATAAAAATTGTTTTAAAAGGAGAAAGGGTAGCATAATCTAAAAAGATAAAGGTCATTGAAGAATCATGGTTGAGGAATTTTCTAAAAATGGAAGTGAAGGACAAGAATTATGTCCAGATTTCTTTCTGGCCATGTGAACCGAGTAAAGTTAAAGAAGAAAAGATTTGAAATACATCTACTGTCCTTGGGAAAACTTCCCCCCCTTAACTGATATATTCCCTTGCAAGATCCCTGCTCAGATTGTATCTAATCAAGAAAACTTTCTCCTATATTCTTTCTTTTCTCGCCTCCTACTTTTTAGATAGTTCTTGTTAGCAAAATCAGCTGATGTCTTTCATATAAAAAGGCTTCATAAATAGGATCATAGATTGGTGAAAAGGATCTAAATGATCATGAACAGATCATGTAACTGAGGCCAGGGAATTCAAGGTAAGAAGCCTCAGAAATGGAATTCAAAATCATGTGTTTTGCACCACTCTGACAGTTCACCAGAATTGAACAATTTAAAATTTGATCTCCATAACAATCAATCAGCAAGGCCACTTTAAACCCATGGTAATGCATCAATCCTTCCCATTGTATCCTCAGCACATAGTGCAGTTCCTAGGACATAGTGGATTCTTAAAATCTGTTTACTGATTGACTGATTGCCAAACTCTGTATTAGGCACTGGGACGCAAGTGAAGACAATCAGAAAGGTTGGAACAAAGCACATGGCCTTATTTAGACATCTAAATGTTTCATACTTTCATCTTGCCCTCCTAACAAGAGCATAAAATCCTTGGGGACAGATTAAAATAAATAGCCCCTTTTACCTCTCTGTCTTCTGAGGTTCTGAGCAGAATGCTGCATAATTTTGTTTTTGCTCAATTGTTTCAGTTATGTCTCACTCTTCAGGACACCATTTGCAGTTTTCTTGGCAAAGACACTGGAGTGGCTGGTTTGCCATTTCCTTCTCCAGATCATTTTACCAAAGAGGAACTGAAGCCAACAGAGTTTAGTGACTTGCTCAGGGCCACACAACTAGGAAGTCTCTGAGGCTGGATCTGAACTCAGAAAGATGAATTTTCCTGATTCCAGGTCACATACACTATCCACTCTGTCACCCAGCTGCCCGTTGCCGAATAAATCGTTGCTTATTAATTGCTTGAAGCTTTCTACAAAGAAGCTCTACCAAAAACAATATGGAGACTTAGAAAGGGAGTTCAAATTCCATTGAAGTATTCACAATGCATCAAATAAGATAATAGCATTTCGGGTTATTTCTTACTTAAATGAATGTAATTTCATTAATGTAGGAATTCACTCCCATGACACAGTTACAACTCATCCATGTCAGTCCATCCTGGGGGATTTTTGCTCATGATCTTTCAACACCACCCTGGATCCACATTTCCTGTTCCTAGCATTTGTTATGTCTTTGACCTTGGACAATAATAGCCAGTATTTATATAGCATGTAAAGGTTAACAAAGAGTTTTGCAAATGATATCTTGTTTCATTCCCAGAATAATCCTGGGAAGTAGATTCTATTATTATTTCTATTATTACCAAGTGAGGAAACAGAGTCATATGGAAGTTAAACCATATGGAAGTTAAATAAATTTTACAGTAATTTAGTTAATGTAATGAGAACAGAGTTGAACTCATGTCTTCCTGATTCCATTTCAATCACTCCGTTCATTATGCACCCTATTGACTCAAGTCATTAATCTTTCTAAGCTTTAGGTCCCCAACTCTATAAAATGGGAACATTGGGCCCGATGGCCTTTAAGGCCTCTTCTGGCTTTAAGACTGGGAACCCTTCGTTACTTTCTTTCCATATTAAAAAATACCAATGGACGGAACTATCTATCAAAGATTCCCTGATCTCGTCCCGTGCCAAGTCCCTCTTCTCATTTCACTTATAGGACAACTTAATCTTTTTCAATATGAGGCAAGTTGTGGATCAAAGATTTAGTCATCTAATTATTCCCTACAATATTTTCCTGTTATACAAATAAGAGACTAGGTTAAAAATATCCCATTCAAAACTTTTGGAGGTATAGGGAAAACAGATGCCTCCCCACACACAAGACCATATTCTCCTGCAGATGCTATCATAGACAGTCTACTTCTGGTTCATTGTGGAGAGTGCAACTTGTGAAGGAAAAGCACAACAACAATGTTAATTAGATTAAACTTTTATACAAATTGCTATCCATGACATTTTTCAGAATTGGCCAGCTCAAGATAACAGATGGTGATGGTATAAATTAGATAAAATTGTTAAGAGGGTCATGATGAATACATTAGAACATTTATTCACAAGATTAATGACAGAGGGAGAGAAAAATTAAGAGGCACTGATAAGAAGAAAAAAATATACTTCAAAAGAATATTCAAATAAGATTTGTTGTTGTTTAGTCATGCCCAACTCTTTGTGACCACACTTGGGGTTATCTTTGCAAAGAAAATAGAGTGGATTACCATTTCCTCCTCTAACTTATTTTAAGAGGTCACATAATTAATAAGTTTCTAAAGTAAGATTTGAACTCGGGAACTCCTGACTTCAGGTCCAACGTTCTAACCACTGTGCGACCCAGCTGCCCTCAAGTAAGACAGAAAGTTACTGTCTAAAGAAAACAGTTATGATAACTGAATAATATCTTTGAGGTAGTAGATGAAAATGGGAATGATTTGAAATGATGTGGATAACCAAATGGAAGGCGGTAGCGCTTCTTCGTAAGATCCATTTAAAACTCCTTCAGTCACGGAAAACAGTAACAAAAACTATCTGGCATCAAGGAAGAAAGACTCTAAGGGAAAATTTCAGGAGAATTTTTTTTAAAAACTTCCAATAGTGAAGGATCCCTTTCTCAAGGCAGCTCGGGTATTTGTTTGCTTGTTTGTTTTTTCCCCCACTCACATCTTAGCAAACCTTCTGCAAGTTCTCCCTCCCTCCTCCATGTCTTTCATCTTGTCAAACTGTTCTCTACTCTTCATTCCCACAGAAAGTCTAATACCATTGAGACAGGTCCCGTCTCGCTCTTCCACTGTCTTCCTGGAACTTAGAAGATGGCTATTCTTCTCTGGTTCCCCAGACTGTTTAAAGTCTAATCCCCCTATTCAAATATGAATATTTGTTCTCTTTTACTTTATCCATTTTCTCTCTACAGATGAATCTTCCCCCCTTAAAAAAATGATCATAAGTTTCTAGAGGGCAAACAAATCGAGCTCTATGTATTCCCAAGAGTGCTGAGCATTCAGCTTCATAAATCATAATTTTCGAACTGAAAAGGAGCTTAGAGATCAGTTTATTCAACTTTCTCATTTTTTAATGGAGAAAACCATGACCTGGAAAGTTACAATTACTTTCTCAAGATTACACAGCTAGCTAGTGGCAGATCTAGGACTAAACTCCTAATCTCTTATTTTGCTTCCATCAGAACTTGGGGCTCTCACATACTAAACAAACATCCAGATAAAATCAGTGAGCATTTTATCGTGTTGCTGACATCGGTAGATCTAAGAAGAAAATTCTATAGCGCTTAAAGGTCAATGAAACACTTGACCTATAATATTACTTTTGAATATCACAATAACCCTGGCAGTTATTATTATTCTAATTTTTCAACTGAGGAAATGGCAGCTTTGGTTAAGTGACTTTCTCAAACTCACATTGTCAATAAACATGAATTTAATAAATACCCACTGTGCCAGGACAGCACTGGTGAATTAAAAAAAAGACTAAATGACTCGGGCTGACAAATGATGAGCACAGTATTTTAGGAAAAAACATGAGAAGACATGCCCCAAAAAGAGCAAAATGAGTAGAAGCAAGAGAATATTGTGTACAGTAATAGCAATATCGTTTTAAGAAGGACTTTGAGAAAACAAGTTATTTTGTCCATTATAAACACCCAAGTCAACCATAAGGGAAATGTGAAGAGAAATGCTATCTGCCTCCAGATAAATAAATGTATAGAATAATCTTATTTAATATATATTTTAATTTATATTTTATATAATTTAATCTATATTATATATAAAATATGCATATAAGCTATATAATTTAGTTTTATATTATAGCATTATAGCCTATAAATTAGAATATAATATATTATCAATTATAATACAATATATTTTTATATATTGTAAATAATAAATCATTTTATAATTATCATGTAATGTATGTAATGTATTATAATAATACAATTATATAATATAATCATATTAAAATATCTATAATATAATCATTATAATACATAAATTATGACATAACCTATCTATATTCTATATTTGGGTATCTATAGGCACAGAGAAGAAAAAAGAAATGCACATGATAATGCTGTTAAATGTTTGAAAGGAATAAAATGTATGTAGTAGCTTTGCAATTTAATGTATAATCATCTTTTTATTATAGTTATGTTATAGAAATGCTTATTTTATTTCACAAATTAAAAATAAAATGATTTCTGTTATTAAATATATATATTCTATTGGAGATGCTATTTCTCAACTTTGTACATACAAGAGAGATAATGTAAATGGAAGGCAATTAGCAGAGAAGGCCCTAGGGAGAGGGCAGGGGACAGGAACGAGCAGTAAAATATTGGAGAAGGCAGGATTTGAGCAGAGAAGTCAAGGAAGCCAGAGTTCTGGAGGGAGAACATGTCAAGAATAGAGCCAGTCAGTGAAAAGACAGAGAATCATGAAATGAGATTGTCCTCTGTGATCAACAGCAAGGAAACTAAAGTTACTGGAGCAGAGAATAAGTGGGTGAAGGCAAAGTGTAAGAAGCCTGCAAAAGTAAGGAGACAGCTTGTGAGGCACTTTAACAACCAAAGAGATGGTTTTAGATTTGTTCATAGAAGAAAAAAAAAAAGGAGCACCTGGCATTGACTGGGGGCAGGGTGACAAGGTCAGATAAAGAAGATGACTGCTTCAAAGTGAATGTCATAGGATGTAAAGCTGGAAGGTAGGGGGTGGGGAAGGTAGGGGGTGGGGAGGGGAAGTCTCCTGCCTCAGAAACCAGGGCTCTCTTCCCTCTAATAATCTGTCTTTTTAATACAATATCAAGGTACATAAATGAAGGAAAGTTTTGCTTAGTATACCTTTTCTATTACTTTTCATTTCCTTCATTCAATTTCCTTTTTTTTTTGCTCTATTTCTGGGAGTTGTTATTTCCACCTTTTCTTAGCAGTGTATTTTTTCCCTTTCTCCATTCTTTTCATCTTTCACAAATATGCTTCAGTTTCCCCTCTCTCACCTAGATCTACACATATTCAGGAGCACAAACACACACCAATAGACACACACACACACACACACACACACACACACACACCTCACTTCTCATTCCTGTTAATTGCCTACATCTTCTCCATCCTTTTCTGCTCTTTGACAATCTGATTCTTCTCCTTTCCTTTTTTTTCCTATCCCACCATTCTCTCTTCACTGTTCTCTGAGTCCCTGAAATCCATTTTGTCTTTTAGCTACACCTGAATCCATTAATCCCCAAGGAAGATGGACAGCTAAGGTGAAGAGAAGGTAGGAAGGTTAGACCATGGTGCCCTTGAGGCTTTTTTTCTTTGTTTTGGAATGAACATAGGAGAAATGGGGTGTGTGGGAGGAAGAAAAGACCATCTACTACTCACCTAAGACTCAGAGAGCTAAAAAAAATCAAATGCCATATAATGAACCCTGAGCTTCTGAGAAATGGCAACAGGCCAACTGCTCTGTCTGGCAGGTAGAAGAAAGTGAGAGGTAGATTTAAAGAAAATAAGTCCAAAGGACTGTGAACTGACAGAGAAATATTGTAAATGGAGATCAAGGCAAATGAGATGGGTCCCAGTAGAACTACTGGTCGAGAAAAAGCCTATCTTTTTGATCAAATGCAGAGACAGCAGTTCAAGAACCATCAGCAGTGTGGAAATAGAAATTTAGAGTTAACAATATTAAATATTGCCCTGCATATTCTGAAATCTGTATTATCTGTTCAGATATTATAGTAACATATTAAGGTAAACAGGGGTAGCATGGCATAGTAAAGACAGTGTTGGATATGGAGTCGGGAAGATACAGGTTCAAGTCCATCTTTGACACTTAGGAGCCAGCTAACCATGGAGAAATACAACAACTGATCAACCAATAAGCATACATTAAAGCAGGACCTATGATGCACAGACACTATGACAGGTAAGGCTCCAAAGACACAAAAGGCATAGCCCCTACCCTCAAGGACCTTCCATTCTATTAGCTGAGAACCTAAGATATTCACTTCACTGATTCTCAGGCCAATCCCTAAGGTTGTAAATCATAGAGTAATTTCAGATCAAATGGTTGGGAAGGAATTTACACTTTAACAAAATCAAAGATTCCTAGATTCACAGGATCATTGATCTCAATGGGAATTCAGAGGTCATTTTGTCCTATACCTTCATTTTACAGATGAGAAAACTGAGGCCCAGGGAAATAAGTCATTTATCTAAGATTCCAAAGAAGGACCAGCAAGATTTGAACTGGTCTCTGATTCCAGAGTTAAGGGATGAACCATTACATCACACTATTTTCTATGATAGATTTCTTTATGTGTGATATACAAACTAAAATGTTCACCCATATGGGACAGATTCTTGAATTTTAAACATAGAAAGTATCTGAGACATTTTCTAGCTCAATAATTTTAGAGAATGAGCCCCCCAAAGGTCAAATCTCTTTCTCAAAGTCATATAACAAATGACTGCCAGAGGTAAGACCAAAGCCTAGATCTCTGGATGCTCAGCAATCACCAACTCTCTTATCTGTTTTCAACTCATAGAAATTTCAATTGGGGAATTACAATTTTCTCTGGTCAAAATAGTAATAATAAATACATAAGATCATAACCCAACCTGATTCACACTGCAGGGCTCAGAGACTGGCAGACAAATTCTGCAGCACAGATTGCTAGCTTGCTAGACCGGTCCTAATGTCCTGTACCTACTGTCAGGATCCGCAGGGGAGACCGATGCGGGTGGCAGATGGCTGCAAACACAGGAGCTTTTGGCCTTTTGTGGCCAAGAGACAAGACACGAGTGAGATACAGCAAAAATGGAGAATGGAGACAGGGGAGCTATGGGACAAAGCCAATGCAGAGTTCAGATGCTAGGAAAAGCATTTTAGCTCCCATGTGGACCTGGGATGTTTAGGCAAAGCTCACTTCTGTGTCTACTTCTATCTGTCTGTCTTTCACATTCAAAGTCTGTGTACCTCTGTCCATCTCCATCTCCCTATTCTCTGTCTCTCTGTTTATGTCTAAGGTCTGTTTCTGTCTCTTATCTCTCTGTCTGTCTCTCTGTCTCTGTTTCTGTGTGTGTGTGTGTGTGTGTGTGTGTGTGTGTGTGTGTGTGTCTGTCTCTCTGTGACTTGTATCTCTGTCTCTGTCTCTCTGCCTCTGTTTCTCTGTTTCTATCTCTGCTTATCTGTATCTCTCTCTCTCTCTCTCTCTCTCTCTCTCTCTCTCTCTCTCTCTCTCTCTCTCTCTCTCTCCCTCTCTCTCTCTCTCTCTCCCCTAGCCCCTCCTGAAAGCAACAGTTAAACTAATTGCAGAGAACTTCAGGTCTTACACTCAAATTAAATATTCATAGAACTCCATTGATGTTCCACATTTAGAAGTTAAGAGACTCTCAAAGCCCTTCTGCTTTCCCAGGAGTCAGCTAATCCATTAGAAATGTGATATCCACTCTACCCCACAGTAACAAAGTGCCAGTCGAGACAACCAACTGAACTTGGGAGTGGATTCAAGAGCTTCCGTCAGGGTCTGGTGGATGCTAAGTCATTCTGGCAGCAGATCTTGTGCCCTTCTTAGCAGTTAGGTCTATCACAAAGGAGTGGAGAAGAGAGGAGAAGCTAAGTGGCAAAAAATGAGAAAAAAAGACAATGATTCACACTTATAAATGTAGCCTTTTCTCGTCTGCTGATAGTGGCTGCTTCACAGGCAACATCGTTCTTCCTAGCCCGGGAAAAAAGAATAAACCTAGAACCTAAGCAATCCAAATATATCTGAGATTTGAATCCTCTTTGTATGTGTTTATACAAAGGATGGATCTGAGTGTTTGAATAAAGACAAAGTGATAATAGCAATTTCATTTTTTTCAAAGGAGACTAAATAGTTTCCAGACTTTTAGTAGCTCATCCATGTTTTATGCAAAGTTCCAATACAAATATTAATTACCCACCTTCTATATACAAGAAATTGTGTCCGACATCTAAAAATCAAACAAGCAAACTGGTTGCCGCCTCCAGGAGTTTACAGTCTATTTGGCCTAATGCAAGATATCCAAAAGCCAAATTTCAGAGGCAGAACATTTTGCACAGGACTTTCCAAATTAGGAGAATGAATGAAGATGCCGCAATCTATATGACTATATGAGGAGTTGAACTGATAGGAGTAATATCAGTAATTCTTAATTCCTTCTCATGGTTCCAGAGACAGCTAGAATAAATATGTGTTTGGGGTATGAAAGTGAGTCTTGTTTTAGATTTGTTATTCTTGAAATATATGTAAGACATCCAATGCAATGGATCCTAGTGGGAGTTGGTGATGTGTAACTCAAATTTCAGGAGAGACTAGGGCAGGAGATTTGGAGAATCATCAACCTACAATAATGTGTGTGCCCCATGAAACCTGATTAGATCAATAATAAAGATAGGAATAGGGAAAAGTGAAGGCCATTCAGGATAGAGCCTCGAGGGAATAAGCTGAAGAAAAAGAAAAAAGAGACTAAGGAGAGGGTGAAAGGAAGAGAAATTGGATAGAACAAACAGCATCACAAAAGTCTAGAGAGGACACAGGATCCAGGACAAGGGGGTAATCAACAATATAAAGGCTGTGCCAAGTCTCCATGTTTTCCAATCTGTCTTCTTGCATTTTTTTGCCATTTGTTGTTCTCCTGGGTTTTTTTTTTACCATGTTTTCTCCAGAATACAAATTTAGTATTTAATTTCTTATAGTACATGTCACCCAAAGAGAAAAACAAAAACACCACAATATCCACATGGTTCTATACCAGATGAGCCAAAGAGGATGACAGAAAAAAAAAAACGCTTCCTGATCTTTAACCATTCTCTGAATGCAATATTGTTTATTAAGCCTAAGTCCATGCCAGCACACAGGAAATACATATGTTGGCTCATTTATTATGTAGAAGAAATGTTGTCCCCGGTTAGAGCTGGAAGCCAGGACCGGAGTATTGCCTACTAAGGAGAAAGGTCACAGAACCAGGGGAGGGACAGCAGGATTTTCTGGCCTCAGCTCTGACACAGGCCATGGAATGCTTTCTGGAGATGTTTCTAAAATCAATACCATAACAGCCAGCTACCACTGACTGCCTAGCAGAGTGGGGCTGAGAATGAAAGCAGAAAGAGAGTGGCTAGACTTGGCCTACTGGTTATCTCAAAAAGAAAGGCAAAAAAAAAAAAAGAAAGAAAACAAACTCAGGCTTTCAACTGCCACCTCCATGGAAACAATTTAATGGATAAGTTGAGATAGCCATCTCAGGCCTCTGCATAGTGTCAATATTATTTTTGAATAGCCTCCTAATTGATTTCCCTTCCTCCAGTCTCTCCCTTCTCTGACCCATCCTTCACTCAGCTGCCAACATAATCTTCCTGAGACACTGGTCTGTGTCACTAGCAGTCTTTAAAACCTTTCAATAGCTTGTGATTACCTCTAGGAAAAAATATGATTTGCCAAGCCTGGCATTTTGGGTATTCCTCAGTTTGGTTTTGACCTGCCTTTCCAGATTAATTTGGCTTCACTTCTCCATATTGCCAGCAAACTGCACTCCTATCATTTCTCTGGTCTCATATTGCCTTCCTCTGCCCCTATGCAATCACCCAGATCATGGTCTAAGCCAAGAATGAACCATCCAGCACGCATTTATTAACCACCCATGGGCAAAGACTAAAAGTAATGTTACTGTCCTAGGTGCTGAATACAATATCTGAAAATAGAACTCCCTGGTCTCAAAAAGATTGCATTCTATTGAGAGATAAATAGGATTATTCTTGTAGAGAACTATAAAATAAATGGAAAACAATTTGGGGAAATATGCAGAACTAGTTGGGGTGGGGACAATGGGAATCAAGAAAGGCTTCATGAAGGGATTGAAATTTCAAGTGAACTTTGAAAGAAACAAAGAAGTCTTACGGGCAGAGGTGAAGAATGAGGGCATTCCAAGCATAGACGGTAGCCTGTACAGGACACAAGCTGGGAAATGATGGAATGCCAAGTCTGAGGAATATCAAGAAGGTCAGTTTTACTTAACCAGAGATTATATGAGGAGTTTGTGACATCCAATAAGTCAAGGAAGCCTAAGGGGTGGGGAGGGTGCCTCATAGGTTTTAAAGTTGGGAAGTTTGTAGAAGATAATTGAACCATAAACTCCTCTTTTATAAATGAAGATAACGTAGACACAAAGAGGTGAATAATTCTCATGAAGTTCAAGTGGCAGAGCCAGGATGGAAATCTGATCCTGTAACAAAAGTCTTCTGGCTGCACTCTTCTTTAGACTGAAGTCATTATGTCCATTTAAAGCATCTGTATTATATATTAACACCAATAAGGGGGTTTCCCTGAAGCTTCAGGGGTCAGGGATCGTCATGGCCAGACTTCTCTTTAGGGAGAGGACTTGGAAAGGGGAGAGCCTTAAGACAGGGAGATTAATTAAGAAGCAATCCCATTAGGCCCTGCTGGTATGGACTGCTGACTCTGAGAAGCCTTCTCCAACCTTTCCAGGTGACTTGTCCTCCTCATGTTTTCATAGCTTCCATCATTGGGACCACCCCTGATGCTCTTAGTACTTTACCTTGTATTTTCTTTTTTTTTTACTTTTTTTATTTACTGCAATGGGGTTAAGTGACTTGGCCAAGGTCACCAGCTAGGTAATTATTAAGTATCTGAGGTCAGATTTGAACTCATGTCCTCCTGACTTCAGGGCCGGTGCTCTATCCACTGCACCATCTAACCGCCCCACCTTGTATTTTCATTTACTTTAAATGAAGTACATATAGCCTCCCATTAGATTATAAGCAGATTGAGGTGAGGGAATAGGACATTTTTTTTCATTTTTTTGTATTCTCAACATGATATAGTAATATAATAAATAAAACATAATAAATACAACTGACCCCAACTCTAAAACACAAATATATTTGTCCAAACAGTTAGACATAGTACCATATATGCATTAAATAAATTCTACAGGAGTCAGGGATATACACACACACACACACACACACACACACACACACACACACACACAAACAGAGGAGGGAGAAAGTGAGAGATGAACTGACAGAATGACAGTCAGATGGACAGAGATAGAGACCAGACAAAGGCAGAGGAAGACAGGGAGAGACAGACAGAAAGACAGACTGATTGAAAGTATTAATGGAGGCCTCATGAGTGTCAGAGACCATAAAAAAGAAGCTTAAAGTGCCAAATAAATATTTTGCTTCATTTTTTTTCTCTAACTGGGACAATTAGGTGGCACAAGTAAATGAAGCACCATGTCTGGAGTCAATAAGTCCTGAGTTCAAATTTGACCTCAGACACTTACTAGTTGTATGATCCTGGGCAAATTACTTAGCTCTTTTTGCCTCAGATCCTTACCTGTAAAATGAACTGGAGAAAGAAATGACAAAGCATTCCAGTATCTTTACACTAGAAAACTCCAAATCAGGTCGTGAAAAGTCAAACTTGATTGAAACAACTGAACAGCACCAATACAATTTCTGTTGCATTTGTTCAACTTTATTACATGTGTGATGGTTCTCTTGGAGGCACTAGGCTTCTTCAGTTCCTGGGTAAGTGATGGCCCAGGTTCTCCTTGCACGTACTTACTAGACTTCCACACTGTTAGATTAGTTTATCACAGTTACTTCTCACTAGGTTTGTAGCAGCTCTGGGGTTAATTCTATTATGCAGTCAACATCAAATGTTTATTAAACACCTACCAGGTACTCTGCCATGCATAACTGAGCACACCATGGGTGAGTTTTCCATGACCCTTTTCCCTCATCAAGGATCTTTGTTGATTGATTCTATTCAATTTCACAAACATTTATTAACTCCTGACTATACTATAGACTAGGCTAATCCCCAAAGACTTGACTAAAACAAGAAGACTACATTTATATTGTAGACTGAATTTCAAGACTGAAATTTGAATAGTAGCATCAAAGTAAAATATATGATATAAGATATCGCATAATATGACTTGACATACGATATGATACATAGGATAGGATATATGTCTAATAAATGAATACAAGACATAGGTAAAATAATTTCAGGATGATAGAAAATAAAAGAATGTTTGTAAGACTATTATTTATTGAGAGAAAGATGATAGATAATGAGTTCTTTCAATTTGTTGAGTTTGTGATATCCAACTGAAAATAGACACAGAGGAGTTGGTGGTATAGGTCTGAAACCCAGGAGATCCTCAAATTATTTTTCTAGATTTGGGACTCATAGGTATGGCTTTAATAAGTCCTTGCAGCCTAGGTATCGAGAGAGGAGAGAAGGAGAATGGGATTTCAGAAAGAAGTTTGGAGTATACCAACACTTAGCGGGTGAGAACTGTATACTAAATTAGCAAAAATGGTTGAGAACAGCAGAGCCAAGATGGCAAAATAAAGGGAAAGATTTGCCCAAGTTCTTCCCCAAACCTCTCCAAATCCCTTTTAATAAGGACTCTAACAAATTCTAGAGTGGAAGAATCCACAACATGTCTGAGTGCAACAATTTTCCAGCCCAAGGCAACTTGGAAGATGGGATGGGGAAGGATTTGCTGCCCTGGGTTTAACGAGGATCAACAGTGCAGCCTGGGACAGAACCAAACCAGCAAACCTGGAACAAAAAGTTATAGACTGAGGAAATGAGCAAACAACAGAAGAAAAAAATGATTATAGACAGTTACACACTCAGAAGAAGATATCAGAGTCACAGCTTCTACATCCAAAGCCTGAAAGAAAAATATGAATTGGTTGCAGGCCATAAAAGAGTTCAAAAAGAATTTTGAAAATCTATCAAGGAAGGTAGAGGAAAAATTGAGAAGAGAAATGAGAGTGATGCAGGAAAACCATAAAAACTGAATCAGCAACTTAGTGAGAAAGAAAGTCTGAGTAACAGGCAGATAGGTAGGAAGACCAGGAGAAAGGGCTATCACAAGAACTCAGGAAAAAAGACACTTTCCTAAATGTTTTATCCCAGTCATTTTAAAAAATGCAGTGGTCTTAGAGATAGTGGTTTTATAGAAAATTAATATTAAAATTACAGTCTGTGAAAACCTCAGAGGTCATTGAGGAGTGAAGTGTCTCACCAAAAGATCACACAGTGCTAAAACATTGCCTCCAGACTCTTGATTTGGTTTCAATGCCTCTCATTCTCAGCATCAGAGTCCAGAAAGTCTGAATAATAGTAACATTTCTCACGCATCCCACCCACCCCCCAAAGAAGAGACAGAATCAAAGTTAGGGATTAAATTCACTCTTTATTTTACAGCAAAGCTAATAATGCCAATGATGGTTGAACTTTAATCAATGGAACAGAGATACCAACAGTGTCAGCAGCCCCTACATAAATGGCTATACGCAGAAGTATTTCTCCAAGGAGCAGCTAGGTGATACAGTGGATAGGTGGATAGAACACTGGCCCTGGAGTCAGGAGGATCTGAGTGTAAATCAGAATTCAGACACTTAATAATCACCTAGCTGTGGGACCTTGGGCAAGTCACTTAACCCCATTGCCTGGTAACGATCAAAACAAAATAAACAAACAAACAGAAATATTTCCCCAGACAAAGATGCCTGGAACAGGCAGGATGACAGTGATGAGCCATAATGAATAGAAGAATAGACAAAAAATTAAAATGCTCTCAGATTCTCTGATTCATTCTCATTCTCTCTCTCTCTCTCTCTCTCTCTCTCTCTCTCTCTCTCTCTCTCTCTCTCTCTCTCTTATTTTTGTTTAACGGCATAAAAGCACCAGTGTCACATAGTTATTCTTTGAAAATCAAGTAAAGTTAATTTGAGTTGACATTTTCCAGGGTTACAGAACTAGATTGTATGTTGTTTCACACTCAGAGCTGGTCTAGTTCAAATGGACCTTCCCAAATAATCTTTGCTGATATTTTAGTTCTCATTTCATTGTTATTTTCTGAACTGAAACTGTTTAAGCTTAAAATTTGAGAAATTCTAATCACTTCATATCAGAAAAGTTTGATTTTCAGTTTTTATACCAAAGAAAGAGTTTTATGAGAAATTCCTTGGAAAAGAAAATTATTTAGTAAATTCTGCCTATAGTTACCCAAGTAATTTTTAAAAGGGATAAGACAAAAAGATAAAGACAAATAAAGAAAAAAAGATTAAATCAGTGGACACTTTAATAGTTTCATGGGAGCATGTAGACAAACCCCTTTATTTTCTTCTTCCTCCTCCTCCTCCTCCTTCTTCTACTTTTTAGGTTTTTGCAAGGCAATGGGGTTAAGTGGCTTGCCAAAGGCCACACAACTAGGTAATCATTAAGTGTCTGAGACCACATTTGAACTCAGGTCCTCCTGACTCCAGGGTCAGTGCTCTATCCACTGTGCCACTTAGCTACCCCTAAGCCCCCTTATTTTCTAATTGAGCAAACTGAGATCTAGAGAGATAAAATAATTTGTTCAAAGTCATTCAGGTAATAAAAAAAACTAGACAAATCCTGGTTCTTTAACTCTGAAGTCAACACTTTTGATATATGCCTGTTCTGACTACCGTATCTCATTCAATTCCTGTAACAACCCTGTTAAAGAAGTGTTACAAGTATGATTATCTCTATTTCAGAGTGAGGACAACAAAGCTGAAAGATCAAAATATCTATAATGGTTACAAAGCTTAAAATAAAGGTTATGAGCTGAGATTTGAACCAAGTTCCAAGAGCAATGCTCTCCTTCATTATGCTACAGACTTCAGATCACTACCCAATTTTGCCTTAATAATACATAGAGAAAACTCAGGGCACAATCTCTGATTCCATCTGTTTGGATTGCACTTCAAACTACTGCCTGACTTTCATAGAATCTTAGATTTATAGGTGTGTGGGACCTCAAAGGTCATCTCATCAAACTGCCTCCTATTAGAGATGAGGAAATTGATACCTAGAGATGTTGTGTCTTCCTCAAGGTCACATAGTTTGGGAGTCAATATTTGAAGCCAGATCCTTTGATACCAAATTCAGTGTTCTTTCCACTTCGCTGCAGATCCACACTATTAAGAGACAAAAGTCTAAAAATGTAAGTATCAATGGTCTTCTGGTTATGTCTCTTATACAGAAAGTAAAGTTCTTAATTCTCTCAATCTCTAAGGTGCCACTGAGTACTTCAGTTTGCAGAACAATTTGGTCTATGGATTATGGCAAAATATTCATCATGATGCCATTGCCCACCTGAACTGCCCCTGCACAACAGGAGGCACACAGCCCATTCCCTAAACTTTATTGGGATGCTTTGCAGTACATGGAAAACCTGGGGAGAGAGCAGTTTGGATAAAAATATAGGGGATGCAAGGAGGTTAAAAACAGAAACAAAGATCCCCTAAATACTAAAATAATCATGGCAGCATTTTGTTTGTTCAAGCAATGAACTGAAAATATTTTCCCATCATTTTCAGAATAACTAAGCACCTATTGTTACCTTAATGTCACAAAAGAGTATTGAGGCATAAAAAATCATATATATATATATATATATACATAATATAACATATAATATACATGTTATATATATACAAAATAACATGTACAAATAATATGTACATAATATAATGTGTATATATTACATATGCATAATATAACATGTATTTATTTATATAATTAAAATATATAAAATTATATATAATGTATATATAATACATAAAATTATATGTAATTTAACGTGTATACATATTATATATATATATGTGTATATATATATATATAAATGTGCAAAATTCAGGAAGAAAGAAGAAAATGTTTGAACAGATACAGATAGAAAAAAAAACAGGATACACAATGGCTATAATATAAATGAGTTAATAAAAAGAAAAATCCTATTGAACGTTTTTTTTTAGGTTTTTGCTAGGCAATGGGCTTTGCCCAAGGCCACAACAGCTAGGTAATTATTAAGTGTCTGAGTCGGATTTGAACTCAGGTCCTCCTGACTCCACTGCGCCACCTAGCCGCCCCACCTTTTGAACATTTTTAAATGTTCTATTACAAGAAGAAGATTTGCTGTCATCCAAATGATGGGTGACTCCTAGGGGACAATATTGTATTCCTAATTAGATGTAGGAAGGGATTTTTATTTATCTGCTCTCCTTTGTTATGGAAGAGCATTTACTTTAGTATTTGGGGTCAGAGAATGTAAAACCAAATGACTTCAGCAAAACTTTTTTTAAAAAAATAAAGTAGATATGATCTTTTTTTGGGGAAAAAGAATAACAAATTCTAAGAAAAAGAATTTATAGTTGATTTTCAATAACTGAGAATTTTGAAAAGTAACTCAGTCTCTTTGTGGCTCAGTTTAGGGATTGATCACAGTACCTGTCCTTTCTCTGGCAGAGGCAGATATTTATGAAAAAAACTAAGAAATGTGTACGGGCTTTGTAAGGTTTGGGGTTTGTTATATACTTCTGTGTTTTACTTCCTTTATTTTTCTTGAGGGGCTTATTTTTTCTACTTTTTTCTTATATAACATGACTATTATGGAAATGCTTTCCATGATTACCCATATAAAGCCTTCATCAAATCATCTTCTCAGTGGGGGGTGGGATGGGAAGGGAGGAAGGGAGAGAATCCAGAGTGCAACATAAATGTTAAAATTGCTGCCACATACCTGAGAAAAAAATAAAATATTAAATAAACTCAAAATACCAAAAACTAAATATGTCATTTAATACATAACTAAATGTCAATATGTAATTAAATATGTCGAAAATAAATTATGTCATTGAGACTTTTATTGAAATAACTGGAGATATTCAGTGATAATGATATTAAGAAGACTAGCCAATTTCCAGTTTAAGGTTCTTTACATAGATTATCTAATCTGATACATACCATAATGCTGTGATATAAATGAATCATAGTAGATATGTGACTAGGAGTTTGTGAACTTAAAGGATGCTTTCCAAAAATAGAATATTAATGAAAACCTGCCTCACTGATATTCACTCCAGGAAACTGAGACTATATCTTATGGGGATCAGTTGAAGCAAATGGTGATATTTGTGCTAGAAAAGAAGAGATTTAGGGGCCTCATGATGGCCATCTTCATGAAACTGAATGTCTGTCATGTGAAAAATGTTCTTGATTTCTCCTTGACCCCAGATGGAAAAGCTAGAATCCATGGGTAAAAGTTGGAAAGAGAAACATTTCAGGCTGATGTTGGAGGAAAAAGAAAAACGAAAACTTTCCTAAGCACCAAGATAAGCTCTCCTTCAGAGGAATAGGTAGCAATGGATTGCCTTTAATTGGAGGAATAAATGCTTGTTGGATCAATGAGTGACTGAATTGAATGGATAGGTGAATGAATGAATGAATGAACAAATGAATGAAAAATGGAGCTTTTTTTTTCAGAGGGTAGTAGATACCCTTTCACTGGAGGACTTTAGGCATAGCACAGATGACTTCTTCTCCATTGTGTTTTAGAAGAGATTCTTTCCAAAGTAGCAAACTGACCTATATGCTCTCTGAGGTACCTCCCAACTCTGTGATTCTGGGAATCTCTGGCCATTGCCCTATTGCCAGATAAATCTGGGAGCAGGCCCACCAACTCTCACTGGACTAAGTGAAACTCATGTTAGTGTAGTTAATTAAATACAGGCTAATGGTGATAAATGACTCTTTCCTTCTTAAAGATCCTTGATTCTCCCAAAGCCAGTACTAACAGAGCCCCTGACTCACTAAGAAGCAGAAGTTTCCTTTCTGACCATGGCCTATTTTTCTATTTCATTTTATAATGAAAGAAAACTCTTCTGTCTGTGACCTAGTATTTAGCTAAAACTGTGAAGTTGCAGAAGCAAAACGTCCCACTAATGTAGCATTTGAAGGTCACCTGGTTTTTCTAACATCATTTCAAACCCTGAAAGGGCACGGTTACTGCCCATGGGTGCGTGAAAGGCAGAATAAATACCGAGCAGACAAGAGACATTGTTAGACCAAGTTCATGAAAATCTATAACACGGAGGAAAAGGGGAAAAAAACAGAGGAAAAAATTATTTTTCAGTTTTTAAGGAAATGTTATAGTTTTTATTTGGCTTATTCATGGGAGGTGTTGTAGAATGAATAACAGAAATTCTATGACATTTACTACAAACATGGTAGGCTGAAATAGTCCTAATAGGCAATCATAAGTCAGTTGTTTAAAGCGTGTTCTTTTCATAAAACATTACCAGATAGTGAAAATCAAAATTGATCCTTGTGACATCATTTTATATTTATAGCAACCCTGTAAGGTCATAGTGAGACAGCTAGGAAGTTCAAAGGATAGACTGCTGGGTTTGAAGTCAGGAAGACCTGAATTCAAATCTGATCTCAGACCCTTATTAGTTGTGTGACTCTGGACAAGTCATTTAACCCTATTTTCTTCAGTTCCATGATCATGAGGTCTTGAAGAATTGGACATGACTAACCAACAAGATAGAGAGTTCAAATGATATTTTGATATTCTTTTTTTTTTGCAAGGCAAATGTGGTTAAGTGGCTTACCCAGGGCCACACAGCCAGGTAATTGTTAAGTGTCTGAGACCAGATTTGAACCCAGGTACTCCTGACTCCAGGGCCAGTGCTTTATCCACTACACCACCTAGCCGCCCCATTTTGATATTCTTGATGAGGAAGCTGAGGTCTAAGTGCATTGTCCAAGGCAATCGAGCTTTCTAGTGAGACAGAAGCTGAGACAGAAGCCTTCTAACACTACACTCATGTATCCTTATGCATTAAAAAATGAAAGATATTTTATTGGTGATTTTTATATGACTCAACTTCCAGTAACAACTCTTACCCTTGAGCCATCCCTCACAAAAAGAGTTGTAACTAGTCAAAACAAAGCAACATATTGGCTTGGTTTGAAAATATGCACATGATTCCTTTCCTTTAGTTCACCACCTGTCCTCAGAGAAGAAAAGACATATTCTTTGTCAATAGTTCTCAGAAATCACATCGAGCTGAGCTCAGAGGCCCACCAATATTGCTTTCTTTCACATTGTTTTCCTTATACATTGCTCTCCACTTTGTTCCACATTATGTCATATAAGATCTCTACCATACCCCATGGTTCAAAGGCTTAGTATTTTTGGTCATTTTGCCAGAGGTAGGAATGCACTGATATAGAGAACAGGACATTCATTCAGATGAGCAATAGAATAAAATAATAGAATATTAAATAAAGTAATAGAATAAAATATAATATTAAATAAAATAATAGAAAAAATATAACAACCCTAAGCTTGTTGCTCATTTCTAAAGCAATGGAATTCTACTGAGAAAAAGAAATCTCAGAGAAAAAGTAAGGAAAAAGAAATTTCATAAGGAAAAAGAGATGGGGTAATTTCTCAGTGTTCTTAAAGTATGAAATGTATGACCTATTGTTTTTTATCCCCTTCCAGGCAGGGACAATGGCTTTGAACGATACTAGATAAGATTTAGAATAGACTTCAGAGAGTATTTTCTAACAAGAAGAATGATCAGTCAAGGGGATGGGCAGTTACCAAGGTAATAGGTTGAGTCTCCTCTTTATGGCTATAAAAATAAAATGAATACTCACTGATCTGTTTCTGTTTAGCTATAAGTCCTACTAGAAAGAAGTTATATTAAATAACTTCAGAATTTTATTTTCATCTATATTAATACAAGAATATATGAATGGGAGAAGAAACTGAGATTGCTGTCATAGTGTAAAAATTCCCAGCATGGGAGCTCCCTTCCCTCAGAAATCTGATTTTGACTTTGAATTAAATAGTAATCAATTTCTTGAAGTTTGTCACTAACTCGTGGTCATAGAGCTAATAAGGAGAGTTTTAAAGAGTTTATTCATAAGGTTTATAATATGTTATTCACTGGTTGTATCATTTGATCCTCATAACAACCCTAGGAGATAAGGGGGTATTATTATCCCCATTTCCTAGAGGAGAAAACTGAGGCTGAGAGAAATGAAGTCATTTGCCCAGAGTTTCATGGCTACAATGTATTAAAAGTAGGCTTGAACCCAGGTTTTCCGGGTACTAAGATCAGGACTTAATCCTGATTATACTGACACTAGATTTTGCCATTACACACTTCATCACATATTCTAAAAAAGTATATTTAAAAACAAGCAAAGCAGCAATCTGCATAAATAATTAAAACGAGGACAAGGTAGAAGATCTGAGCCTATCTTAAGATATCCCTTCATCAGAAAAATTCCTAAAGTCTGAACCACAGGAAACCTTTCTTTGATGAATCTCCACTATATAATATTTCAACAACTCCTATCAAAATAACTCTTGCCAAAGCTCCTTTTCCAAAAAAAGTACTGATATTCTTGGCCTGGCTTACACCAATGCATAGGTATTTGTCTGTGGGGATTAAATTAATTAGAAGAGATTTGCTGGACATTTTTCAACATAATTCTTCACATTTCTGACGGCCGTGCAAGTTAGAGCAAAAATGGTTTACCTCGTGGGAGGATTAACAGAACCTAACTCCAAATGTATCTCAAGCAAAATAGTAGATTTTCTGCCTTCTTGACCAATGGAGATTTTACTTTGACATATTTTTTCTAACTACAGAAGTGGATTAATCTATGGATTCCTGTAAGTAAAACCTATGGAGAGATATGACAAAATGGATTATTTAGCTGGAAAAAGAGGGTGAAGGAGAAATTTAAATGAGTTTCATTGTAAGCAGTTAGAAGAAAAAGACCAGTTATTTTCCATCTCCAGTGAAAGGGCAAAAGTAAAAATACACTGAATTTGCAGTCAGAGAACTTGGTTCCAATCCTAACTATAACTGTGTCACTTGACTTCCTTGGACCTGAATCTATTCATCTATAAAATAAGAGGGGTTGGACTAGATAATCTTTGAGGTCCCTTCCATTTCTAATGTTTTGATCCTATGAGAAAGAGCAAAAGAAAATGTTTCTGAATTGAGCCACAAATGATTTGAGCTATTAACACATTTTTAAGGCAGGACTGCTAAACAGCAGTGTGAGATACAAATAGATGTTAGGGAATCCATATAAACACAGAGTCT
Organism: Macrotis lagotis; assembly: GCF_037893015.1. Classification (NCBI taxonomy): domain Eukaryota; kingdom Metazoa; phylum Chordata; class Mammalia; order Peramelemorphia; family Peramelidae; genus Macrotis; species Macrotis lagotis. Next base: position 24,439,986 of record NC_133664.1, read on the forward strand.
TAGGTTAGATAGTTGTGTTTGGTCTAATTGATAGTCAAGAGAGAAATCTGACAATGAACTAAAGTTCATCACCATGGGATAAGGTTGAGTAGTCACTTATTCTTTTTAATTTGAGGGCTACCAAAGGAATCGATTTACCTAAAATATCCCCTCAATGGTCTGTAAAGACAGATAAAATTGTGAGAATTCATTCATTCATTCTATAATGATATTTGTGCTTTTTCTTGAAGAAATACATGACATCAAGAGTGTGATGCCATGGCAAGTAAGTCAATTGGATTTGAGTGAGGGGGTGCTGTGCTAAGTTATCAGCAGCCTCACTTTCTCCTCTGGAACCACCTAGGTCCAGTGGCCAGATATGAACCAGGATGACTGGAGATGGCCTTGAATATGAGGCAGTGTTAAATAAATTGCCCAGGGTCACACAGCTAGTTTAGTGTCAAGTGTCTGAGGCTGGATTTGATCTCCCATCCTCGTGACTCCAAGGCTGGTAATCTATCTACTGTGCCACCTAGCTGCACATAGACTAAAATTGGAATAATTCAGACAGGATTAGCATAGCCCCTACAGAAGGATGACATGCAAATTTGGGAGGCACTCCATCCATTCAATAAACATTTATAAAGAGCCTGCAATGTGCCAGTGCTCTTCTAAGAAGTGAGGATATAAACAGAGGCAAAAGGCATTCCCATGTATCCAATGCCATCAGAATATACAGGGCTTTATCTCAAAGAACCTTGTGAAATAGTTTACAAAAGATTTATTCTCCCATTTTGCAGATAAGAAAATTGATGTTCATAAGGAAAGTGACTTTTATGACCCCACACCAACCCCAACTTGAAAATATTAAAAATTAGGGTTCAACTCATTCTTGATTCCAGGGATTTGTATGTTTTTAATATCTATATTATGGAGGAATGGATTTTATTTATTTATTATTATCCATTCCCATGGTTTCATCATTTAGTAGATTGAATCTAGTCCAAAATAAAGAATCACATAAAATATATATTTTCTAGGTTGGAAAGAAGAGTGGGAATGGGAATGTTGAGAAGTCAATGCTAATAATGGTATTAAGTAAATCAAAGGGAAGGGATAGTAAATAATCCAATTCATCATTTTACACTTTAGTAAACTGAGGCAACTGGAATGAAGTTACTTGCCCAAGGTCACAAAGCTCATAATAACAATTACAATCACAGCTACAACAACAACGACAATAATAATAATAGACAGTATAAATTGCGACCAGCTGGGTATTATAGGGATACGGCACCTGAAGTCAGAAATGACTGAGTTCAAATTTGACATCTTACTAGCTGTATGACTGGGTAAGTCACTAGCCCCTGTTGCCTCAGTTTTCTCATATGTAAATGAGTTGGAGAAGAAAATGGCAAACTACTTCAGTAATTCTGCCAAGAAAACCCCAAAATGGGTCCCAGAGAATGAGACAGGACTGAAATGATGAACAACAAATTAATATGACTTTAAGGTTTTCAAAGCACTTTACTTATTGTTTCAATTGATCCTAATAACAGCCATGTGGGTGTTGATATTTGTCCTTTTTTTCTTTTTTTTTTAGTTTTTTTTGCAAGGCAAATGAGGTTAAGTGGCTTGCCCAAGGCCACACAGCTAGGTCATTATTAGGTAATTGAACCCAGGTAGTCCTGACTCCAGGGCCAGTGCTTTATCCACTATGCCACCTAGCCACCCCGATATTTGTCCTTTTTACTTGAAGACCTTGATATCAGGGAAGTGATGTCTTGACAGACAAGTTAGCTGAATTTGTGTGAGAGGACTGTGCTGTCGCCAGCCTCACTTTTCCTCCCAGAGCGATGCAGTGATCAGATATGAATCAGGATGATTGTAGATGGCCCTGAATACAGGGTAAGCAGGGTTATGTGACTTTCACAAGGCCACACAGCTAATTAAGTGTTAAGTATCTGAGCACAGATTTGAACTCAGGTACTCCTGACTCCAGGGTTGATGATCTATCCACTGCACCACCTAGTGTTATCCCTATTCTATAAGAGAAGAAACTTAATCTGAGGGAAGTTAAATCACTTGACAAAAAGTATCTGAGACATGAATTCATGATTTCAAATCCAGTTTTCGATGCATGGTATCCTAGAAATACCAACTAGCTCTTCATAAATAGTAAAACTGGAAACCAATCCTCAAACTCCAGAGCAAGAGATACTGCCAGCAAAGGAAAACTGGGGACTATGCAAAAGGGGAGCTCAACACTTGGACCCAGGAATGTAGAAGCTGCAATAGACAATCTTTGCCTACTTCGTAATGGTGCTTAGAACTCAATCCATTTCTAGTATGATTAGAAAATCAGTTGAAGGCTGAGCCTATCTGTGCAGCCATCCAAATTATTCCTTTAAGAGAAGAAAATTGCATAATTCAGACAAAATACAGAAACCAAATGAAACCAGGCAGAGGAAATTAGCATCTAGTTCAGTTGATCTTCAGTTTGTACCACAAATAATGACTGTCCTCCTTCTTCCAAGGACACTGAGGTAAAGCACCCAAGATTCCTGTTTCTCCAAGCCCCAAGCATGAAATATCCTATTCTGGGTATAATAGGTACCAACTTCAGGACATATATCTTATTAGTCACTCACTAAAAAGTCAGATTTAGTCATGGTCCTACTATTCAAAATGCCATCAAAAGGTCAAATTGCCCCAGTCCTGCGAAACAACATTTCATAAGGAATAATATCCATTTGGCGGAGGCCTGAAAGCTATGTAGGCTCCACCAAGGAGGACTTACTTAAGGTTGATTTTTTTTTTTAGCCATGGGAACACTTGGTGATGGGTGGAGGGATAGGAAAAAAAGATGTTTCAGATGGCAACTGATCTTTCTGAACCCTCTGCAGGTGAAGTGGATGAAAGACAGGGCAATACTCCCAGAAATTAAATCATGGAAACTTATTGGACCACTTGATATACTCAAGCATGAGTGTTGGCCACCACATTAATCTACGTGCCATTTCCATTCAGGACTTTTCCATAACTAGCTTTATGTCAACCCTACCCTTGCCTACAGTTTGTATTAAGGATTATCTGGTGAAAACCCAATGCCTTTATCCTGGAGACTATGAAAAGAAGCTAAGCCCAGGTAGAGTTTGATTTAGACGATGGATGTGCTATTTAAAAGGTGCCTAAATTTAATTTTTGCAAATAGAATCATAATTCAAATGAACTATAGGAATTTTCTGTTTTAAGGGAATCAGAAAGAGGTTGTATTTTGCTGTTATTGTTTCATTTTAAAACATTTAGATGTTTTCTTGTGAGCTAAAAAAAATCTGTCCTCTGATTCATTTGACTTTTATTGGTTTGGGGTTTTTTATATCAGGTTTTCTTAAATGGAGATACAGCTGCATTTGGAGACTATCTTTGATCTACTTGTTAGCCAAAACATCTGATGTTTTTGTGCCCTTCAAATTTTGATTCTAAGAAAGCAAAATTAGGTAGCAATTATTTAAGGGGAAAAAAAACAAAAGCAAGGAAAGAAGGACTTAGACTGTAGGTATCTTCCAACTCCATTGTTTGGCTAGGTTTAAAACATGATCACATCACTCTCCTGGGCTGTTTTCCTCCATCACCAACTATTTCTCCTCTTCCTCCCTCATCTTTTTCTTTCTTTTCCTCTTCCTCCTCCTTTTCTTCCTCCTTTTCTCCTCATTTTCCTTCTTCTTCTTTTCCCTCTTCTTCTCTTCCTCTTGTTTCTTCTCTTTCTCCTGCTCTTTCTCCTCTTCTACAGTCTATAATGCTAAGCATCAATGATCTGACTTTTCTTGACCATAAATAAATGGCAACCACAATATTTTCCAAATGCAAAATCTACAGTTCGTGACAATTTCATCATGTTTATTTACACAATTCCATGTGAGACCACACACATTTTACATACATATAAAAATATTCCCAGATAGCTGAATTAAATTAGAATGATTAATGAAAGGACTAAACTGGATCTTACTTGGACTAATATACCCTTTGAAATTCTCATGCAAAGTTGATAACATCATAAGGTCACAGAACTGGAGAGCTGAAAGAGACCTCTAAGGTCCAAATATCTCATTTTATAAAAGAAGAAAATGGGGCTAAGGGAAGTTCAATGACTTGTTCAAGTTGACAGGTAGTCAGTAACAGAATCAGGATTTGAACCTACACTGAACCTGAATCTAGATCTAAGTATTCTTTCTACCCTCCTACTTTCTATATGGACAAATAATCCATGGAGATTTAAAATCAGATTCATACAGACACACACAAACACACACACACACACACAAACACGTCCATATATAGTTCTGGCTATAATGCTACAAACCAAATATTGGAAAATTTATTAAAACTATTGAGCTTCCCAAAGGTCTCTTTAATTATAGAAAACTGCTAAGAGTTATGGCTGGCCCCCATTTCCTTCAACTCTAACTGTACAGCAAGCACACTTCAAAAGCTTTGTATACATACAGAAATTTAATAACTCTGCCGACTAGAACATCTCACATAAAGCGAAAACAGACTGGCAGATAGTAACACATGTCCCTGTTGTGAAATGGAGTTGAGTTCAGTGCTCCATCTGTTCCCCGACTTGAGAAGGCTGGGGTTTTCTCAAAATTACCAGAGAAAACTTGTGTGTTGTACCAACAGAATGCAGAAATTGGATAAGGGCTGGGCCAAGTAAGCATTGAAAGGGAGCTCCCTCCCTGGGAGAAAAATTTTTAAAAAGATGCCAAATATGCTAGAATTATGGGATCCTGAATTAATCAAGGGGACCTCAGAAGGGTTCTGAGTCAAGATTTTGGCCAAAAAAAAAACCAATAAGAAGCTCAAAGAGGATGGGGTTTGAACATCTGTTCTTTAATTATGGATCACATGCTCTTTCCACTGTCCATTTCTTTAATAAAGTATTAGAGCACTGGATTTGGAGTCCAAAGACTTGGGTTCAAATCCCTAATCATTCAAAAGCACTTAGTCACCATTTTCAAATCTATTAAATGGAAGGTGTGGAGTAGATGAACTTTATGTTTCTATCCAGATAAAACTTTATGATCCTATAGCCTCTCTGTCCCTCGGTTTCTTTATTTGTAAAAAAAAGGAACATGAGCTGGATGAACTCTGTAGTTCTTTACTTCTATGTATCAATTAACCAATGGGGTGGCAATAACACCATTTTCCAATTGTGTAATCATCTTATTTTGAATACATCAGGGAATTAATAGTGTCCAGTCCCAAGATTGATTTTCTCAAGAATTTTTCAGACTTTGATTACTAGGCATATAAAGGAGCAGGTCTCTCCCTCTTTCTGCTCATCACTATCTTGGACATGGCAGAAAAATATCAGAATTCCAACATCAGGCAAATTTTCTTGTTGGACATGAAAGATATAAGCTGGGAGCAAATATGCAGAAGAAATCCAGAGAGCTGCAATCTGGCCCTGTGCCAGGACCAATGTGTCCTGTTGTCTCATGAAAGGCATCAGCAGTCTTTCAGATATGTTCTTATATCTACCCCTACTGACTGATGCTTGAAACTGAAGTGGCAGTCATTCCAGATGTGTTCATCTTTGGAGCATTGGTGGAAAACATCTGGGGAACTTTGATTTCCAGTTGACTGGTACCATCCTATATTAGCTGATGGATTCAATCTTGCAAAAGAGAGAATGAGGTCAGGCTAGCTAGGCTGGAAGAATTAGACTAAGGAAGTCTCATTGCTATTTGGATTTATCTCAGGCTCCAGGCAATAGCATATTTTAATTAATTAATCCATGAGCACTTATTAAAGACCTAGTATAAAAAAGGGTTACTGACCAATTGGCTGACTGTCTATGAGACAGCCTAGTTTAGTCTGGCTGGGCTAAGCCCTGGGCATGCCAAAACCAAAGCAAAACATTTTCTGCACTCAAATTTTACAAGAATAAATGGGCATGAGATGGATATAACTAGTCTTAGGTCATGCTTTTCTTCTGAGGAGTTGAAGATGTTAGAAAAATGGGAACTTTGAAGTTGGAATGTTTAGAATTATACCGTGAGGTGGGTAGATAGAAGGAAGCCAAAGGGAAGGAGGTAACAAAACCATTTGCTTCTTTCTGTCTGGGATTCCATTGTACTGAATTCCTAATCCCTTTTTATCTTTTCTTTTCTGTGGTTCTTTATTTTCCACCTGGTTCCAGGTTTTTATCCTTGCCTACTGTAGCCATGTATTTGTGCATGTGTATATGTAAGCGATCAAGAGCCCTTTGGTCAGAATGGTGACGCCTATAGAACCCTTCTCTGAAGAGTGATGTTAAATACATACAGTAAAGAGTACAAAAGGAAAATCATTCTCTTGGAGCATAGTTTTAAGATATATGTTTTTAAAAGTTTCCAAAAACCCAAATTCAGAACCCACATGAGAAAACACACCGTTTGGGTCCCTCACAGTTTATCAATTGTTCAGTCTCTCAGTGGGCAGTATTCTCTTTCTCATTGCTTTTGTTGAGATTTATTCTCTGTTTTCTGCCTCTTTCCTACTCCTCTGAAGTTTTTTCCTTGATGTAAAATTGACCCTGAGTCAATGAAGATTATACTAAAAGGGAACAACATTCCCAGATTCCATTGAATGCAGAAAATCTTTAAAAAGGATGAAAACATGCTTGTCACCTTGGCTCCCAACTACAGGTAGGGGCCAATGACCATATCAGGAATGAGGCTGACGGTGAGCTACCAATGACTGTGGCTTCAGCAACTCTTGAAGACTCCCCATCTATTTAATTCAAGAGTATTTGCTTATGATTCCTTCAGAGAAGGAAGCATTCACATGAAGAGAATGGCAGAAGTTTGAAATATTGAAGGATTATTCTTTGTCTAAATATATAACAGACAACTGAGTATCAGAAGCAAATATGAAGAAGTAAGTACATAGCTTCATCCAAGGAATTATTCAGCTATACTAGACTTTTCTTGGTTCCTCCAGTGGTTAAAACTTCCCTCAATTTATTTTTTTTTTGTATTTGCTTTTTATATATTGTGTTTTGACTTATCCATGCATGGATTGTTGTTCTAGCAGGAAGTATGTGAAGAGACTTGAGTAAAGGGACTGTTTTAATTGGTCTTTGATTTCTAATACCTAGCAACCATACATCACAAAGGAAACAATAGATCGATCAGCAATCAGTTAAAAAATATTTGCTCTGTGCCAGACATAGTACTAACCTGGTGATAACAAGACAGAAATGAAAGCATTTCCTTTCTCAAGGAAGTTCCCTTGGGTGATGAGAGGGTGGGAAAATGGAAATGAGATTATCAATACATATGTGGATAGGAGGAAAAAATGAAAACCATGCAAAATAAATCAAATACTAATTTTTTGGGGGGGCAGGAGATAGATCACAAGCAGCTGGAGAAGAAGGAGAATCAGGAAAAGACTCTTGGAGGAGGGAGCACTGGAGCTGAATTTGGAGGGAGCTGAGATTCCAAGAGGCAAGGGTGAAGAGACAGAGCCTTCCAGGGATGGCAGGCAGCCTGGGCCTATGGCAAGGAGGCAGCAGATGGAAAGGCATGTACCAAAAACAAAGCATGGGCCAGATTGTTTGGAACATAGCAGCAGTGAAGGAAAGGAATGGGGAACAGCCTGGAATTTCCTGAGTATGGGGCAAAGAACATAGAGCTACTTACAGCTCTTAGCTGGTGAGCATGTGCACAGAGAGATAGAGATCAATGTATTCAAGTAGGTGCAAATCTTCTTGGAGCTATATAAACATATGTATATTTTATATGTTTGTATATAAAATGCTTATGTATGCAATATAGATGTGAATATATTTATGCAAATTCATATTTGCCTGTACATATAAGCATACATCTATGTTAGCTTCATAGAAAGCTAACACAATACACATTCACCTGTATATTTACATTTTCTCATACATGTTCATATGTGTCTTGTAAATTATTGTACATATTTGTGTAGACATAGATATATGAAATTAAAAATTGATTTTCCATAGCTGAGAAGCAGCCAGGTTTCATGGGAAAGGCAATGGATCTGAAGTCAGAGGACCCAGGGTTAACTCTTAGTTCTGCCTGTGTAATGTTGGACAGCTCACTTTCCTCTCTGAATCTCAATTTCTACATCTTTCAAATGAGGAATTGGATTAGAATACCCACTAGGTCCCACTTAGTTCTGGATCTATGCCTCTAGGGTCTTCCCTGTGATGGAGTCCCACCATGCTGGCTCATCCTTATAAAACCCCTGCTTTTGCCTTCCCTGGGCCCAGCCTAGTGCTTTACATTTATAGGAATTAAATTTATAGGATTAACTGCTTTTAGCATGAGTTCAGAGATTGCCTCATAAGCAGGCAAATACACTGGAAGATTCTTTTGCAGTAATGGAGAGGCCCAGCAAACAGTATCCTAAGCCCTTGCCATAACCAAGCCCCATTCTATAGAGCCAGTGCTATGGTTATTCCAAACATTCTCTCTCCAGACCTTAACCCTTCCATTTTGACTTCAGGCTAGAGCAAACAGTGAGCAAGTGTGCGAGGATTGGAGGAAAAGAGGGCCCTGGAGGGAGAAAAATTGCCTCCAATGTAACATTACTCAAGTGTCTCATGAGCCAAAGGTTCAGGTTTGCAGTTCTAGCAAACTATGTCTGCCCACAGTCCTAATGACACATCTGGAAACCCCTGCTGCTGGCATGAAAGAATTATGGATGGGGCCTCTGGAAAAATCTCATGCCAGAGAGGACTGCGGATTCTCAGCCATTCATGCTGAGCTTGGAATGTAACTATGGAGCAAAAGTTTCCAAGGCCTTTCCCCTGAGAAACTGCATATACTCTCAAGGAAGTTCCAATCCAGGGTGTGAGTAAGAGTGTCAGAAGAAGTAAAGAAAGGGCAGTGGGGAAGGAAAGAGAAGGGGAAGAAAGGAGGAAAGGGAAGGGGAAGAAGGGGTGGGGAAGGGAAGGGAAAGGAAGGGAAGAAGAGGAAGGGGAGGGAGGGGAAAGAAGGGAAGAGAAGGTTCAAGTTTTCTCCTACCGTGCCAACTGTAACCCACACAGAAACCTAGATTTTTCAGACTTGGAAGGGATGAAAAAAAATCACAGATCTAGGGCTGATAAGACTCCCCAAAGGTCATTTAACCCAGCCATTTTATTTTTGAAATTGAGAAAATGGAGGCTGAGTGAGGTGAGGTGACTTGCCCATACTTCCTCATTTTGCAAAATGGTCATATAAGAAATGGAGACCACTTCCAATTTTCTTTCTGTTATAACATATAGATAGGGGGAGTGGGGGAGTGGGGGAGAGGGGAGGGCATGGAAAGAGTACTGAGCTTAAATTTAAAGACCCCAAGGTTCCATCTTATTTACTCAAAACATCCCATCTCCCATCTCTGAGACTGCACAGCTACCTTCATGTCTGGGGTGCCCTTCCTGCAGACCTTCCTCTACGGTTCTTTGAAGCCCAAGTCAAATGGTCACTGAAGAAGACAACTTCCCCATCTCTGTAAAACTTGTATATTATGCCACATTATGAACATCCACATCCTCCTGTGAGATCACAACAGCCTTGGTTCTCCTAACTCATCTGCACCCTCAGCCCCTGGAACCTCTCTCACTGAAGAAAGGAAAAGAGATCTCCTCCCAAAACTTCCATTTAAGGAAGGTGCTTTCTTCATTTCCTCATTTCACTCCTAGCTGCATCCCTTTGACTTTCTCCATTATTTTCCCCTAAGGCAGGTTCCTCTCCCACTCCTTTTCTGGGTTGTCATCCTCAATTAGTTTTTTTTTTTTAGATTTTTTTTTTTTTTTTTTGCGAGGCAAATGGAGTTAAGTGGCTTGCCTAAGGCCACACAGCTAGGTAATTATTAGGTAATTGAACCCAGGTACTCCTGACTCCAGGGCTGGTGCTTTATCCACTGCTTAGCCACCCCTGTCATCCTCAATTAGACTGTAAGAACAATGAAGGCAGGGGATGTCTATAATTTTTATATTTGTATTTCCAGTGTTTGCATACTGACTGACATATAGCAGCCTGTTACTAAATATTTATTTACAAATAAATATTTATTGATAGATTTATTGACTGAGTTTCAAAATAAGGCCTTTTCCATATCCCTTGAGCTAATGTTCCTCCCCCAAATTACCTTGTATCGATTTTATACAGCATTATTTGTATGTAAATTTTCTCCTCTTGGAGACTATCAACTCCTTGATGGTAGGGATCAGTTCATTTGTATTCTGGCATCTCCAGCAAGTAGCATAATGTTTGGCACATAAGTGGTACATAATTGGTATCCATGCTTGCTGAGTGAGGTGATAGTTCAGCTCTGCTACCTACTACCTCTGAGATCTGGGCCAAGTCACTTAACTTCTCTGTTCCTACAACTCTGCATCATATGTTTCATGGTACCTTCCCACCTATAATTGCATCACAAGTCTTAAAGGAAATCAGTGGCTCAAGGGTTCCTGATCAGCTACCCATTTTCCCCATTCTATCTCTCTAATAAATAAAAAATAAGACCTCTAAGATACTTTTTAGCTAGGGATCCTTAAGCTCTCAGAATGACTCTAAAGAGTTCATTTGAAACACTTTGAAAACCTGAAAATATCATATAAATATGCCAATATTGCTATACTTTGATTATTACATTAGTAGTAATATTATTGTAGTAATAGAAGTAGTAATTAGTAGTAGTAATATTATTTTATCACCACATTCTGAATATTATAACCAATATACAAAATTCAAATTCTCTCTGCTCCATTTTTAGGCATTCTGTCCATCATGGGCTTTGATCAGGTTTCTTTCTCTACTTGGGCCAGACTTTATGAATTGGGGAAGACATCTTAGCTTTCTCCTCCAAGAGGGAAGGAGAAAAGGGCTTTAATGGTAGCCTGGTTTCATAAAAACGTCATCCTACCTTCATGGGAAAGATCCAGGTTACCATACTTTAGAGGTAAAAAATTGGGTGGCTCTTGCCCTCCTACAGACTTCAGTATCTGGATGTGAAAATCTGAGCCAAGGAGATGAAAATGATTGGCCATTCTAAGTATTGAATGGCCTGGAGCTGTCACTTCTTTGTGTTGGTTCTATCCAGAATATGAAAACTTTGGAGAAACATTCCAGTGATGAATTGTTCACAAGGGTTATACAATCTTTACTTTAAAAACAAGTATACAAACACAATAAATGCTCTTCTACTTACAGAATATTCTATTGCAGAAATGGGGCAAGTCCCCAGGCTTCCACGTCCCAGGCTTCTCTGAAATAAATGCACAGTAATTTAATTACTAAGAGACCCTCCAGAAGACTATTGTTACACAGTAAAAACAACAGTGCTCTCAATTTCTATCAAGTCCCTCTCTCCTTATGCCACCACCCCTATCCCACCTAGGCTAGCCAGGGCTCTAGGGAATGGTTATGACTAAGACTTGCCTTTCTAGTCTCATTTCACAAGGCAAACCCACTATGCCAGCCAGCCTGGGTGAGATCAAACTTGGCTCTGACACTTAGTACCTGTGGGACCTTAGACATATTTTCCACATTATATGGGTCTCAGTTTCCTCAAATGAAAAATGAGAGGTGTGTGCAAAATGTATTCTAAGGTTCTTTGTAGCTTTCAATCAATAGTCCGATCTGGGCCTCAAGTTTCTTTCTCTGCAAAATTAGTGGAATTCAATTTTTTTAATCTTAGGCTCATAGGTTTTATATTTAACTGACCTTTCTTCCTTTACTACTGATATTACCCTTGATTTGTTATATTTATCAATAGGGATATATTCCTAAAATACCCATCATTCAAAGATCAGTTCAAATATCACCATCTCCAGAAAGTCTGACCTGATTTCTCTGTCATAACCCCCAAACACATAAAGTTCTTATGGTCAATGCCACTATTTATTTGCAGATTACTCAGGCTTGTTATCTTATCTTGGTGGGGAAACTGTCACTGATGATGAGCTAAATGAATGAATGAACAAATGAGTGCAATCTCCAGATGACCTGAAAATCCCCCTGGTGGCCTTCCAAAGTTTCCCCAAAGTAGCACAAATGACTAGTCTTGGCCTGATGAAAGGGCTAACAAGGAATGAAAAAGCTAAGAGGCAGTCAGCCAGCATAAGAGAGAAGCAGAGAGTCCAGCCAATGAGCTAAAGACCTAGTTCAGCCTATTGATGATCCCAAGTTGCCTATATTTTAAGACCAAAATTCTTCCCTAATGACAGCTCTGGAAAGAAATTTCAGATTCATTCTTGTGGAAATGACCATGAGAAGAAGATAAACTGAATAACCATAGGCAGATTAATTGGGGCAAAAACCTTGTAATGTGCTTATAAAATTATACAAAGATGAAAGAGAAGAGGATAGAATCATATAAGGGTTCCATAGAACATCATTTTATGTCCCAATCCCTGAAGCACTAAGCTTCAATTACCATGAATATTTTATCCTACCCATCAACAAATATTAGTGGGAATAAAATTATCAGGCCATTTTAAATGGTCCAATCCCTTTAGATCTCCCACTATAGTAACTGTCTGATTAATCTGTAGCAGGCGGGCCTGGCCCCAAGCCAAGCTGTGAAGCAGATTCCTGTCTTCTACACATTTTCCTACTGTACCCTCCATTTCTATCATTTCATTATTAAAAGGAGACATTTTGAGAAAATAGGGGGAAATTTATTGGATTTAGAATGAGAGGGGCTAGATTCAAATCCCAGTGCTGCCACTCACTGAAAACTGATGGGATTGGACTAGATGTCCTCTATCATTCTTCTTAGCTCTACAGCTGTGATCTAAACCTATGCTCTAAGTCTCATTTTCCTGATCTGTGGAATAATATTGATAAGTTTCAAGTTCCCTTCTGGTCTGCCCAATGTCTCTAGCTCAATGCATGTCTAGCCCACTCTTCCTTATTCCCCAATCAAGTGATCTGCTGATATTTCTATCCCGTTCGCCATCAAAGCTCTCATTAGAAAAGTATAGGATAAAGTTATTCATTTTGAAATTTTAAATATTTCATTGGATCTATGATCTTTCAAATGTGGGCACCCACATCCAGGTGAACATATCATAACTCATCCATACCTTCTGATCATTTGTGACTTTTCTCCAAGCCCTCTCACAAAGCTTCCCTAGGGGTCTACTCAGAGTGCAAGGACCTAGAGCTCTCCCACTCCAGGAATTCTTCACACTAAAACATTAGTGAATGGATAAAACGATATTGCTTTCATTTTAACTTGGAAAAAAAACTTTAATGTAAAGATGAAATTAGTCATGTCTAAATATTAGGAACAAATGATAAGAGAACAGAACATCTTAATACTTTTTAAAGCAGCTAACTTCTTCGATGATGGGGTAAGTCTGGCCCCTTCTAAAAGAGCTTCAACAAAAATGTTCCCTTAGACAAAGCATCTTGTGTTCACATCAAGTTTCACTTAGATGTATTTCTCTTCTCCCCCCGCCCAAATTCTAAATTTAATTGCACTCTGGCTTTGGATATTTCAATCAAGATGCCTTTAAATCATTTCCCCATGACTGCCTCTCTACTTCCATGATTATAACCACCTCTACTGGACTGCTTCACTGTGCTACGATAATATAATAAATCACCAAGTCAAGGTCTTTTGAGAAAGTAGAGGATTTTACAGTCTTGTCATACTGGCTCCTAGTCTTTCCCTAATTTAGTCATGGATTTAGTTAGAAAGGACCTGAGAGATCAACTTTACAAACATTGGAGCACTAGGAAAAATGGGTTCTTTATTTTATTTTCACTTTTCTCATTTTTTATACAATGCAGTTCATATAGAAATGGAATTGACACAGATTACTATCCTGATATTATTTCTTTGATTTTTTTCTCTTCTATGGACCATTATAAAAGTCAGTTGTTAGCATGAGCTAGCCCAACTTCCTCATTTCAAAAGTAAAGCAAAAAAAAAAAAAAAAATCTGAGTTTTAGAGAAGTTAAGAAGTTATGACCTGTTTGAGGTCATAACAAGTGTTAAGATCCAAACCTTGGTTTTCTGACACAAATCCCAGAATTTCTTTACAATGCCATGTTAATTGATGACTAAATTATAGGGGTTAAAGCAGGGAGTACCCCCAAAGTAGAAGGCCTCAAGTACAATGGATCGCTCTTTTGAGATCAATCTATAAAAAAATATCACACTGAAGATCACATAGGATGAAAAGGTTCAGTTGCCATTGTACCAACAAATGGAACACTGGGGTCAGTGGGATCCCAAACCCCACTGAAATATGCTGATATATCCCAGAGAAGGGAGGCATACTAAGACCAAATGGTATAACTGACTTTGGCCTGAATAATATACATAAATGTTCCAATCTGGAATGGTACTACAAATCAAGGAATATAAATGAATGAATAAATGAATACATGCATATATATGCATATATAAACATACACACACGCACATATATATATATATATATATATATATATATATACAAATATAACAAAATAATCAGGCCAATTTATGTCCAATTGAGCCTCATGATGGTCAGATTTATAAAAATGTATTTATTAGTAGATCACTTGAGAACTTTATCTTCATTATGGGAATGACTTCATTGTAGGACTTATGATTTCATTAGTAAAGAGATTTCCTAGCAATTGAAACTCCTTCTACCAAAGAGAAAATGGGTTACTAAGCTCCTTGAGTCCCATTTAATTACAAGTATCTTCCCAAGGAGTAGGATATACTTTGGGTACATACCACCAAGATATCTACATTTCAAGGGAGGGAAGAAAAGCATGACAATAAGTCAGAAGCTGAATAAGAGGTAACTAAGTATGGGTGGACAAACACCTGATAATAGACTTTGTTTGTTTATTTAATTCTGTCTCCTTTCTGCTGTGGTAAGTAGACTAGTTCTACTAATGACAGTTTAAAAAGCAGAAATTGTTTGGAGGAGGAGGGATGGTTATAATTTCTTGTCTAATTTGCAGTACTGTTCTTAAGGTCCAGTGCAAGATAAGAATATGTAAAGTAATTTACAAAATTTAAATCTAATAATGCTAGTTCCTAAGAATGCCATAGTTTGCCTATTACTCACCTTCTTAGCTCAGATGTTTGTCTCATAATTAAACAAATAAAAATTAAAGACATTAATTAAGAAATGCTTCATTTCTCATCCTCTTCATCTCACAACTCATTGGCATCACTCCTGACTATTTCCTCCTTTACTGGAATCACTGATAAAGAGATAGTGCTTCTCCTCAACAAGGTCAGCTACATCCCAGTGATCTGTTCTTACTTTTATTTTCTCTAAGAGATTAATCTATTTTAAATACTCTGCCTTTCTCTAATCTTCAGGCTTTTTTCCTATTTACTGGTTCCTTCCCTGCTGCCTAGAAATGTATTCAAGGCTCTTAAAAAAGAGGGAATCAAAGGAAGAGAGGGGGAAAAAGAGAAATGGAACAATAAGAGAGAAAGAAAAATGAAAGATAGAGGAAGGGAGGGAGAAAGAAAAAACAAAAGGAAGAAGAAAAGAAGGAAGGAAGGAAGGGGGAGGGAGGGAGGAAGAAAGGGAGGAAAAAAGAAGAAATGATGAAATTCTTTCTTCACAATCTGTCCTCTACCTGCCTTTCTTTTCTTCTTTACCAACTGAACCACTCCCGATATACCACAACACAGTTTGGCTTACTGACCAGTGAGTCTAGATACTTCATTATTCTTCTGTGAGTCTTTGCATTGGCATTTTCCATTTTCTAAAATTCACTTCCTTTTTACTCCCAACTCTCAGAACTGCTTATTTTCTTTTAAAAAGACTCAAATCACCTTCTCCATAATATCTCCCAAAGCTAAATTATATATATATATATATATATATATATATATATATATATATATATATGTATATATGTATGTGTGTGTGTGTATGTGTGTGTATGTGTGTGTGTGTGAAATTAAAGTTGAATGTGTATATCTCCATATGTCAATGTAGGTGTTTCGTTGCCCATTCAAATGGAAGTTTGAGACCACCAGAACTATTTCATTTTTGTCATTGTGTTCCCAAATCTTAGTAGAACACTAGGCATGGAAAAAGTAATTAATAAATGTATGATGTTAACAGATTCAGAGAAAACTAAATGCAGATGTGTTTAGGTGTAGAATTACTTGACTAAATATACCATGAATTAAGGAGATTTTTATTAGAATGTATTTATGATTCCACTGGTATAGGAAGGCCTTAGGAAAGGAATACCTTAGAATTACCTGGGGGAATTGAGAGTTTTTAAGGGTCTGCTCAGATTCATATAACCAGGATGTGTCCAAAGTGAATCTGAATTCAAGGCTTCCTAAGAAGGAGTCCAGAATTCTTTTCATTAAACCATGCTGCTTTTTCTCTTATTATTAATCTCAAATTTATTTTATTAAAAAACTAAATTAAAATTTTGATTTTGATGATCAAAAGACACTTATTTCTGTGAAAAACATTCTCAGGCCCCATTTCCTTAGTCTTGACTAAATTTGGGAACCTCATTAGCCTTCACAAAGGGTGTAGTTGAGGACAATGGAGAAATCCACAATCTCATTTTCACTTTGCCTTGAGAATAGAAAGGATAGGCACCTTTGAAGTATTGCTGTTTGAAATATTTTAGTGAATTCATTATAAAGTAATCGCTTGATTATATAAAACCCCAAATTTTTAATTTGGTTCATTATTTGTAACCATCTTTTTTTCTCTCTTGGAAGGAAAGAGAACAACCAGATTGTTAGGATGAATTTGGAGAAGGAAGTGAAATTCTCTCCATCATTCAGGTGTCTAAAAGTCCCTGAATTTCTTTGAGCCTCAGTTTACTCATCTGTAATTGGTTTTCATTGCCTCTAAGGTCTCTTAAAGTTCTCAATGTTTGATCCTGTAATCTCTATTGGTCATTTGCAACTGGTCTTATGAATAGGCCTGATCTTTGTAAATCTGTTGAATATTCTCTTCCACTTACTTACTAGTTATAATTTAATTTTTCTCAGGGTCTCATCAGGGTGATAAAATGTGCCTTCAATTTATTGTACTTGGATTGCACCAGTCCTTCAGTCATTCCAGTCTTAGGGTGCTCATTCTTTGTGGATCTTTGTGAAAAGTATCCTTGGAAACGGTGCAGGTTCCTATTTTAAGGTATACCTTAGCTGTAGTAACTCAAAATCACAGACTCTCCAAGTATGCAGGGAACTTCAGGAATCAGCTGATATGAAACAGAGCATAACAGGAATCATTTCTTTAAAATACTCACATTTTCATTGTGTAGCTAGAGAGTAATATTTAGTCATATGATGAGTGGAAGGACCAGGTTGATGAATAAAGAAAAGAAGAAAAGATTTATGAGAATCACTTGAAGATACTTTAAGTAAGTTGAAAGCTATTGTGTAAAACAGAATTTAGATGTACAATTTGGCCCCAAGGATAGTAATATGAATAGAGAATTAGGTCTGGATTCAGGAAGACCTAAGTTCAAATCCACCCTAAGACACTTATTAGCTTAATAACCACAGGCAAGTCATTTAACCCATTTGCCAGAATTCAGAGAAGAAATGACAAAACCAACCAGTACCTTTCCAAGAAAACCCTATGGACACTATGGTATCTAGGATCAAAAAGAGCAGGATATGACTAAATGACTACACAGTGATGTTAACGTAATAGATTAAATTTGTGAAAAGAAAACTTTAGGCAGTATACAAATTAAATAAAACTGTCCAATAATTTAATCTATGCAAAAGTGAAATAGATTATTTTGAAGGGCAGTGAGTCCTTCTCACCAAAGATCTTGAAAGAATGGAAGTCTACATCAAGGCAACTTCTTAGAAGGCATTCCTGTTCAGATATTTATGGGCCTAGCTGGCTCTGGGAGTCCTTTCCATCTCTGACATTCTGGGAAATGTCTATTAAGTACTGAATGTGACAAAGAGCTTGAAAGAATAGAGAGTATATATGTCCTCTTTATCTTAAAAGATCATCTTCTTCAAAAAACAAGGCTGGAGGTGGGATGGCCAGCATGACTCACCAGTGTCCAAAGTAAACCTTGCTATGCTCTGGCTTCTTCCCCATGATCAAGTCAGGTCATCTAAATCCTAGGGATGATTGCCAGGGATGGAGTCTTCATTGATGCAGCCTGGACTTCATCAAGTCTTTCAGGTCCTTGGCTTTCCTTGATTTAACCTTGATCATAAATTAGTACTTGCTCCTTACTTCTTCCTAGATTTTTTTTTTCTCCCACAAATGGCCTTTGGTCTTTTATTCCTAGATATGAGAGGCTGTTGTTCTTACTGTTGTTGCTGTTAATTATCATTAGTATCCAAAATAAGCTTCTCTTCTACTGAATGTTCTATTTGAATTGTCTTGAGAATCACAAACCGTTGCTTTTAATTTTATGTTGGGTGTTTAGCAGACTGTCCTACAAGTAGATATAAGGTAATTTCATTTTATACTTGAATAAAAATAATGGGGAATTAGATTCTCTTCCATAACACTAGTGAAAGTATTTTTGGGACAATTCCAGATGCAGTCCAAAAGAATGGAATATGTGTGTGTGTGTGTGTGTGTGTGTGTGTGTGTGTGTGTGTATACATATATATGTGTAATATATATATATATATATATATATATATATACAAACACACATTCCATTCTGTTTCCATATAATGCTGACTTCTGTTAGTTCTACATTGTAGCAAAATTTTAATTTTCATTGTTTTTGTTTATCCATGTGGTTTGAAGATGAGAATTATGAATGGTGATATCTATTAAACACATTAGTCTTATTTTAAGGGATCAGTGCTACATATGGGTAATAATGGGCAACAGCTATGCTTGTGATAAAGCTCTAGTTCCAAGATAGTTTATTTATTGAACACTCAAGGGTTTGTATTTGTAGAAGAATGGTTTGTCATCCCAGCTTCCAAAGGACAGGTAAAAGAGTCAGGGGATATCATAGGAAGAGCAAGAATTCTGGAGTTAGACAGTAGAGGTCAAATCTTGCCTCAAACAATTACTTGGTAGGTAACACTAGAAAAATCACTTAAATTTCTTCACTGTAAAATGAAGGTCTGGACTAAATGTTCTTTTGAGATTCCTTTCAGCTCTACAGTTGGTTCTGATTTTGGTGTGTAATGTTGGACAGGTTTATGTTTCTTTCTGGATATTAAGAAAATGCTAAACTATTGAAACCTGCAGTAAAATGTTACACATTTATTTTTATAATTATCTTGTTCTCCTTCAATGTCTATGTATTATTGTTATCTCATTCTCCTTTTGTTTGATGAAATTGTGATAGAATTATTCCTGGGACAAGGCACTATTTGACTTTATTTTTTAAATGTCCTATAGATCATAGTACTTATGGGGAAAAATGCATTTTCAGATTGAATGAGTATTAGAAATTAAGATCATTTTCTTTATATCATTTTGTATATTATTTATAAGATCACTTTGTATATTATTTTTGGAAGAATGCCATAATAAAATAACAAGAATGATAGCATCCACATATTGTTCACACATGAGTTTCATTTCTTCTGCTAGAACTCTATATTTTGAAAGTTTTTCATTCCATGGAGTTTAGAGATTATGAGTATTAGAAATAATTACAACTATTAAAATGCTATTCTTAATTTGGCACCACATTTTTTCTATGAAAAAATTCCAGTTCAAGAAGTTATTGAATTTTCAAGGATATGTTAAGGTGGGGATGTAAGTATTTGAACTTGTTACCCGCTAGTTTGTGATAATAACTTTGTTGTGTAATTCTGTCCACCAGGTCATTCTATCCCACATATTTCATTGCTGTTATGTTTTAGAAACCTTGGATATTTTGTTGCAAATTTTCTATTAATTCCATTTATAATCTACATCGATCAGTAAGACTGTTCTCCTTCTACAACCCTATCATTAAGGAGAACCCTTTGTTATTGCTGGTGGCAATGACTGGACCTGAAATTATCATTATAAATTTCTTGATTTATGAAAGTAGATGATACAAAACTCAGTCATTTGTCTGATACTTCTTGGATCAAATGAGATGATACCTATAGATTGCTTAACATTGTAAAAGGTACAAAGCAGACATTTAATGAATGTTCATTTCTTTCTTCATTCTCCTGGGGCTGGTAAAGTTCATGGTGATGTTGTCTATGAATATTGTGGGTCTTTGCTTTCACTCTTGATATAAGTTATCTTTAATAGACCACATCTAAAAGTAAGGAACTATCTACCTTTATTATTGTTCAAAAATGAAGTGATAACTCCTTGCTCCAGAATTATTTCTGTAATTTTTTAAAGCTATTGAAATTTGCTTCAAAAATGTCTAACAACCTTCTTCTTTTACAATGATATTATGTTTTGTACAGATACTTAACTATGATAAGTTTTCTATATCATTAATTACTGTTTACATTTGTTAAACTATTTTACAAATTATCATTATTCATTTTTCTTCCAAGAGAATTAGATTGAAATAGTCATAGGAAGATTTGCTATCTTTTATTCTTTTATGTT
Source organism: Macrotis lagotis (assembly GCF_037893015.1). Classification (NCBI taxonomy): domain Eukaryota; kingdom Metazoa; phylum Chordata; class Mammalia; order Peramelemorphia; family Peramelidae; genus Macrotis; species Macrotis lagotis. The sequence continues at coordinate 24,460,498 of NC_133664.1, forward strand.
TAATTTTCTATGGACAAAGGTACATCAAATGAATCATTTTTGCAATTGAATACAGTATTGACATGTAAGCCTGTTTTATATAGGCTCATTGAAAACACCTTCAGGAAAATATTGTCAAAATGTTATTATAAATGCTTGATTATTTATTCCTAAGTATTAATAATAATTTACCGTGATAATATTATATATATATATATATATATATATATATATATATATGTATATAGTGCAGCCATTAGACAGAATGACTACTACCAAAAGATATGTTCTTGGCATCAAGAAAGGTGCTAAACACCAGAAAAATAAGACTGAAACTATAAAGCACTATCTCTAAAGGATATCCATTGAGGAGATCCATTGGGAAGGATGCATTCAGTCATCTTTCTAATTCAAAAACAAATGTTGAATTTTAGATGTCATTTTGTATACATGAAGTCCTACTCTAATGCCTTATTATGCCATAGATATGAAATTAGATTTCTAAAAGCTAGCATAGTGGACCCCTAGGTCTGGCATGTTGAACCGTGCTGGAAGTATTGTCTTCAAGTATGTTCTTGGTGATGAATAGCAGCTGGATTAGACCAGTCAAGCATAGCAGAGAGGGGATCGTCACCTCTACAATTACCATTTGGTGATGGATCCGTTGGCAGCAACAAATCCATGAAACAAAGGAAAACACACAATGACCCTTAGACTGTATGGTTCTCTTCCATTTCAGTAGTGATATTGGCAGAGTGGTAGAAGATAGATGACAAGAGTAAGACTCACACAGTGAAGACCATCCACACATATTGACTTAGCAGTTGTTTTCATGCTTATTGTGATGATCCTTGTCTAATGACAAAGTAATGGTTTTTCTACTAAAGATATTGAATTATATAAATTTTGATGTTCTTTCTATAAATTAAATCAGACAACAAAATAAATTTACAACTGAATGAAAGGATGGCTCACAGGTTCTTCTGGGAGAAGAAAATAAGGGGAAAGGTAGAATTAGACTTATCAAGTATCAAAAAGCAAGCAAAACTGCTGCTTAATGGGATAGCTAAATATTTCATATTCAAGTGATAAGTATTTGTAAAAATATCAAGGAAGATAATTGTAGTTTCTGCACTAACATCTATTGAAAAGTATTGGAATGTAGATAAATTTTAATAGGAAACTGATAAAGATCTCTCAAATTAAATCAATATACATTTTAATACTGAATGACTTCAATTTGAAAAGGTAATAGAAGGTAATGGAAAAAATGCAATGGAAAATAAGGTCTAGGAACAAGAGATTTGGAGAGGCCAAAGACTATGTACTATAAAGAAGCTTCACATTGATATATCATAAATAATTTCTGAACAGAATAGGAAGACATTGAAAAAGAGAGCACAAGGAATAACCACGATGAAAGAGATTACATCTTGGCAGGAACCAAAAACTCATTGATGTAGAAACCATTCTCAAATTATCTGTGTCTGTACAATTAGACCACTGTCTTGTTAGAGAAAATATAAAAAAAATACCAAATCAGAATAAAAATGAGAAGATATGGTACACAATTGAGGAACCTCCAATCTGATCTATTTAAACAAACTGTTGACAACAAAACCTTAAAATGGATAAAAAAAACATATAAAGGTACAGATCATTACAGTCTCCCAAGGAACTTTAAGCAATACAAAACAGTCACCACAATAATGGGATCAAAAAAGACAGAAACTTCCTCAACCAACAAACATTTGATATTCATATCATGGCACACTAAAGCAGTACCAGTTTAGAACATAAACCCAATTGCAAAATCTTTCTTAGGAGATCTCTAGAAGACTACAATCATTATTAATTCTTAAAATAATGAAAACTGGTGGAGAAAAAAAGAATTCTTTTATAGTCAACTGGGTGGAAATTTAACTAAACCAGATCATCCAAAGGGTGGATAAGGATGAAACTGGCAAGAAGTATTGAACAGATAAAAATGTAAAAGACCTGTTATTTTAAAAATGAACATAATTGCTGTGGATCCACCACATGTGATATAGGAAGACATATTGTTCTAAAGATGAAAACGGGAGTTGAACAAGTATATCCACAGAAGCTCTGTACTACAGGCAATACAATTTTTAACATCATTGAGGAAGTGATTCTGATGTTATCTGGATGCGGGGAGAATACCAAACACTTGCAAAAAAAACAACTAAGAAAATATTAGAATTTACTATTATACCCACTTTCCCACTAAAGCAAAAGCTTTGTAAGTATAATCTACATAAACATCAAGGGTATCCTTGATGAAGGTATGAAAAAAGAATAAGTAAGGTTTTATAAATGCTTTTTTCTAATGGATTACATCATTATACTCACACAACTGACCATACATTGTAGAGAATGAGACCCCACTATAACTACCAGTTGACTATTTTAATCTGATTTAATAGGACAAATTACTACTTTAAAGGTTTTCCTTCAGGTATGTATTTCCCATGCATGTCAAAATCATGTTTCCTTGAATGATATAATAACAGAGATAACTTTGTTTGACAACTCTCTATTAATATCAAGCGAAGCATAAAATAGGGAGTGTATGGTCACCAAAGGTGTTTACCATTGTCATGGAGGATGTCCAGCGCAGAGTCCAAATCAAAGAGGGATTCCCTATAGATGGTGATGTCCTCCAGATGCTGTTGTTTGCAGATGGCATTGTGCTGATTGCATCAAGCCCGGAACATTGCAGAGCCTCCTAAATGAGATCCATAATCACTCAAAAGAGTTTGGCCTAATTTTCCACATAGGAAATACCAAGTGGATGAAGAATCCCTATAGTCCAGATTAGAAATTGCTACTGAATGGACAAGTCAAAGAGCTGGTCCATCAGTGCATATTTTCTTGGCCAGACCCTGCAAATTGACATTGTGCTGGGTCCAGAACTAAATGAGAGGAGAAGGGCAAACTGGATTGCCTTTGGGAATTTTATTAGCTCCTTTAATGACCCCAAGCTTCTCCATGAAATATAACCCAACGTTTTATTCATCTATAGACATTATATGGCAATAAGTCATATAATAATACCATCTCCAAAGACTTCAGGTTTTGGGTCCCCCAAAGGGCAATGGTAAGGCATAAAGTGGGAGTGGGAGGCTACAACCCATTATTCATGAGAAGTGGCATAAAGGACATCATTCAGAGAGATGTAGGAATGGAAAAGGACGTGAATTGGTGATGGAATGACAATGAGAAATAACTTGCATGCTCCACTGGCACCCACATAATGTAAAGATACTTAGACAAAAATTTTCAGAACATTCAATGAACCCCAATGGATAGGATACGGGCATAGGATATGGAATGACATGGACAAGAGTGGTACAAGATGAGAAATGAATGGATGGATGGGTTGAGATCTACACCCTTGAAGGGAGTACCCACTTTAGAGATATCACAAGCTATTGAAGTTTCAAAGCAAGTATACCTGTGACCTCCTTGAAGCCCCACAACAACCCTGTGAGGTAGGCACTAAAGGTGTTACGATTCTGATTTTACAGCTGATGACTCTTAAGTTTTAGATTTACACCTAAGCTTTCTTTCATTTCTAAGTCCAATAGGAAATACCATGCTTCTTCTCAATGGGGAGGTTCTATCTTTCCATCTGCTTAGTATATATATCATAGCACTTAGAAAAACTACTGTTTAGGATTATTCCATGTTTTTCATTCATTCATCATTCCTTCATTCATTCGCTAACTACCTATCCTCATTCTGGAAGATATAAAATACATAGATACACACAATGTGGTCACTCAAAAAAATCTTTCTAGAATTAAATGGAATGTGATATGGCCCCTAGGTTCAAAGACCTTACCTCCTTTCTTGTCAGTTAGAGCTAACTTTAAATGAATTTTCTATACTTACAAAGTTTATTTAGGTTTTAAATTCATAATAAGTTAATAAATATTTATATAATATTTATTTTTTTTAAAAAGAAAAGATAGCTTATTAAAATGAAGCATCAATATAATACAACTTTCTAGAATTTAAATATACTTTGTATAATGTCTGTGCAGTACACTTTTTAATTTAAATGCTTAGAACTGTGCTGACTTTGGGGACACTGCATTTGACTATTTCCAGTTGGCAGAAATAATTCACTTTCATACACCACTTTCTTGTTAAACTCCAAGCCTTCTACCTATCAGGGTAGGAAATAAACCCTAGTTTTCCTATATTCTAAATAACAATGAATTTGAAGACTATCTACACATAATTACTTTCAGAATTTTAACCTGAGGCACATGAGACTTGTCTGAGAGTTCAGGCATGGGAAAAGGTGGAGTTAATCCTAAAGACTCTCGGGTAGGAACAGAATGTTTGATAAGAATGTCAAAATGGTACAACCTCCCCTATCTTCTAATAATATTTCTATGATGGAAAAAATGTGTAATGGTTTAGCATTTCTCTCCAGGGCCCACCTCTATCGCCAGCTCCTGTAGCCAAGAATGCTAGACTTCCCAGTATTCTACAACTTCTCTGCCCCTCTCTACCAAATGATATACAACCAGTAGAAAAATTTTAAAAAATCTAGTTATAGTTCTTATAACTGAGAGAGAAAAATGAAAGGAGAAAAATGAGTGAATATGCCTAGAATACTTTTATGCATATCTAAAATATGTTCTTTTTGGCTAGTCTACAGAAAAATGCACAATATTCAGATTCACAGTTCTTGAAGCTAAGGACTAAGTAGTAACCATTATTTTTGAAACTGATACCCTCATCTACTTACACATAAGGTTTCTTACACAGGTTTGTCTGTATGATAATTCCCCATGAACTGCTATATCCTGCATGATCCCAAAAGATAGATTTGCTCCTTATAATCAGGTATGCCATGAACACAAATCTTCTACCTTTAAGACTATTAGATACCTGGAGAAAGATCCAGCAAGAAAAGACAACTAAATTCCTAGCAATTACAAAATGTCCTGGTTACAGTAAAGAAAGACAAAGTCAAATCCCAAGGCAAAAACAGACTTAGTCAATTAGTACGGGGGTCTTTCAGCTTTGGGTAATATTTCTTTGAATGCTGGGTGATTCATTTTCAGTGGATGACAGACTAAGCTTAGAAAGTAAGTACAGAGGAAAAAAAGAACCAACTATTTCACAAATAAATGTATTTCACTTTTACCTTCTTACAAACATTATTAATAGATATGGGAAGCTGTATCATTCTGACTTTCTTATCAAGCATCCTGTTCCTACATAGAAATTTTATCACAACATCAAAATGTATCTTCCTTTGCCTCCTCAGCACATCTTTTAGTACCTAACACATGGAAAGCACATAAGAAACAATTTCTGACTAAATATGGTTTGCTGAGTCTCTTAGCTTGCTTCACCTCTTCCTCTTAAATTTGATTGCTAAAAAACCTTTGTGAAGAATGTAAAAAGTCACTTTTCTCTCCTAATCTTCAGTTTTCTATGTTATAAAATGAGACCAGTAAAGATGTTCTGTTATTCCTTCTAGCATGAAATTCAAATCATCAAGAATTTAAGCCATTGCTATGAATAAAGGTTTACTGTACCAGTACATATGCAATGAAATTAGACCTGCCCTGAAGGAGCTTACATTCTAATAGGGGAGTAGAAAATCTACACCAAGAGTTAAATATAAAATTATACCCAAAGTAATATCAGGAATAAAGAAAACACTGGGGCACAAATTGGGGAAGCTTCGATTAGGAGCTGGACTCCTTGAAAGGAATCATGGATTTCAAAGAAAAATATTTCTGCCTGTTAAATCAACAAGAGTAAAAAAAAAAGTCAAAATTTTACTTTAAGATCATCTATTCCAACTTTTTCTTGTTACAAAATCATAAAATGAACAAACATTTATTAAGCATGTAATACTTGCCAAAAACTATACCCGACCCTGGGCATCTAAGGCAGAATTGAAACAGTCCCTGCTGTCCAGAAGCTTATAGGAAAAAAAAAAAAAAAAACTAAAGCTCAGAGAGTATATTAGAATCATAAATTTAGGACTAATTTAGAAGTTTTGTAGACCATCCTACATATGTTTCAGGTGAATAAACTAAGGCCCAGAGAAGTTAACTGTCTTAAACATAATTTTGAAGTTAAATGATAAAAAAAATTCTTTAAAATTAAAATATTTGGTTTATTTAAGGTTTCCATAAAAATTTTTAAAATGGTAAAAATCCATTTAAAAATAATTTCATGGAAGATTGAGAATAAAAATCATATTCATAGGTAGTTGGGTGACACAGTGGTTAGAGCACTGCCCTGGAGTCAGTAGGACCTGAGTTCAAATACATCCTCAGACACTTAATAATTACTTAACTGTGGGACCTTGGGCAAGTCACTTAACCCCATTACCTTGAAAAGATAAAAAAACATCAAAACTCTTCCACGGGCAGGCAATAGGATCCATAACATATTTGGAAATAATAAAAAAAAAAGACAAACTGGTGGCTGGAAAAAGTGCTTGAGACAAGATACAGAGACCAGAGTTTACAAAACAGCTCAATGTAAAGAAGAATTATGACAATGAAGAATTCAAAGAAACATGAGAAGATGTTTATGTTGATCAGGAGGGAAGTAAGGAGAGGCAGAAACATTGAATCATAGAGATGCTATACTGAAAATGGCAACAATAATGTCAATTAAAAATGGGAACAAAGATGCATTCAGATTAACTGTAATAAACCATTTTAGCTATGAAGATGAGACGAGGAAATAAAAATTTGTTATGCTAAGAAACCATACGAACCAGTTATTGCACATACTATCAGGTACTGTTTACTATTTTGATGTATTTTGCTTAAATGACATTTTTTCTTACAAAACGGTCATATGTAGGTGATATATCTAGAAATGAATGAGATATAAAGAAAAGTAACAAATCTATCATAATAAAAACAAGTTAATGGCTTTGTAAAGTAATAGGATAAATGTGGAGAAAAGTTTAAACCAGGTCTTACTAGCTATATGGCCCTGGCTAAGTCACTGTCTTAACTTAATCTCATAGCGCTCTCATCAGTAAAATGGAGATAATAGTAACACCCAACTCACAGGGTTATTGCAATCAAATAAGGGGACTCTTTGATGTAGTTAATAGAGCACCCAGTCAAAATAAGAAAGATTTTAGTTTAATTCTGAGATCAAATAACTATCAGCTGTGTGACCGTGGGCAAGTCAATTAACTGTTTCCTTTGCTTTCCTCATGTGTAAAATGAGCTGGAGAAGGAAGTGGTAAATTCTTCCAATATTTTTGGCAAGAAAAGTCTAAATGACAATGTAATGAGTCAGACGTGACTGAAATGACTGAAGAACAACAAAAATGTGCACATACATATATAGATAGATAAACATATATCCATATATAGATAGCAGAAAAAGAGAAAGAAAAGGAGGGAGAGGGAGAGGGGTGGGGGGAGGGAGGGAGGGAGAGAGAGAGAGAGAGAGCGCACGCATAATGGTTATCAGTTTTATTATCTTTTTTTTTTCTGCAAGGCGATGGGATTAAGTGACTTGCCCAAAATCACACAGTTATGTGCTTATTAAGTGTCTGAGGCTGGATTTGAACTCAGGTCCTCCTGACTCCAGGGTGGTGCTTTATCCACTGCACCACCTAACTGTCCCCTGGTTATCCATTTTCTTAAACTATTATACCTGTGTACAATAGAGGGTTGAGATCCTTAAGAATTGCACCACGTTTTCAGACAACCTGGCAGCAATGAAAAATTGTTTTAGGACCTTGGACAGAGCATATTTTAGTATGGAAAAAAGATTGTGCAAAATGTTGTGTCACTTATTAGCTGGAGAATCTTAATAAATTTATTTAATGTCTCTGGGCTTCTATTTCTTTATTTGCATAATAAGAAAATTGAGCTAGCCAATTTCTAAAGACCTATCAAACATATAAATTTATGATCTGATGACCAACCTTTTCTCTTATTGCTATGACCCTTGAGCATTAGAAGAAACCAGAGAAAACAATCATATTGTCAAGAATGTGAGTGTGGGGGCAGTCAAGGGAATGCAATGAATAGAGCACTGGCCCTGGAGTCAGGAGGACCCAAGTTCAAATCCAGACTCAGACACTTAGTAATTACCTAGCTTTGTGAACCTTGGGCAAGTCACTTAACCCCATTGCTTTACAAAAACCTAAAAAAAAAAAAAGAATGTGAGTGTGTAGGTTATGAATTTCGTTGAACATGTGACATCAAGTCAGTAGTATAACATATTGCAGAAGACTAGGAAATTCTGTCAGTGTGGCTATAATAATAGATTGTTAAAGATGTTGAAAGGACTTTCAGAATCATAGAATCATACATTAGAACTGGGGATGAACTTTAGGGATATTCTTATTCAACCCAATGATTTTATACTTAGGAAGGCCTAGATAGTTTAGGTGCCTTATTGAAGGTCTATAATAAAAGAATAATAAAGTCATATTCTCTCTCTCTCTCTCTCTCTCTCTCTCTCTCTGTCTGTCTGTCTCTGTCTGTCTGTCTGTCTGTCTGTCTCTCTCTCTCTCTCTCTCTCTCTCTCTCTCTCTTTCTCACACACACACACACACACACACACACACACACACACACAATTTACTTCTCAATAAATGCTTTGCATGCCATGAAGAAAGGAAGGAAAGTATGATATTATGAAGCACTTCCCTTGTGCCAAGACTGTACTAGTGATATAAATATGAAAAATGAAGACAGTATCTGCCTTCAATGAACTTACCCTTTAATAGGAAGAAGACCCACACATAGGGATGCATATTTTGCATATGGAAAGTAGCAGTGATTTTAAGTGAAATCCTAGAGGAAGGGCGGCTAGGTGGCACAGTGGATAAAGCACCGGCCCTGGAGTCAGGAGTACCTGGGTTCAAATCCGGTCTCAAACATTTAATAATTACCTAGCTGTGTGGCCTTGGGCAAGCCACTTAACCCCATTTGCCTTGCAAAAACCTAAAAAAAAGAAAAAAAAAGAAATCCTAGAGGAATAGATTGATGCACTCTTTCCAAGAGCAATGACAGAGCTGATTTGGTGACAGTTAAATATTTGTAAATGTGGCTGGGAGGGAAAGGTTAGACAAGAAACAAAATTATGGTGACTGGTGAGTTAGTCAGAAAATGAAGTAAAATGTGGTTGAAGCTGGTCCTAAATGTAGTGAGTGACTGAGGCAATTAGTCACCAAAGGAAAACAGGAAAACAAACTATCAAGAGTGACTATGTCTGACAATGCGTAGCATTCTATTTCCTCAGTCTCTCAATGTTAAGTATGTTTCATGACCAGTCCAAGATTTGTTGTTGCATTTAATCTGAATTCAGATGTCTTTTAGTGTTGTTTACATTGTTTATTGTAATCACTATGAACACTGTTCTCTTGATTCTTCCTTTCTTAAATTTTCAGCAATTCATAGAAAAGTCTAGTCAGATTTCCCTGATTATCTCAAATTGCACTGTTTTCATGAGCTTCCTCATATCCCCTAGCTTTAAACTCATTCTTTCTGACTTTGGCTTATTTCTTTTCTTGTTACCGTCCCTTTGAGGATTAAGAAAATAATACAGGATAGAAACCAATTTTGTTAATTGTGGGGCAGAGAGATTGTAAAGGCCATAAGTAAACAGGACAAGAGGAAAAATTTAAATGCACTGAAATCCTTTCCATGGTCTAGTAACGAACCAAATTCAGTAGGAATATATTATGTGACTTTTACCTATAATTATGCTCCTTTTAATGATGTCTAATGACAGGGAAATGTTGAAGCTACACTTTAACTGAGGCAAAGCTGAATAATATAATTCCTGATAATCTATCAGGATATATACATATATATATATATATATGTACATATATATATATATATATATATATATATAAAGTAGGCAATATCGTATGAAGAAAAGTGACTGATCTTGAATCAGACCTTTAATCTTCTTTTTCTTTTTCTTCTGAGTTTTAATCTTGCTTTTCTCCCATTGTGACCATAGTCAAATCACTAAGCTATTCTGAAACTCATTTTCCTTGTCTGTCAATGAAGGACCATCAATACCTCCTCTATCTCACAGAATTTTTAAAAGGATCAAATAAGATTATATATGGACATGTTCAGCAAACCTTAAATGACAGAATAAAAATCAAGTTATTTATACAATTAATTGGATATCGCGATTTTGTCCTCTCTGAATCTATCTGGTACTTCTAAGTGGATGCTTAGTGCACTGTCTACCACATAACAGATATCTAAAGAAAGGCATAGATCAATCTTTGTCGAAGAGAAAGAAAATGAATACATTGTCTAACTTGGCAGTTCCTAACTTTTGTACATGTCAAGGATCCCCTTGGGCAATCCAATAAAGTCAGTCTCAGAATTTTGTTTTTTATAAAGATTACAAAGGAAAATAATTATATTGAAGAATTATGGAATTTTTCCTATTCAAATTCAGGGATCTCCTTAAATCTATCTGTGAATGACTTGGGAGTTCATGGATCCCTAGTATTATTGTTGGATGCAAAAGGGACTTAGAGAGATGTGTTTCCAGTATGTTTCCATTACTGATTCTTGCAAATTCCTGATTTTCCATTTACATGGATATGGTAGAGGGTTCCCAGGTTCCCTTATCCTTGGGTTCCATTCTTCTACTATCTAGTTATTTCAACTATTTTAACTGTTGAACAGAAGCATGCTCCATTCACCAGGAATGGTTAGTTTGTAACTTAGAGGATTCAGAGATGCGTTCATGTGTAGGGTGAGACCAGAATGAGCCTTGATTCCAGAAGACCTAGAGTTACTGCCATGATCCTAGTAAAGACATTTAACTCTTTTTCCTGCAGTTTCTTTATCTGGAAAATGGGAGTATTACCTGCATGACCTGCCTTTTAGAGTCTTGGTAAAGTTAGTTTTCTGAAAAGTGTAAGGCACTATGCAATTATGAATTTTTTACTACTTAACGTCTTCTGTACTACAGAAGTGACATCTACTGCTCTTTGCTAGTAAACAAAAATAGTGAGGGTTAACAGATTGAATACTGAAAGTTATCTCAGAAACCATGTGGTCCAACTCTTATAGATAAGGAAATTGAGGCCCCAGCAGATTAAGGAACTTGTCCAGAGTCACATAGGAAATAAGCAACAGAAGTAGGAATTGAACCCTGATCATTTGACTCCAGATTAAGTTGTCTTTTCACTTTACCCAGTCATCCTCAAGTATTTGGATCTTTAGTTTACATGTGGGGAGGGGATAAACTATTTTGAGTTATTAAATGTCCTGGTGAATTGATGCTAGGACCACTTAGCATAGCATAACCACTATTCTAATACATGTTCAAGAGTCATTTTCTCTAGATTCTAAGAGGACTCATATGGTTGTCCATACTTCTAACTCCTTCCCTCACCATTCACACACAAAACTATGGTTGTTGGAGTTTTTAAGTTGGTTTTTAGCAATGTAGTAGCAGATTCCTGAAAAGCAAGTAATTCTATGTTCTCATTAAATGAAATGTATAACACTCATGGTCATAAAACTGATTGCAAATGCAAATTATTTGAGGGTAGGGAGTGATTCCCACTCCCACCCCAGTTCATCTCTTATAACCTGGAGTCTCCCAAGAAGTCTCAAACATCCCAAGTGCTTAATATATGTTTATTGAGTTAGTCTGATTCAATTAAATTGCAATGAACTAACCATCAATTTCTCAATCACTCAGAAATGTAAATAAAATGAGAACCTTTTCTTGTGCTCCACATTCCCAAATAATGAATAATTACCTACAATCACATGCCAAATTTCAAGCTACTCTGTCTCCTTAAAAATCTCAGTTACAAAATTCCTGACATAGTTTTCCCTTAAAAATAAATACAAGCCACCACCAAAAAGGTATTTGTGAAATGGCCGCCCACTAGCATGCCTGTGAATAAGGACCCACCCAACTTGATTATTAACAAAACGGTTCGAAGGAAGTAGGAGGGTGAATTTTATTCCAACTTCTTAGTATTACCCTTGCCAAGGCATAACTTCTAATCAACACATGCCATGGATTGACTATACTGGGTGCAGAGCCAGAAGGAAAAATGCAAAAAAATAAAACAAACATCTCCAGATATTTTCCAATGGTTATCTGTTGAACATCATCAAACTTGCTTTTCCCAAGAATTTCTCTATTACTTGAATGAAAATTAAATCTTTTTTATTCTTTTATATGTTATTTGTCAAAGGACTAGTTCATCGAAGAACTCTTTAAATCTCTCAATTTCTCAAGTACAGCTTGATTAGATTATAAACTTCTGGAGGGCAAAGATGGTATTTTTTTATTCTGTTTCTACTATGCCTAGCAAAAGCACTGCTTCGAGCTAGCATCCAATAACTAGTGAATAAAGGAAAGAAGGAAGGAAGGAGGGAGGGAGGGAGGGAGGAAGGAAGGAAGGAAGGAAGGGAGGGAGGAAGGAAGGAAGGAAGGAAGGAAGGAAGGGAGGGAGGGAGGGAGGCAGGGAGGCAGGGAGGGAGGCAGGGAGGGAGGCAGGCAGCAATGATAACCAAATGATAAATGGATTGAGAATGAATGGTAGGACAAAGAAAATTGACATATGAAGAATTAAGAAAGAAAATGTGGTACTTTCTCTAAAGTAAATGATTATTCATAGACAAAACTTGTTCACTTCTATTATAATGTTAAGAATATGTTCACCCATAACTTCTGGCTAAAATAGATTATGAAATTCATACCTGAGAATTCTAAAATCCAAATGAGAACATGTAAAGTACTTTGGAAACTTAGATTTCCATATAAATTATTAAAATTATCATCATCATCATTTTAAAAGCAAATTCTATATATTTCCTGGCCATTGTACACAAGGCTTACCATGTATGGGATCAAAGGATTATAGGGACCTCAGAGATAACCTATTTTCAATGCTCTCCTTTACAAATGAGCAATTTGAGAAACCAATAGATTAAATATGTTCCCAAAGATAGTTAATAAAAGTCCACACAGTCTTCTCCCATTCAAGTATACTTTAAAACATTATATTCTTACACACTATAAATATTATAAGCCAATGAAGCATTCCAGATATTCCTGTTTGCAAATAGCATCATACTGATTTCCTCAAATCATGGAACATTCCAGAGTTTCCTAAATGAGATTCATTTTCATTCATGATATTTTAGTTTAATAATTCTTACAGAAAAAATAAATTGATAAAGACTATCTATTGTTTAGATCTGATAGTCTTTGAAAACTCACAGGGTTAGACAATTGATTTCTTGACACTAGATAGATACTGCAAATGGAAATAGTGGGCCTAAAAATATAATTGAAGGAAGTGGGCTAGCTAGATTATATTTGAGAACCCCAAGCCTAATTCTGAAATATAAATGCATCTTTTTAACATCAGACGTCTTTCTGGTAATGGCTTCTTCTTTAAAAAATTATGAATAATGAATATGAATAATGAAGCAAAAAAATCTCCTAGAGATTAACATGACATAAGAGATGGCTCTCTGAGAGATGAAGAGATAAAAGTCAGATAAAGCTCAGTAGCAGCATATGGCTCACCTCAACTTGTATACAAGAAGGGGTATAAAAGGTATCAAATAGTTATGACTGGGTTTATAGGGACAGGCTAAAAGATGTAAACTGGAAGGATCTTTGAAATTCTCTAATTCTATCCATTCATTTTCAGATAAGAAAACTAAGACTCAATGTGAATAATCACAAAAATAATTTAAATAAAGTCCTTTTATATAAGATAGTTTGGGAGGATGACACCAGCAGTTGAGGGGTGTTTAGGAATGTCTTCATGTAGAAGATGTATCTGGGGAAAAAAAAAAAGATAGATATTCTGTAAAGTGGAAACAAGGAGGGAGTATGTTCCAGACTTTAAGAAAATCAAATGCCAAGCCACCAAAAGGTAAAATGGTTAGTGTGTGAGGAAGAGAAAGAAGATGAGTGGAGAAAGGGAGTGAAGTATAAAGATTCTGGAAAGACAAGGTGGGGTCAGATTTAAAAACAAATGAGAAATTTTGGTGGATTCCATAGGTTGGAGTTCAATTACATTGAAGGCTAAAATGGTCAGAAGTGATGAGAGTTAGGATTAAATTATAAACAGAGAGAAGGGGTCAGATGCAAAGGAAGTTAGAGAAGTAGAAACGACAAGATTTAGCAAATTTATGCTTACATAAGAGTGAAGAGATAAGTATGATTCTGGGGTTAGGAACGTGAGAGTTTTGAAGAATAATAGCCCCTTTGATAAAAATAGGAAAAATTGGGAGGGGGATGACATTTCAGGGTGGGGGAGCCGTGTTGAATATTTTGAGTTTGAGATGCCTATGAGACATCAGGTTGGAAATGTTCAATAGGCATCCAGGGCTGGAGCTAAGGGAAGAGAAAGTGTCTCATTATATAGATCTGTAATAATCTATATATCAATGATAATTAAGCTAACCTTGATAATGCACTGAGAGAGACTAGAGAATAAAAAGAGAAACTATGATATTGTCTTTAGAGAGAGTAGAGAATAAGAAGAGAGACTATGACATTTTCTTTAGAGAGACAGAGTTTAGAATAAGAGAGACTATGATATTGGGGAGGGAGGGAGGGAGGGAGGGAGAGAGAGAGAGAGAGAGAGAGAGAGAGAGAGAGAGAGAGAGAGAGAGAGAGAGAGAGAGAGAGAGAGAATAGAGAATAAGAAGAGAGAATGTGATATTGTCTTTAGAAGTACCCACTAACTGAAGACATGGAATGCATGAGCTAGAAAAGGAGTACTGGAAGGGGTAGTAGAACAAAAGAGATTACTGTCATGAAAATAAAGAGAAGAGAGAATATTAGAGGAGAGGATGATCAATAGTATCAAATGAAAAAGATATCTGAGAAATTTGAGGAACAGAGAAACAACTATTAATTTGCTAAATGAGAAATTGTTAGTAACTTTGAAGAGAAAAATTTCAGTTTTCAGATGATGTCCAAAGTCATAGTGTGACTAGTTGAGAGATAGACTAAATAGAGAAAAAAAAATGAGTTTTTCAAGGTAAGAAATGGAAGAGCTATAGGATAAATTTGAGAGAATGGATATTTTGGGGGGAGGGGTATTTTATTTGAGATTTTTTTGAATGTAGGAGACCAGGCACAATTTAAGGCAGTAGTGAATAAGTGGGAAAAGGCAGAATATTCCCCATAGAAAGCAAAATGTTACATATGGAAGAGAGAAGGGGATGACTAAAGTTATTATCCACTTGGAGAAATTAATAGGTTATAGTATCAAGGGCACATTGAAAGGGTTTGGTCTTAGCAAAAGAAAACATTCACATCATTTTCAGAAACTGGGATAAAGGAAGGGAATGGGAAATAAGTCAAAGGCTTTTGAGAACCAAAAAAAAAAGAGGAAAAGGAAATTTAAATTGAATTTTTTTGAGACATTGGGGTTAAGTAACTTGCCCAGGGTCATATAGCTAGAAGGTGTTAGAGATTGAATTTGAAAACTCAGGTCCTCCTGACCCCAGTCCTGGTGCTTTATCTATTGTGCCATCTAGCTATACCCATATTTTCTTAATAAATAATTGATGCAATTCTCATTTGAGAAAGATAAGGTAGTACAGAGAGAAAGGATGGTGAATAATATATAATAAAAGAGAAATGTTTAAATAAATTATTTTAAACTAATGTTATATAATTCAGATGTTATTTAAATCTATTAATAAGCATCTATTAAATGCATTTTCTATTCTAACCACTGTACACTAAGCACTAAGGATACAAAGGAAGGAAATAACAGTTCCTAAACTCAATGAGCTTGCATTCTAATGGAGGAGATGATATATATATACACATATATATATTAATATATAGAATTATATATTATATATAATAACCAAAAATACCTTACCCAAAAAATCTGAGTATAATTTTATAGGGGGAAATGCATTTTTATTGGAAAAGAAGACATTCCTGCACTTCTGATGGAAAGACGAGAGCTACAGAGGAACTTCGAAATATAAACAGAGTCAAGAAAACCTAAGAATGGCAAATTCATTTTACCAATAAGAATGAGCTGTGTGCTAACTCTCTATTAGGGTAGAAGAAATGTTTCCCTTCAGAACCTTAATGTCTTCAATGGGTATTGAGGGAGTTAAATAAGCAAAACAGAGTACCTGAAAAGTGGATTTCTTTTCTGTCAGCAAGGAAAACAAAGGGAGGATAAATATGTACATGTGTATTTGGTGTTTGTCATTCATTTTGAAGACCAATGATAATATAGGATGGTCTTGACTTGCATGCAGAATGAATTTAAATGAGGTATATAGTTGCAGTGTGTATGTGTGTGTATGCCTGTGTAAATACATGCATACATATATATGAATATATATGAATTGACATATAACTTGTTATTTATCATAATCTGAGTATGTGATGTGATGAGAATACATAAACATTGTGAAAAGACAGGGTTCATCATATAAACACCACTCATATCTTGACAAAGGAAGGTTGTACACAAACAGTTTAGTGTTGACATACATCAAACTCAGTTGCAAAACAAATAGGCGTAGGGAGCTGGGCAGATTAAGAAGAATATTTATATCAGGGGAAAATAGTCACAAGCAAAACCAACTGCCTTTTGCTCAAGGGACAATCAAAAAGAAAAGCAAAAAATAGCTTGAATGACACTCTGAAGAAGCCTGTTTCTCGACAACCCCACCAGCATTAAGTTTCCTTACCTTTAGTTATATCAGTCAATATGAATAATACACAGTAATAACCGCAAATTCCCTTATAATGCAAATCTTTTGGTGACTATCGAAGTAAAGCATATTTTCAAGTGATTTTTTTTTTGCTTTCCTTTTATTTTTATTTTTTGAAAAAATTTGTTCCTATTCCTTGACAATATAAGTTTTTTGTGCCAGGCAATTTCGTTGCCAAAGGATCTCTTGGTGATGTCCTTCCTGTCCAGTGGCAGATGGACCCTTACTTATTTAGTTTTATAGTGTCTCCTGGGCCACTGAAATGAAGTGATTTACCAATGTTCCCCGGCATGAGGGGTAAAAAATGGACATGAAACAAAGTTATTCCTACTATCTGAACAGTTTCATATATGTTTCAAATGTCAAGCTTTCATCTGACATATTTGACATAAATGTTTTCCCTATTTTGATGATTATGAATAAGGAAGGAAATGGCTTTATTTTGGAAGAAAAAGGAGGATGGAAACTGCCAAGCCCACCCAGCCCTAAATGAACCTCTGAGATGAACTGAATTGACTACACGTGGCAGGGAGATGGAAGGTGGTGTACAGTCCCAAATGGGAAGTCAAAAAGAGTGATACACTAGGACTAAGCCTAACAGAGTCAGTGATGGCTTTGTGATTTCAGTGAAACAGGTCAGCAAGACTATTTTCTCTCTGTCTGATCTGTCTGTCTCTGTCTCTCTGTCTCTCTTGCTCAGCAGCTAGGTGGCATAGTGGGAATCAGGAGGACAGGAGTTCAAAATCAGTCTCAGAAACTAGCTGTATGACCTTGGGCAAGTCACTTAGCTTGATTGCCTCACATCCAGAGGCAGTTCCAATTTCCCTACTTCATAGCTGGTCACTGGACCCAAATGGTTCTGGAGGAAAAAAGTGAGGTTGGTGATTTAGCACAGATCCCCCTTACTTAAATCCAATTCCTTTGCTTGTCGTGGCATCACCTTCCTGAACTTGTGGTCTTCTTCAAGAACCAAGAACAAACATCAATACTGTATGTGTTTGTGTGTGTGTGTGTGTGTGTGTGTGTGTGTGTGTGTGTGTTTCTCAGTCTGTCTCTTCTCCTTCTCTCCCAGCAGTGTGCTCCTCTTGCCTACAGCTGTTCTGCCATCTTAGAGGAACAATTCTGAACCAAGGTCTTCTGACTACTTCTACTGTTCCTTCCCTTACATGGCAGATATCCTGAAAGCAGAGTGAATGCATGCAAGAGTAGCTTGTAAACCCATTAGGCAAAAGCCAGTTCTTTTTATGTGTATTAAGCTCTGTATGTATTCATGACATTGCAAACTGAATGTGGTCAACACTAAAGGCTTCAAAGTCAGGGCTAGGCAACTAATCCTATCTTTGCATTCTGCAGATAAAAAAGACACACAAAAAACCTTGTTTTGATAGAGAGCTAATTAAGCTTCCATAAATTAGGCAATTTGCCCTTAATCATAATAACTGACATTTATATATTGCTTTAAAGTTTGCAAAGCAATTTCCATATATAAAGGGGCATTTCCTGCTCACAAGAGCCTATCTCCTTAGAGTTCTATATCTGGCTAAGCCAGCAACTCAATAATTACTGAGGCAGAAGCGGGACCTATCCACTTTACATCCTAAGTCCCTTTGGGTATGTGCAGCTGTGATTTGCCCCAGTCCCACAGCTCCTAGCCTTTTATTTTTGTGACTAAGCCTGGGTTCTCCCTGGGGATATGAATAATTGTAATAACTCATAAATTTGTCATGGCTCTGCACCCATTCCACTGAGATTCTAATCTTTCCCAATTTCAGGGGATGCCATGGAATTACTAGTTCACATGTGAATTAAATGGACTCTTTTCTTAAGGGAAAAGAGAAAGATACCTATCATATTATTGTTCATTGCTATAGGAAACTCTTTGTACCCATGTAGATCACTAACCATTATATAATTTGGAGTCTTAGAAAGGGGTCTGAAGCATAGAGAAATTAAGGAAGTTACCCAAGGTTATCCAAGCATACCCAAGCCTCAAGCATAGCAAAGGATAAAGAGGTCATACCTTCAAATTGTAAGGGGCAAGCAAACGATAAGTATCCATGATCTCATTTACTTCTCATAAACATCCAATGAAGTACATACCACTGGCATGACTATCTCCAAATTATTGTCTCCAAAAGAGGAAACTGAGACTGGAAGAGGCCACAAGGTGACAGTCAATGACAATAAGATTCAGTGGTAGAATTCAAACCTAGAACTATTCTGACTCTAAGGGAAATATTATTTCCATTTCCTTAGGTTATATCCTTCTTGGAGGATGCAGACTTGAGGAGATCAGTAATAAAAATACAATTAAGATTTTGAAGACTGAGTTAAGAGTCCAAGATGAATGATGGAAGCTTTAACCCAACCCAACCGTCACTCCCTAGAAACTGTGGCAACATTTTGATTTTTACTGCTATGTTTTCAACCTTTAGAAATTGCAGTTTTGATCTGGGAGGGAAAGAAAAATTCAGCTTCTGGGCTTTTCAAGCTAAATAAGTGACCCTGAGGCAATTTCAGTTTGATATTACTATTTCTATGCCTGATTACTTTAACCTGTGCTTTCCAGTTTCCCCATTGTTTTCCAAAACTCCTCCTAGATTCTTTCATTTTAATCACTTCTTTTATTCCTATGGCTATCATTTTTCATGCTTTACAAGATTGTTTGTTTGTTTGTTTTTGGTTTTTTTGCTTTCTGGGGTCATACAGATTAGAGATGATCTGATTTTTCTTTGAAGTTTACCCATAGACACCTTGCCTTCACAGTTTTAGTAGGCTACTCTCAAAAAACATTAACTGTCTATTGGTCACTAGATTGAAGTTTCCTCATCTTTAAAACAAGAGTATCATTAGTATCACTATTGTCAAGAAACATTTCATTAAGCACCAACTATGTACCAGTTACAGTATCCAGTACTGAGAATACAAAGGAAAGGAAAAGACAGACCTTGCCCTCAAGCTATGTACAAAGGAGTCACAGTCAAGAGAAATTGGGGGTGATCTCAGATAAGGCACCTGGGGAAAGGAGGATGGACTAAAATAAAATAATCCTGTTGTTAAAAGTGAAATTTGGAGCAGCTAGGTAATGCAGTTGATAGAGCACCACCCCTGGAGTCAGGAGTACCTGAGTTCAAATCAGACCTCAGACACTTAATAATTGCCTAGCTGTGTGGCCTTGGGCAAGCCACTTAACCCCATTGCCTAGCAAAAACTTAAAAAAAAAGTGAGATCTGAATTGACTCTTGAAAGAAGACAATGATGCTGATGGTGCTTGACCTTCATTCTCAAAGAAGACCAGGACATTAAGGAGGTGATCCCAGGACAAGCACATGAATTGGATTTGAGTGAGGGGAAGGGTGCTATTCTAAATGACCAACCTAGAACCAGATATGAATCAGGACAATTGGATATCACCTTGGATGTGAGGCAATCAGGGTTGTGACTTGCCAAAGGTGGCACAGCTAATGAATATCAAGTTGCTTGAGGTTGGATTCCAAGAAAGCTAAGGGGTAGAAGTGAGAAATGAGAACTGGTCCAGACTAGGATGACAGTCAATGGAAATTTATAGTCTAATGATGGATTATTTGTATAGGAGGAGCAGCAAAGGGACTAGTATCCCTAGACTGTGGAATGTGTGAGCCGAATAAAGTGTAAGGAGACTGGAAAGATAAGAAGGAGTAAGATTATGAAAGACTTTAAAAGACAGAGGGTTTTATTTTTGAATAATAGTGAGCCACTGGATCTTATTGCACAAAAGGTGTTGAAGAGATGGACATGATCAGACTCACACTTTGAAAAAATAACTTTGTCAACTGAGATGAGAATGTATTAGAATGAGCACAGCCAAGTGGTTATACAGCAGGTAGAGTGTTGAACCTTAGAGTCAGGGAGAATCGAGTTCAAATCTAATCTCAGATACTTCTCAGCTTTTTAACCCTGGGAAAGTCAGTTAACCTCCATTGTCCTTAACTATAAAAAATGATTATAGTCCTTACTTTGCAGAGTTGTTGTGAGATATTTGTTGAGCCCCTTCCTCTATAAACTGATCTGAAATCTCATCATCTTGCTAATTGACTTAAGTTTTGATTCTCAGTCCTTTTTCAACTCACCCTTAGTTGCCTCTTTCCTCTGATGGGAAGGTTAGAATGCCAAGCATTAAATTCCTCCCAAAGCCTTCCTTTATAGAAGGCTCACAACCATCCCAGTAGTCCACTTTCCAACAGCAACCATTCTTTCCCCTCCCTCCACCCCTTGGTTTTTTTTCAGCTTCTTTTGTGAATTTTATTTTTGCAAGCTCCTTGGGGGTAATAACTGTCCCTTTTTCTTATTTGTATCTCAGTGTTTCCACTGTGCCTGAGACATAATAAGTGCTTGATAAATATTTATTGAATTGAATTGAGCAGAGACTTGAGATCAAGAGATGAGCCATAAACTATTAAGTAGATCAAGTATGAGGTGATGAATATCTTTAGCATGGTGGTGGTTATTTGAGTGCAGAGAAGAAAACATATAGGAGAGATGTTGGGAAAGTAAACATAGTTACACTTGACTTCAGATTGGGTAAATGAGATGAGGGTGAATAAGGGTGGGAATCTGGCTAACTGAAGATTCTTTTTTACAGACATAAAAAAGGTTATGGGTATATAATATTGCAAACTGAGTTTTGTCAGTTTTAACAAGTTCTTCCCTTCTCCCTTTCAATCTTAATCCTTCTTACAATGAGGAGGGAAAGGAAGGTGCTAAAAAAAAGAAAAACTTTCAATAAAAATTATGAATTTCTAAAAATAGAAACAAAATAAAGTCAAGGTCCCGGCTAGTATGAACTGTAAGATACCCCACAGATTGACTAAAGGGAATACAATTCAAACACTCTTTCCCCCTATTCCTACTGACTCTACCTACACTTCCTATGACTAAAAAGTTTGATTCAGCAATGAGTTATTTTTTTAAAATACCTACTATATCCAAGTCCCTATAGCTAGATTTGAGAGCTATACAGAAAAGTAATGTAATTCCTGTCATCAAGGTGATTACAATTTGCAATAACTATAAGTAAGGTAGCTTTTAAGTTAAAAAAAAAGTTCTAAGATCAATCAACAAACATTTATTAGCAATTTACTATATGCTTGGTACTGGTAATATAAATACAATGAATGAGAAAGCCCCTGTCCTCAAGAAGCTTGCAATCTATACAGGCAACATTTTTGCCCATTAAACAGTTCAAATTGTATAAACTTCATTTTACATCTATGAAAGATGCTTGTCAGAGAGGTCAAGTGACTTGCCAACGGTCACATTCTAATAAATGTTGGTGGTAGGATTTGAATACAGGTCTTCTAAACTCCAAGCCCAGTATTTAATTCATTGCACTATATTGTCTCTCTTACAGGACATATGGCACATGCACAAATAAGTAATTCACTTAGAATGTGCTGAATGAAAAGATCTAAACAAAGTATTCTAGGAATACTTGAGGTGACAGAAGTTATTTTTAATTTAGGTGGGTGGGAGACCAACAGGGAAAGCTTCAAGAAGTTTAAAAAATCTTTCCTTCAATAATGTGAAAACTAAATAAGCCAAGATTTTTTTATATTTTTCCCATTCTTTTCAAAAAAATACATTACATATTTTTCTTTTCAAATCTTCCCTCAAACTTTCAAGTCTCTATATTAGAGTAACTCTAATGAATGCCTTTTTCCACTATTGATTTAGATGTATTTTCAAGTAGGTAGAGAGAGAAAAAGAACAATAGACAGACAGAGAGAGACAGACAGACAGACAGAGACAGAGACAAACATTAGAGAAACAGAAACAGAGAGAAAGAGAAATACAAAAACAGAGAGAGAGAGAGAAACAAAGACACAAAAAGACAGAATGATGGAGAGATAGAGACATACAGAGAAACAGAGAAACACAGACATAAATGAACACACATGCACAGAGACAGAGAGACAGAGAGAGTGTTAAACTATCAAGAGAGAATCTGAGCTTCTGAGCAGGGTTTCTGGGTAGTCAATAAGTATAATTTGAAATCTGACACATGATTTCCTTTAAAATAGTGGACATGCAATCAACAAAGAACTAAGGTTGACTCTTCAGTGGGACATGTTAGCTATGTAACTGCAGACATAATCACTTCACTTTGCTTCAAAGTCTAGTTTATCATCTGTAAAGAATGTTATTCGGAATACTTATGCTATCTGCCATTTGTTGTGATAAAGAGCTTTGCAAATGTTAAGAAACAGCCTGTGTCTATAAATGCATACCTCCCCCAGGCAATATAAGCTCCTTGAAGTCAGGACCTGATTCACTCTTGTAGTGGTTAGGTATCCCTAGTGCCTATCTGCCTATCCTGTTCTTTGCAGGAAGCAAGTCTATAATACTTAATAATTCATTAGTCTTTCCTCTCTTTAATTACTGGGGCAATAAAATAGCACTTGCTTTTCTGCTTTTCTTGTTACCTTTTATGGAATATCAAGGATGTATGAATCTAAGGAATTATTTAGCAAAATGAATGAGATAATTTGCCAAAGCAATTTGATTGCTTTAATCTACAAACCAAAGAATCCATATGAACGGATATATGAAAAGACCAGTTGCAATGTGTCCAAGAAGATACATTTCAAATTAGAACAAGTGACTCACCTCTGCTAAATCTTATGTAGATTCATAATCTAGACAGAACATAAAGATTTAGACTGCCAACATAATCTCTGACTAGGGAAAGAAATGTTATATGGGAATTACAATCAAGGGAAACCTCTCCAAACATTTGTTATACTACAAGATAGGAAGTCCCTACTATGGACCAGGGATTTTACTAAACTTATAGAGAAATAAGGTATCTACCACCTGTAGGAATTCAATTCAAATTAAATGAACCCCCAAAAAACCCATTAAGTGACTAAAATAGGCTAATCACTGGCTTAGGGGCTGAATGAGTAAGTCAGATCACCTACCTCATCACAAAGGAACTTCTGACATTAGTGTCACCCTTTTCTATAAAAATTCAAACCACGTTGTCTTCACCCATGATAATAATTCTGATTCAATAACTCTGATTCAAAAGAGTAAAGTAAACGAAAACATTCAATGATGCAAACATGAATTCATTCAACCACTGACTCATTAATTCACTTTGCCCTCTGTGGATAGATAGGAATGGCTAAATTCAGTGTTAATTGATTTTTCTCAAGCTGTTACCAGCAATAAATGAGCAAACTGGACTGGAAGCATGTCATTGAGGTGGACAATCTACAGCTTCCCTTCAGGAAAATTAATGGGTTATCTATGCAAGAGTGGAAGTAAGGAAGATAGCAATTCCCATTCCCAAAGCAAATTGTGAAGGATGGTTTACCTTCTTAGTTAATGCTTCTTCCCTTGCCTTCTATTAGAGAGTACAGATCACCAGGTGTTGCTTGTACAGTGTATAATAAGCACATGGGCAATCCCAACTAGAACAGAATGCTATTTGGGAATCTGATGTTTTCAGTATATCGTAAACGAACAAAGAAAAGTAGCAGGGAGATGATATCCAACAAAACAAGGAAAAAGAGAAAGAATACTTAGTCATGTTTGATGAGTTCAAGTCTAAAAGAAATGAATCTTTACGTTTTGAAGTCTGAAAGTATTGACATCTGTGGTTATTGAGTCATCATCCATGGTTCTTGAAAAGTCATGGAGAAACAACATAGGATTGCAAAGGGAGAAACATCTTCCTGATAGAAAAAAGGAGAAGAGAGTGTAGGAGGTGAAGGAAAAGAAAGAAAGGAAGCAAGAGGTGAGGGATCAAGAGGAAGAAAGGAAGGGAGGAAGGAAGGGAGGGAGGGAGAGAGAGGGGAGGGGGAGAGGAGAAAGAGGGGAGGAAGAGAGGGAGAGGGAGGAAAATCAAATTTGTTATTTGTAGGTCAGTGATCCTAACTCAGATCCGGATCATCTCTATTGTGAAAAGGGTGATCAATGAACATTTAGAAAGAAAAACAACGGTCTCCAAGAGCTGGTTTGGCTTCATAAAAAATGCAGTCAGAATTAAATTTAGAGCTGAAACAAAATGGAGGTGCCCTGAAATGAAACTCCCTCACTTTATGAATATGAATTCCCGAGAGAGGTTGGTTAACTTGCATAGGATCACTCATCTAGTAAGTGTCTGAGACAAAGTTTAACTCCAGATTTTTCTGATCCTAAGTGCATAATCTGATCCTGTATTATTTGTTGCTGCTTTTTTGATCAAATTGAATTGATAACTTAGCTCATAAAACATCAACACCTCAAAAGCAAATGCTACCTTAAGCTACCTTGAGAGAGGTGTATTTGTCCATGGAGAGAGACACAATATTCTCAGCAGATCAGACCACATTTGATTTGCTTTTCATTCTGGATATCACATTTTGAGCAGGGTTTTGATGATCTGGAGAATGCCTAGAATGGGGAAATCAGAAAGGTTCTTCTAGGCTTTTCATTTAAGAATAGGTTGAAGGAACAGAGGATGTTTTCCATAGAAACTGGTGGCCTTCAAATTATTGAAAGGGCTCCTGGATAGAAGAGGGGTTATACTTATTCTGTTTAGTCTCCAAGGGAAGAACTAGGAACAATGGCTAAAAAACTATAAGGTTATCTATGAGGGAAATGATCTGTCATGAGGTAGAGCTTTTCCCTACTAGAGGATGATCACATGGAGAGGAATCTATTTCAAGTATAGATTGGACAGATCAACTCTGGCTTTTTCCAATCTAAAATCTAGGATTCAAGAATTTTGTAGTTAATACCATTTTGTCACCAACTCATTTCTCTGTTGCTTTTGAGCATTGTTCTTTTGGACGTAAGGATTACAATCTTTTTAGTCTATTCCCAGATTATTTTTTTGTCAGTGAAGAGATATTCAGTAATTAAAAGTAACTATTAGCCTGTGCAGTGGGCTTTATATGAAAAAATTTTTTTCCAAGACAGCCTGGCAGCCTTAACTCAATTGCTTCTGGGGAAACTCTTCTAGAATGTAGTATCTAAGGCCCTTTTACCCATTATAGTCCCTCCCCCAATTCTAAGTGCTAACTGGATCCTCAGACCCATAGTTTATGAGCCTTCATCAAAATGTTCATTTTTACTTCTCAAAAAATGGTTATATTTGAGGCAAAGGCATTGAATGAAAGAGCATAGTAATAAACATAATTAAAAGGTCCCCCTTAACTTTCATGATAAACCTAACATCACTCATAAGGAACATGTGTGGAAAAATATGTACAGTCTGGTCACTTCTGGGGGAGAATAAATGTGTAGGAAATGTATTTGGTTTCTCTATATTGATAAAGACCCAAATGATGCTTTGTAAGATTTACTGCATTTCACTAAAACATTGTGATTTAGAGTAAGGAAAAATTTTTTTAACCTAGAGCCACTTGTATAGAGAATATAGATGTTATTGAAATAACATACCGATACACCAGTTTATACTTTTTTCTTCTTCTTAGAAGCTTAAAGTTCTAATGTCCTAACAGTATTGCCCTTCCAAGGATAACTCGAGTAAATTTCGTCCTGTAGTTTGCATATATAAATGTCAACTCAAACATGCATTTTATCAGAGTGATCTTTTTATGGATAATAGATAAAATTGGGGAAGAAATTATCTTTTTTTTGAATCTACATTAATTCATGTAGCTTCACTAATAGGCTTTCTGATACATTTAAAAATTAAAATGCTTTCTATTGAAAATTCTCAAACCATGCCCTCCTCTATTTGGCTTTTACCTCAACTATCTTCTCCACTTAGGAGAAATTTAAAAGGAGTCTGATCAGTGGTCTTTGCTTGCTGCATTCTCTCGGTTGAATTTGCTGCTAATGTGAGAAATCTTTTAAAGCCTTTTATATTGGGAGATCTCCAGTAATGCTCATTTTAGAGAAAAGGATGCCATTTAATGTCTTAAAAATTTAGAAGTGGGAAGGACCTCACATGCTTACATATAGAAAACTAAGTTTTAGAAAACTGAACTGATTTGACTAAGGTCACATGAATAGGAAATGTCAGAGGCAGGATCTGAACTTAGATCATCATGACTCCGATTTCAATTCTTGACTATCCCTAGGTCTTACTATTCTGTTATTCCAATGGATCTGTGGTTTCATCAATGTGACTATTCTTACCAAAAATGCAGATCAGGCCCATCCATGGCTGCTTGTCTATCAAAGATTTATTTCACAGAGAAGAATCACGTCATTAAAAGAATCATAGAATTTATCAAAGTTAATCCAAGTCATTTGCCTCTTCACGGTTAATTCTAAGCCCAGCCAAATATTCATCTGCAAAGTCTATTCAAAAATATGTAGTATGCCTATGAGTTTGCTATCTAATTACAATCTGAGCAATAAGCATTATTCAAAAGCTTACTTTTTCCTTTGGACATAAGCCAAATTCTGTTGAGTGATCATGGATTTCATTTAAGAGGCTGTTCAAGGACTTGATGTGGCAAGTAAAATACCATCTTTAAACAGAAGAATTTGAAGGAATCTTACTAATGATGGGAAATTCCTATTTACTTTTATATAGGAATCCTCCAAGGCAGTCAAACTAATCTTGGTGACCACATTTCCCTGTTTTACTCTTAATAATAGTAATTATTGTCCAACAGAGTTCTCTGACATATCTTTCAGTGACTCTTGTATAATTTTGATATAAGCATATATTTGAAAAAATTCTAACTTTTCCTTTTGTGTTATATATGATAAAATCCCAAAGTACCATAGAGGTCACTTTGCTTGTAGTTGCCAGGGGAAAGAAGTATTTTTAGTTGTCTGGCTGGTATATGTTCAAGTTTATATCTTTCATATATCACATTTCTTATGTGGGTCCCTCTAAGACCAATAAAGAGTAAAATTAAAGAGTAAAAAAGAGTAAAAAATTCAAGTTTCAGTGACTTTATCTAAATGGCACAGGGAAGAAAATTTCAACTGGTTTTAATTCTTGTCTGGTTCACCATTGGCCTCTTGGGGACATTTGTAGGGCATAATCAGAGGGAAACAGGAAATAAGGAATACTTTCCATATGTCATTAACAAAAAAATTCTCAATTTGAGTAATGTGGAAATTGGGGTCAGAGATAAGACCTAGATTATAGTATTTCCCTTAAAAATAAAGATAACCAAGAACTAGACATCTATAAGTTTAAAAGCTATCAAAAATCACAAAACAAAAATTAGGTTACAATGAAGAAAATTACTTTTTTCTTAGGATCTAATAATTGAACATCTTGGGAGTCTTAATCACATATAACATTATAAGAAGAGAATTATACTGACCTATTCCACAGTTGATAATATATTGAGACAATTTGGCCAAGGCACAGGACAGCTAGCTGGTACAGTGGATAGAGCATCAAGAAGACAGACTCAAATTCAGGATCAGAAACTTACAAGCTGCACGACCTTGGGCAAGTCTTTTAACCCCTGTTTGCCTCAGTTTTCTAATCTATAAAATAATCTAGATAATGAAGTGTCCAACCACTCCAATGGATAACATTGATTGGGTTGTGCACAGGGTCACAAAGAGTCAGATGTTACTGAACAACAACAGCCAAGTCATCCTGACAGAGGAATCAGTTTTAAAATTAAAATGAATAGAAAACTGAATAAAATTGAAATTGACCTTAGAGAAGATCTAATCCAACTACTTCAAATAAATGATGGAAATTAAACTCAGAAAGATTAAGTGACTTGTGTAAGGCCTTATGGGACATAAATAGGAATACATTGTAGTATAAGGGAAAGAATATGGGATCTGATGTTAATCAGGCATTACTGATATTTGTTACCTTTGTGATATTGAGCAACTTAATTTCCCAGGGTCTCAGTTTTTTTTTTATCTGCAAAATGAAGGGTTTAGATTAGAAGGTCTGGTAGGTCAAATTTCTCTCTAGATATAGGAATCTTGGAATAAAATGTCTAAAGTAGAGTTTGAAGCCAAATGTTCAGTCTCTAAGGTCCAGTGTTCTGTCCACTGTTCATTTTGATGCTCGCACTGAATTTTTGGTAATTTTTAAATGGGGACAATCCTGCCATATGATTCACTATAGATGCTGTAAGAATGAATAACGGTTGAGTGGGGCTGCAGAAGAGCCTTATAGGAAACTATAGAAATACAAGCAATTTTTTACATTTGAAGCAAAACCAAACCAAACTCTAATCAGCTACTAGGAACAACTAGTATAGCAAAAGCCAGCCAAACAAATCTCTTCTGTGGCCCAGAGAGAAAAGGGGAAGTGCTCTCAAGGTTAGCAGGTTGGGGTTGTGACATAAGAGGAAAAAGGATGGATGAAAATAAGCTTCCTTCTTGAATGCTATTTGGTCTCCATTTCTTGGCAGTCAAAAGTTGGGATTCATTTCTGTAGGAAATGAGATTAGAACCTTGTCTACTGACCTCCATTGTGCAGAGGGCACTGAAAAGAAAAACAAATCCTTTCAGGTAAACTCCAATGCAATCACTACCATTTGCCCTAGCCTCAAAAAGTACTCAATAAACCCCTAATTTTGCAAAGAGAATTACCCAGAATTGACCTCTCCACCCTTTAGAGTTTAGACATCTCTAGCCAGGCTTGTGTCTGACAGCTAGAGCATTTATGAATTATCATCTAAGTGGTTACAATGCCCCTCCTACTATTTGGAGTTTGCATAGCCATTTGGAAGGAAGACTACATTTTCAATTCCAGAAACACTGTCCATTTCACTTCCTCAAAACCAGTGTCTTTTTCTCTCCCTGGATTCAACCCATGACCACCTAGAAAAAAGGTAAGGACCTTGAATCAAGAAATAATAATAATCCATATTTCTATAGTGGTAAATGTTGCAAAGTACCCCAGTGGATGAGGCAGTTTTTAAGGATTTCTTGTGGTCACAAAATGGAATAGAATATGGTATAGTGGAGCTGTCCTAGGAGTCATAAAGTTGTATATTTGAGTCCTGATGATGAAATAGTACCTTTATAATGTCAGGTGCCATTAAGACTTTAAGTATTTGATTAGTATAAATAGAGAGCATTCCCACAAAGTAAGTCCCCCACAAGGATTAAATTCCAGATTGGAACATAAAAAAGATAGAAATTATTCACATGGATTCAAATTTTGACATTTTCCTAGAAGGATAATGCATTTCATCCCTTCATTCCATTCATTTCCTCTTGAAAGTGGGTAGAAACTAGCCATTTAGTTATATCAAAAATAGAATTAGAAAAACTGAGAATTTATAGGATAAATTTCCGATCTCCAAAAGTTTAGTTTACTCCAAAAAGTACATGTGCAATTAAAAAGATCTGAGAGACAAAAAAAAATTGTTTTTAGACATTTTGTGTTTACAATACCTCAGTTGTGAGAGGAGGGGGGAACTTTGTGTCTCTACAAATTACACAAAACTGGATTTCTCAAATGAAGGAAATTGAAGGAACAAAAAAAAATCTGTGACACTTTTGCTCCAACAAAAATGTTCAAGAAATAGAATGAATCAAATTATCTTTACAACAGAGACTAGGATCAACTGTTGAATTCTTGTCAACAAATCATAGCTTTTTAAACCTTGGCTCAATACATTTATAGTGTTTTAGGAAGGAAGGCTTCATGCCCTAAACAGAACGGTTATTTTAAAGGCCTTAAGATTTTTGAGTTCACATGGTGAATATTTGCTTTTGGTATGTCCAAGTTGAAAGGAGTCTTTTCTTTAAAAAGATTATTCTCATGAAATATACATGAATCAATACTCTCTGGGGGAGGGGGAAAGGACTCATTTTTATTTATTTTGAATTTAATTTTTACTTAACTTAAAAATTAAATATCTTCTATTAAATTGTATATTTTTTTTAGAAAAATAAGTTTTGCCAAACACATTTATTATTATGTGAGTAGTTAGTACAAGCAGGACATTATCCTATGCACTAAGGGGAGGGGTATAGAGAGATACAAGACATAGCTTTGCCCATCTGAAGCTTTCTACCTGAGAAATGGAGCAGATATAAATATTATTATAAAATATATACTTAATTTCAAATAGATGAAGTTGAGAATAAATGTCACAGGAGGTCATTCATTTGACATTTTTGTAAATCTATTATGTGTAACACACTCTACTAGGTGTTGGGATAGTAGAGAACACCAGTTAAATAAAAGGGATACCCTGTATCCTCCTATGTGACAGTTTCAGAGACATGTAGGGGAGAAATGGAAGCACAGGAGAAATAGAAGTTTATTTGGGAGCAGCATGAGGCAGGGAAAGGACTACAGGATGTGGCATCAGAAATTCTGGGTGAGGATCTCATTTCTAATAGCTACTAGCTATGGAACTTTCACAATTTCCTAAACTGTCACTGGGATTTTACTTCCACATCTGTGAAAAGAAGGGATTAGTCAAGAACATCTCCAAGGTTCATTCTACCTCTAAATCTGTAATACTACGAGCTGAGACATTTTTTAACCCAGAAAGGCAGGGAAGAAATAAATACATGTGAAGGATCTACTATATTGCTGGCACTATATTAAACATTTTACAAATATGATCTCATTTGATCCTCAGAGCAATTCAGGGAAGTATTTCTAATTGTTATCCACATATTATAGTTGAAGAAATTGAGGCTGACAGAGGATAAGTCAAGAATTTCAGGATCTGTACAAAAGTTTGATATTTTTTTTAATTTGACAAATGCAAACACACACATACACACACACTCACACACATACACACACATACACACACTCACACTCACACACACAGACACACACACACACACACACACACACACACACACTCAAACACTCATATACACACACACCTTTTAACCTACCCCCACTCAATCACTCCAACTTTCTCAGAACTCCACAATCTTAAAGGTATTATGCTTTTTTGGAAACAGCCCATTGTTTGAAGGGTGATCTAAAATATTAACATATCTTCTTTTTTATCTTCCATCTGGCCCTCTTTCTCTTAACCATGTGCTTGGAATGGACAACAAAGAAGAAATAAATTTAAAAATAGCATAGCCTTGTATCACTAAGCATAAAATCAACAAACCCTTCTTGATAGTACACATGATTTATTGAGGGATGTAGGACGTGAAATTCCTTCTAGTAGATCCTGATGCTCATAATATCCTATGCTTTTATCTCACCACATCAACTTGGCTGTGACACTATGACTTTGATCATTATGTCACTGAAACACAAACAACAGCAGTTATAAGTTTAGTTGGAGAGCCTTGGAGTATGGCACCAGTCACATTTATCACAATCAGACAAACATAACTAAGAAGAAACTCATAATGAGACAATCAACTGACACAAAAAGATTGACCAACTCACGAAATAATCTCCAAAGATATGGAAGGCTACCCACACAATTAACATCATGAAAACTGTATAATGCTTAAACACGGCCTATCATGTAAGCAGCATGGCACTAGACAAAACACTCGAAGGATGTGAAGTCAGAGGAAATAGATTTAAATTTTAGTTCTACCATTTACGAACTAGATGACTTATTTTACTCCACTGAACCTCTATTTATTCACATGAAAAATGAAAGGTTTGTTCCAGACACCTATAAAGGTCCCTTTCCTGCTCTAAATCCAGAAGTTATAATAATAGGTTTACAAAAATCAAGATGCCAAAACAAAAAGGATCTTAAATTACTTTGCCAAGACCAAACATATGTAAAGGAAAGACCTGTGAAATCAGCTAACCAAATATGATCTCACTAGACATAAAATATGAGAACAATTTTAAGTGAATGATGGTATTGGCACTAAGGATAACCAGAGAAATCTCCTAGTTCAAGAATTTCAAAAGAAAGACTAAAGGATCATAGCTTCAGTTGCCTAAGTTTCCTGCTGTGACCTTCAGCAAAGAGTGGTGCTATCTATTATGTTCTTGATTCCTTTGGGATTTCCCAACAAACATCTTTAAATCCTTTTTCTGGTTTGCAATAAAGAGATATGGAGGAATCCAGGAAGCAGAGCATTGAGGGACATGCCTGAATAAGCTAGAGATTGAGTTAAGGTCATTATAACCATGTGGTTTTCTATTGATGAGACCAGTTTAGTTCACTAGGGCCTGCTGATTCCTGTGAAGAGTCAGTGATGTATTCTAGAACCCATTCCATTTTGATGAAGTACCTGCAGGAGTCAGACACTCAGGGGGAGGCAGTAAATTCAAGAAAGACAAGGAAGCTAGCTACCTGGAGTGCACCATTTATACTACTTACTTTCTATCTTTTGAGAAATACACACCAGTGCCAATGATAACTCTAAACTTAAAAAAAGGAAAAACAAGACCTGGAAATCCATTTGACAAAATATAATGGCCACATGTATGTGCATATAGCCCTGATCACAAGGAATTTCCAACTAGAAGGGTACATGCTCTTTTGTCTGTGGCTTTGTATCACTAGTGACTACACAAGGTTAGGCTCAATAAATATCTATTGATTTAAACTCCATAGTTGACCCAAAAGGAGTCACAAAGCAGTAAAATGCACAGACTGAGGCTTCAGTATCACAGAAATATGTAGAAATTATTTCCTCTGATTATACAAGGAGAAAATGATAAAAAAAATATTATCCCATTGATGCTATGTGAAAATCAGATTAGAATGTATATAAAAATGCTTTTGTGAATTTTGATTGTTATATAAATGCTAAAAAGTATATATAATAGCTATTATAGGTAAAATAAACATGCAAATTTATATTCTTTATTCATATGCTTAGATTATAGGTAGGTAGGAGAGAGAGAGAGAGAGAGAGAGAGAGAGAGAGAGAGAGAGACAGAGAGACTTTGTTTATATAGGGTATTGCAAAAGTCCCAAAATCTTTAATAGCTGAAAAATAGCCTAAGGTTTTGGGGATACCTCTTGTTCAAATATAACATTAGAGTCAGGATTCAAAAGGACCTTTTCCGGTTAAATCTAATGAGGTGAAATTCAACAAGGTTAAATGCAGGAGGGTGCTGACACATATTAAACTGCATCTTGAGAAATAAACTATTCAAGACACACTTTTTAAGTTTAATCTATCCTATGAATACTTTTCTAATTATTTTCTTAAGTCAGGGACAATTAATAAAATGTTAAATCAAGTCCTATCTGTAATAGTAAAATTTGCTGATTTCCATAGTATAAATGGTCTCACTGAAAATTGAACAATTGGCTTTCATGAGCCAGTATGAGCTGACTTCAGCACAGCTTGGGATATTTATTATTGGATAAATGTAAAGTCTAGTATATGGATATAAAAAAAAATCAACCCTACAATATACAGTGGAAACCTCATTGTGATCCAGTAGTATTCTATATCTGTCAGAATAGCTAATGCAATCTTTAACCCATCAAGAAGGGTTAAACTTCTATGTATAGATTCATTCTATTCTATTGTTATCAGCTATCAACAGGAGGGTTGGATTCTGTTCTGGGCACCATAATCTAAAAAGGATATAGATAAGACATAGTGTCCAAAGGAGGGTAAGAACCTTGAAGCCATGATATTTGGGGATCATTTGAAAGAACTGGAAATATTTGGCCTGGAGAAAGAAGACACAAGAGAGACATGTTAGTTCTGTAAGTATCTGAAGGGCTCTGGAGGAGGGGCCTGGTTGGTCCTATAAGTTAGAACAAGGAACAGTCAGTGAAAGTTTCAAAGAAGCCAATTTAGACTTGAGGTAAGGGGAAAAAAATGAGAGCTGGCTCAGAAAAGTATGTACTGCCTCAAGAGGTGGGGTGTTCTCCCTCTTTAGAGGATTTCAAATAGAAGTCGGATAACCACTTGTCATAAATGCTATAATGAGGATTTTTTTTTTTATGTTTGGGTTAAACCAGAAGTCAACTCTCAAATTCCATGGTACTATAAAATATAAGACATATGGTCATTTTATGGTAAAAATGCTAAGACCAAAAACTTTGGGATCATGTGTGCACCGGTTTAATGGTTTTCTATTTGATAACCCCATTAAACACTTTAAGAAGATCATTTTCTTTTTTTTAAATATTATGTAAAGTTCATCAATACTGGTTCTAGAAAACAAATATTGGGAAAGTAGGAGGAACCTTTTAGGTGACAAATGACATATACCCTGTCAGATACGTCAGTTATTATTGCTTAGTTATTCTTTGTGATGGGGATGGGCAGAAATAGAGGGAAATATCCATACTTTTTTAAAAGGGAGAAATGTTTACTGTTTTTTAATTTTTCTAAAATAGTGTGAGAAGTATAAGTTTCTATTAACCCCCCTCTTCCATCTTGACCAAATTTATTCTCCTGCTTAACATTTCCTTTCACTGAAAGATTCTTGAATTTAAAAAAAAAATTACTTCAAAAAGAGGGCTAGAAATGGTTTAAATGTAGTTGAGTTAAATCTCTTCATTCCTCTCCCCCACCCCATCTCCTGCTTTTGAGAGTCAGGCTGCCGTTAAAAAAAAATGATCCTGAAAGAAACAAAACCAAACAAAACCCACGCACATTTCTCTCATAATGTAAAAAGAAACATCCCACATTTGTCTGACACAAATGCTAATTTTCAGTCCCAGTAGTGTTGTGGCCGGGCCTGTGATTGGCCCCATATGTTTCCACAATCAGAGACATATTAAAATTCTTACAGTTTCTTTTATTTTTTCCAGTTTTTCTCCTTTTGCCATCCCTGGTTTTGCATTTTTCTAAATTCATAGGCCTATCAGAGGTGTAAAAATAAATGGCTCAATGGATTTTCCAAGGGTAGCCTTTTCTTCTTCCTCCCCTAAATTAATATAGCAATAGAGAACTTTCCAGACAGTCCAATGATGTGTATGTGTGTGGGGGAGAACCCAGATTTGTTTATGAGAGTATGTAAATTGGCCAGGGAGACATGTTTTAATGTGTAGTAACTTGCAGGCGGATTTTCAAAAGAACTCCCTTTCTATCCGTGACAAGGGAATATTAACGGCTGCTTCTCGCTCTTAAACAACCCAGTGGATACTTTTGACGTTCAAGAATCCAAATGGAATCACAATCAACTCAAAGGAAAATATCTCTGAAGCCAACCGACATGAATGTCTTACTAAATGGCTGCAATTTTCATCAATAAGAGACGACAACTGGTCAGATGGAAAATTGCTTGCCGATACTGAACACACTGGCAAATGTGATTTTTTTTCAAGACAACCTGTTTTTCCAATAGAGTTCACCACAAAGTCTTCAAACTCAAGTAAGCTGACTGACTAAAAGGAAAAACAAGGAACAGAATGTAGACCCAAAATTCAAGAAAGTTCCACACAGATCTGAACCAGGAAAGAGAAATCAGTGTCAGGAGTATGATCACTTGAATGGTACTTAAGGAAGCCTATTAGTTTTGAGTAAATTTTAAGTAACAGAAAATCGTGATCACAAAGTAAGAAAAGTATTCTTTGTTGTGAAGAGGGAGGAAAATAGAGGGAAAAAATTCCCATTTAAGAATTATAAAATCCCTTCCCCAGAGCTGGAGGAGACCTCAGAGGTCAATCCAATCATTTCCCTCATTTTTAATCTGAAACTCTGGGAGATTCTTTTCAACAACTTGTCCATGGTCACCTGGCAGAAAGACTCTTATGTACTGAATTTTTCACAAAGGCTTTCTTGATCTATTCCCATCTTTAAACCTCCATAGTACTTTATATCTCACTGATGATACTCAACACAATTTTCCTTTTTACTCCGGTTACTTATGTTATACTGGAATGTAGGGACCTTCAAAGACTGAATTTTACTTTTAATTCCCATGCTCATAGTACAGTAGCTTAAACACAGTTGATGCTTTGAAAATATTTTTAATCAGAATAGTTCAGAATGTAGATTGCCAGATATACTACTTTTGGCAGACACATGCAGACATTAGCAAGTAACTATGAACATAAAACATTTACTAATTCACCACAGGGCCATGCCTTGATTCATAAATAGAAAATGTTCACTGATTATAACAATGACTCAGGGCATATGAGAAATGGTATTTAAGGCACTGAGAACTTTTAGACAAGAGAAGAAAAGATTTGGACAAGACTGGCGTGATCACTGTCTTCAAGTGCTGAAGGGCCTTCCATGTGGAAGAGATTAAACTCATTCTGTTTGACCTCAAAGAATAAAGCTAGAATACATGGTTCCAGGTTGCAATGAGTTTGATGTTGACTGTCCTTGATGTGGTTCCTTTCCCTTGACTAGAGACCTTTAAACAAAGGTTGGATAACCCACGAAAACTAAGTGAACTCTGAGATCTCTTCCAATAAGGGGATTCTATGATTATTTCTGAAATCATTATTACTTTCCAGCAGAAAATCTTTTTAAAAATACAAAAATGGAGGATGGTCTTCTATTTAATCAATGAACCTTAATTATCTAATGCATATAGGACTCTGTACCATGTGCTTGATATACAAAGGCACAAGAAAAAAAACAGTCCCTGTGCTTAAAGAGATTACATTTTATTTTTTTTAAAACCCCCAAATAGCACAGAATTTCTATTACAGAATTTTGAGATGTAAATGAGCTTCCTGGACTCAATTTATGTAATCTATAAGAAATCCCTCTGACAAGATAACCCATTAGTGCATTATCTAACCTCAGCTGGAAGACCTCAAATGATGATTACTCACAGGGTTTGGAGGCAGCCCAGTCATCCCATCTTTGGCCAACTATTTTCATTTTGAGTCTTTATCAGTTTTCATGGTTGATACATGAACCTATGTAGAATTGGAGTTAATACTCAAGTCTTGATATATTCCTCATGGTAAAGATGCAAGGGTCAATCGGCACTTTCTGTTCTTGGCCAAACTTCTTTGTAAGGATAAAAGCGGCTTTTCTATCTTCACAAAAACCCAATTTCCAAAAGCCTTATTTAGGTACTAATGAACTAGCCCAAGGTGAAGAATGGAAATCATTATTACAAAGTAAAACTCATTAATTTTTAGAATTTCACTAATTGAGTTTATCACTACAGGTTTAGTAAGAGTTCTCTAGCTTCCTTTCCCACCTCCCCAAACATAGACACATATCAGACCAAACAAGTAAGTTAGTTTTGTTTTCCCATATATAAATTCCAAAAGATACAAATGCTACAAGCTACCAAGGTTGCATTTATGTCCAGTCTACCGTGTCTTGTCATTTCAAAGCAGTTTCCTGCTTTTTAAACAGCCTATTAAGATTTTAAGACTAGGCTAAGAAAACAATTAATCTAGAGCTGGGAGGAACATTAGAGGTCAACTAATCCAAGCTCCTCATTTTGCAAATGAAGAAACTGAGACCCAGGAAAGTAAAGCGCCATTAAAGTTTCTGCTTATACATTTTACTATACCGGTTCTTTCTGTTTCTTTGTTAATAGTCCGGGGAAAATATGATAAATAGCAAGATGATAACTAAAATTTCTACAGCACTGTAAAATTGACAAATTTCTATGCATATATTATCTTATTTTTATCCCCACAACTTTGGGAGGCAAGTGCTATGATTATCTTCATTTCACAGATGAGAAATCTGAGGTAGCAACAGTTAAGTGATTTGTCTAGGGTCACAACTAGCACAAATCTGAGGTAGGATGCTAACTCAAGTCTTCAAAATCTGGTATTCTATTCATTCCGCCTCTTAGTTGCTTTAAAGTGCAGAAATATTTGGTGCACAATCTCCTATATTTTTATCTGTTACTCAAATTTACCCAACTTTCCCATGAGAGTAACTAGATGTGTGATAGAGTAACAGGCCTGAAGTCAAGTTCAAATCCTAAATTCAAATCCAACCCCAGACACTTATTAGCTCTGTAACCTAGGCAAGTTGCTTAATCTTATTTGCCTCAGTTTACTCTCTTTTCTTTTTGTTTTTGCATGGCAGTGGGGTTAAGTGACTTGCCCAAGGTCACACAACTAGGTAATTATTAAGTGTCTGAGGCTGGATTTGAACTTGGGTCCTCCTGACTCCAAGGTCGGTGCTCCATATACTGCGCCACCTAGCCACCCCAGCTTCCTTATCTATAAAAAGAGCTGGAGAAGGAAAAAAGAAACCACTCCAATGTCCTAACCAAAAAAAAAAAAAAAAAGAGTCAGACATGTCTAAAATGATGGAACAACAACCTTTCCCATACAGGCATTAGCTGCTCATTGTAAACTTGACCATACCATCCTACCTACATATATATATGTATATATATATATATATATATATACATATATATATATGTATATATATATATATATATATATACATATATATATATGTATATATATATATAATATATATATACACATACATAGATATATGACTTTTCTCTACTGTCCTTTTAAAGCACTGTGCTTAATTTTGGATTCCATAACAATATTGACTTAGACCTCAAAACAGTGATTTCCAGAAATTCACACCTATTGTGAAGGAGAGATTTTTTTTTTTTAATTCAAGATTGTAGGTGGGCAAAAGAAGGCAGAAGAGCCATCCTTGACTTGTGTGGCTGGCGAGAGCTGTCTTTCCTGCAGCCATGCAGGGGACCATGACTCAGCTAAATATTTTATTAGTCCAATTCATCACAATTATGCCCTTTAAACAAAGCCCATCCCCTCAGTCCTGGCAAACATTTTGTGATCATTTGCTGCAACAATACATTAGAGGGTCAATATTCACAAAGCTGTTAAATTTATATGCCCTCTTCTCTAGCTAATGAATCAAGGAGCCATTTCCAGGACTGACAAGGGTTTTAGCATTCCCTCCTCTTCCGCAGAAGTGACTCTAGCAAAGGGTCGGGTCTTGTCAGGAGGGTTCCATCAATTTTTTCGCCAGCCCAGCCTCTCTCATTAAAGAGGGTGACTTCAAGGGTGCTGCCTCCTGCACATTAAGAAGAAATCCATTTCCATAAAAGGATAACATGAACCACTTGGCCTCCTCTGCTCATCCCGCTAATGGTACTATGGACCACCAGGAAAGGGTGGGTAGCGAGCTTGTGGAGTACCCCCTGGAGGTCATAGCCCCAGTGTACCTCAGCAACACCAGGCACCAGGATGTGCAGTATTACCCATGGAAGGGAATCCGGGAAGGGGACTAGTGGCATTCTTTCATTCACTCCAATTTAATAATCCAGGATTCAAAAAGATCTGTAGAGGACTAAGTTTTAGCTTTTTTCAGGGGGATGTTAGGGGAATGTTAATGACTGAACACCCTTCCTCTGCATTTTGAATCATTATTAAAATTAGGTGAAATTTGACATTTATAGAAAAAAACTAAAGGTTTTGCAATGGCGTGGAGTTAATTATTTAGAAATGCAGCTATAGTTGGAATAATAAGCCTGGGCCTGACAAGCAATCAAGCTTTTAAGCTGCCTTTAACATTTAGTTATATTTTCTAAATCTTTCCAATAATATGAATAAATTAGCAGGAAAAAAGTTAGAGCAGGGATGTAAAAATAATAATAATAATTAATAATAATAATAATAAAAGGCAGCCCTGCTTTAAGAAAAACCCTATGTGAAATCCACATCTTATAAAAGTGTTATGTAGTGTTTCTTATAATAAAGTGAAAAGAACACTAGATTTATAGTTAGGAAATGTAGGTTCAAATCCCAACATTGCCCCTGATTATCTCCCTGACCTTGGGCAAGTCACTTAACCTCTATGGATCTGTTTCATCAACTGTAAAATGAAGAGGTTAACCTTGAAGATGTCATCTATCTTAAAAATGTATGATCTTCTCTCAGAGGCAAATCTGACAAGATGATATGCAAAGAATCCTGGATAATTTCTTTTTTTATATATAAAATTATCCATGGTGCATAAAGGAAATAAAAAATATGACTTGGACCACACAAACCCAAGTCTTTGAAGAAATGTTACAGTGGAGAAACACAAACAGATGAGTGAGCTTGTCTCCGACCCTGAGGTGGCAGAAATTCCCATTCCCTTGGGAATCGTGGGTGCCAGCTCATTAGCCATTGTCACCCTACATTAGGCAGGATACCTGCCTTGGCAGCACGCCATCTATCACAGCTACTAGAGCTAGGGTTAAGGTATGCATCGCATGAGAGCCATAGTATGAATGCTATGACCTAATCAAGCAGTTGTTTGCTTGCTGACTCACATTTTGGATACTTAGTATAGGTCTACCAATAATCCAGTTCAGTAACCAAATATGATTCCTTTTCGGTTAAAATAACACTTTAAAAACATTGTTTCATTAACATGTATGGTTTTTTTTTCTTTCCATCTCAATCCCTCTTCTTTCACTAGGGAAAGAAAAAGAAAAAACAAAACCTGTGCATTAACTCTGCCAAGTCAATAATAAAAAAAAATCCATTTAAAACTGGACTCATTCTAAAGAAAGTCACTATTGAGTTTATATATCTTCTACCCCTAAGAGATCAATGCAAGAAGAAAAGATCCTATACAGTGTACTCCAAAAGTCTTAGCACAGTTTTAATCTGTTAAAGCCTAAATATAAAAGGCAGGTTTTTTTCATGGTATCAAAGAGCCAAACTCTAATACAGTGCTCATTTCTGATGAAAAACTGACACAGGAACATAAAGGCATGATATTGTGCCATATAGTCATTTTTTTATCCTAGCAAGAATTGGAAACAAAGTCCATTAATAGAGAAATGGAAAAGAAATTGTGCTGTTTGGCTGAAATGGAATATTCCTAGGTTGGTAAAAACTATGACATGATGACTATGGAAATACAGAAAACTACCGGGAGACTTATATGAACTGATATAAAGTAAAGCAGAACCAAGACAAAAATATATACAAAATGACCAAAAAGATGTTACTAAAGGGAAATTAAAATAGCAATAATAAAATCAAGATTGAGTTCTGTATAATTTTAATGACCAGACGACCCCAGTTAATAAACATGAGAATTTACTTTTCTGTCTTCTTTATAGAGTTTTATATATATGTATATCTATATATATAAAATATATATGTAAATATGTAAGTGTTCATTTACTGAACTGCATTTTCTCCCTGCCTTCAATTTTTTAAGTGATTCTCTAGGTAAGCAGGATAAAAAAGAGTGATATATTGCCATACCATAGATTTTTCTCTAATCCACATTTTTTAAAAGGTATAAATTAAAACTCTTTTAAAAACAGAGTTATGTTCATATCCCTATTCCATTCAATTGGAATTATTTGCATAATGTTTATTGAAAGAATTATTAGCAAGGAAATATAACCATAGTTCTAAAGTCAAGTCCTGTTGTAACTTAATAGCATCATGCATTAAAGTAGTTGATAAGCAATAGAACAGAGTTTCTACTGAAAGGAGTAAATTATGGATATATTTCATCAAGATGGGTAAGAAAACACTGACTAGAATCCTAAGAGCTTCATTCAAATTATTTCTATGGCCTTTGATAAATATGACTTATGTATCACGGAGTCATTGGCTTTCGGTTGCTCAATTCTGTTTTAAGTAATCATTTTCTTCAGTGAGCTTTTCCATCTCCTTTTCTACTGAAACTATTCTGATTTTTAAGGAATTCTTTTCTTCAGATAATTTTGAGCCTCTTTTCTACAGACAAGTCCATAAATATTTTGTTTGTTTGTTTTATGGACCTTTCTGACAGTGTGGTTAAACTTCACATAAGAATGTCTTTAGGGGCAGCTAGGTGGTGCAGGGGATAGAGCTCCAGTCCTAGAGTGAGGAGGACCTGAGTTCAAATTTGTCCTCAGACACTTAATAATTAGTGGTGTGACCTGGGCAAATCACATCACTCCATTGCTTTGCAAAAAAAAAATTAAAAAAAGACAGAAATTATCAAAGAAACCAATTACATTGAAATAGTTATCAAAATAAGAAAAAAATGGTTAGGACCCTACATTGAGAAGCCCTATCCTAGACTAAAGGGATAAGTAATTTCTTTGTCTGGGGCTACAACCTTCCAATAAAGTTGGCATTAGGATAAGAAGTCCAGGGGATAATATGTGCTGTAATAATAATTAATAACAGCAATAATAACTTTTATTTGTATGATGTTTATTTATTGCTGTTTTGATGTGGAATCTACCTGTCACTTATGCAAATTGTTTATAACTTAGTAGCTAAGACTTAGAGTTAAAGAATCCTCTAATGTTCAAAGGTTAAAAAGACTTGATTAGGGGCAGCTAGGTGGCACAGTGGATAGAGCACCAGCCCTGGAGTCAGGAGGACCTAAGTTCAAATCCAGTCTCACACACTTAATAAATACCTAGTTGTGTGACATTGGGCAAATCACTTAACCTCGTTGCCTTGCAAAAAAAATAAAGAGTTAAAAATTAATTTAAAAAAAAAAAAAAAAGATTTACGGGCGGCTAGGTGGCACAGTGGATAAAACACCGGCCCTGGAGTCAGGAGTACCTGGGTTCACATCCAGTCTCAGACACTTAATAATTACCTAGCTGTGTGGCCTTGGGCAAGCCACTTAACCCCACTTGCCTTACAAAAAAATAAAAAGTCAAAATAAAAAATAAAAAAAAGATTTCATTAGAGTCACACCTAAATGATAAAGGTGGGTCTTCATGATTCCATGTTCAGTTGTGTTCCTACCATGAATGTTAAAATGTCCCTTCATAGGAAAAGAAAAATCATAGAGGAAAGCCTATATGGGAATAAGAACCTCCTCTACCTATGTGAACTCCATTCAGAATGAGTTGCCGACGTCCCAGAGTCATTGGATAATAGACACTAGACTTGAACACTTGTGTTAAGGTCATTTATTTAGGGTTGGAAGAGAACATAGAATTTCTTAATTTGGCAGATAAGAAACTGAGAACCAGGCAGGCAGGCCTTTTGACTTATCCAGGGTCAAACTATCATAATGTATCAGCAGTGGGATTCAAACCCTGGTCTAACTCCTTCCTAGACCAGCATTCTATCTTACTAGGCAAAGCTATTTCTCAAATATTTTTCTGAACTGGAAGTAGGATAAGAGATGTCCAATGGAGGCCAAGTCATCTGGATTTGAGGAATGTGGAGGACACAACTCCTCCAAGTGTTTCTATATAACAGGAGGCTCGACAAATAAAACTACAAGAACTAGCCGAAGGAATTGATGTGGCATTTTCTTATGTAACACCTGAGGTGGTCCATCCTCTCTCAATCTACAGAATCAGCTCATGGATATATTTCTCTGCCTAAGGACCAGAACACCCCACTGGAAGAGGGTAAATACCAGCGCACAATCCGTTTTCACTTGTAACATGTATCTGTCAACAGCTGGCTCTAAGCTGACAAAATGTTATGTGAGGAAAATAGTTCCGAGTTATACTGGAGTTCCTTTAATGAGGTCTCCTCACTGTGAAAAAGCAATTTTTAAAAAGCAAACAGGATGCTTGGGTGAATTTAAAAACGGAGAGAATCTAACACCAGACTGAAGAATTGCATTTAATTTCATTCCCCTTGCCTAAAGAAATATGAAACTGGAATTGAAAAGTCCAGAGAAGGAGAAAAAGATTTTTCACGTAAAGGACATGTTTTAGATCAGATTCTAAAAGTTAGACACATGCATGTGTGCACACATAGACATATACATTTATACATGGAAATATAAATATACATTGATATGGCCACAGGCAGAGGTAGATTGGCATTGTAGCAGATGGAAGGCTAGGGTTGGAGTCAGAGAAAAATCTGGGTTCAAATTCTCAATTTGGCACTTGCCACCTGTTTGACTATGAGTGAATTATTTTTATTCTCTTTGTCTTGGGAAAAATCCTTAGGAATCATGTACTAAGTCATAAATGAGTGACTGACTACCTCAACACAGGGAATTCCCAATCCTGTACCACACACATCAATATCATGGGATCACAAAACATAAAACTTTCTTCAACTTAGCAAACCAAAGACATATATAGAGGACTTAATTTAATAATATTCTGGCTATAGTAAAATAGACATGAATCCTGTGGTTATACAAGCTTATAGGAGTCCCTGTAAGCTAATGGCAAGTAAACACAGTAAATATATTTTTTAAATCCTTCCTGCACACAGTTTGTAATCAGTTTGTGACAGTCGCAGCCACTGAAGGTCACTATGTCAAACTCCAGAGCCAGATTTAAGGGAGGGTTGGATAATTTTATGATCAACAGTAACATTTATATTGAGACAGCTGAGAGTGGTAATCAAAGCATGCTTCAAGGTATGAACTAATCACCTCGAGAATG
This sequence comes from Macrotis lagotis, assembly GCF_037893015.1. NCBI lineage: Eukaryota > Metazoa > Chordata > Mammalia > Peramelemorphia > Peramelidae > Macrotis > Macrotis lagotis. The sequence goes on from NC_133664.1 coordinate 24,505,375, forward strand.
AGGAAAGAATTACCTTCCCTTCCTTCACTGGCCCCCGAAGTGGACAGAAGTATTATATTCCAAACCTCTGGCACCCAGAGACATCCATCAGTAGCAACTGTCTGGGAGCACACTGCTTAACCTTGTGAATCAATGACTGGAAAAAGCCTAGGCAGTCCTTAGTTCTCCCACTAATCCATAGTTGTTATTTGGTTAGCTCTGACAAACTGCAGTGAAGAATGGGTTTATTAGTAGCAAATTAATGCAGAATAGAATGATTTAAAGAATGCATTTGACATGGATGATTACAGCAGAAAGGGGTTTGTTCAAAAAAGAATGGGAAGAAGAGATAGCAGGGCTCTCAATTTCCAGCTTCATGGGTCCAGGCACCTAAAAAGGTCCCAGTAGCTCCAATCCTTACTAATAGTAATGTTTACTATCAACTGACATTTATGTAGCATTTGAAAGTTTTCAAATACTTGATATACACATACATGTTTTATTCCATAGTAAGCCTTTCAGATAGGGAAGATTGGTATCATCATCTCCTCTTATTAATAAAGAAACATTGAAGTGAATCATTGAAGTGAAAACACTTTGGGTCATTGGATCACTGACTAATAACTGGAAACAGAGGCCATCCATCTATCTTAACTCTTTTTATTTTACAGATAAAGAAACTAAGGCCCAGTGAGTCTAATTTCCATATATATGATCACAGAGGTAGGATTCAATCAACTTTCAATTCAACTTTAAGTATCAGAAGTAGGATTCAAACTCAAGATTTCTGGGTTCAAATATTTCTTGCATGACCTTGAAAAATTCACTCAACATCCCTAGATCTCAGTTTTTTCAACTATAAAATAAAAGCAACAGTTTACCTAGAAACTTGTGTTCTTCTAACTCTAACAGCCCTTTCTCCACACTGTCTTTATAACATAAAAACATGAGAATTTTTTCATTGCTGACTCGTGCTCAAAAAAAGGTAGAAAAAATCTAGAAAAATTGATATCAGTGAAAATTGGAAATGTCATTCAATATCAATTTATTCAAACCTTAATTAGTCTCTTATTATGTGTCAACTGTGGAGAACACAAAAGAAAGAATCTTTGCCCTTGATGAATTTACTTTCTACTAGGGCAAGTAAACATGAAATATTTACAAAGTAAGCATAGAAATCTGAAACTAGGACTCTTCCTTATTCTGCTACAGCATCCCTGGGTAAAACCTTAAAAACATCCCTATTCTAAGTCTTGCTTTCTGCACACATAGTATTCATATGCAGAGATGTTTTGGGGAATTTTTGTTATGGGCACAAATGCACTTTTAATTTTGGGGGATTTGGGGAAGAACAGAAAACTCCCCTTATGGAAGTGAAATGGATAGATAGATACATAGACACATAGCTACATAAATGGATGAATAGATGGATAAATGGATATAGAAAAAGACAGGCTTCTCTGAGATAGCACATCACATTTTTCAGACTGGCCAATATGACCAGAAAGGACAATGGTCAGTGTTGGAAGAGATGTGAGAAATCTGGGACATTAATACATTGTTGGTGGAGCTGTGAACCCAACCAAACTTTCTGGAGAGCAATTTGGAATTATGCCCAAAGGGCAACAAAAATGTGCATACCCTTCGACCCAGCAATATCACTACTGGATCTATACCTTAAAGAGATGATAAAAACAGTAAAAACATCGCTTGTACAAAAATATTCATAGCAGTCCTGTTTGTGGTGGCAAAAAAATGGAAATTAAGTGAATGTCCTTCAAGCAGGGAATGGCTTAACAAACTGTGGTAAATGTATGCCATGGAACACTATTGTTCTATTAGAAGCCAGGAGGGATGGGGATTCAGGGAAGCCTGGAGGGATTTGCATGAACTGATGCTGAGTGAGATGAGCAGAACCAGAAAAACACTGTACACCCTAACAGCAACATGGGGGTGATGATCAAACTTGATGGACTTGCTCATTCCATCACTGCAACAATTAGGGACAATTTGGGGCTGTCTGTAATGGAAAATACCATCTGTATCCAGAGAAAAATTGTGGAGTTTGAACAAAGACCAAGGACTATTCCCTTTAATTTAGGGGAAAAAACTGCTATCTTATTGTCTGATCTTGCTATCTCTTATACTTTATGTTTCTTCCTTAAGGATATGATTTCTCTCTCATCACATTCAACTTAGATCAATATATACCATAGAAACAATGTAAAGACTAAGAGACTACATTCTCTGGGGGATAGGGGGAGGGAAGCAAGATTAGGGGAAAAGTTGTAAAACTCAAAATAAATAAAATCTTACTAAAAAAAAGAAATATGCATGCTTTGTGCACACATACACTAATATACATACTTGTATACATATATAAAAATAAATATATTATGCATATGCATCATACATATATAATAAACATACATACATATATGTATATGTCTATGTGTGTATATACTGACCAATCAGTGACTGAAATAGTTTAGGGATCTCCCAGGTGAGAAAATTCTCTCTAAGAGTACATACCAGTACCTTCTGCCACTCACATAAAGGGCATCGAGATGGAATTTTATCACAATGAGCTTTTTTTTAGATTACACATGATTTATTATTAGATTTTATCATTTATATAGGAAATTCCTTTGACCAAGGCAGATGTTCTCCTGCTAAATTTCTGGGGGTTACCTGATGCCCTAAAAGATCAAATAACTTGCCCAGGGTCGCTTGAAGAACAGCTTCCTATCTACTACCACTGTTGCTAGAAGTGTCCACTTTTTATTTTTGTTAGACTACTTAAGAACCAACATGATTTCGAAGGTATGAACAGAAATCAAAGAACGGGTGGGGGCTATTAACTAATGACAGAGTTGGGAAACACACTGTAAAGTATGAATTCAGACTCCAATGACTCTACTGTTACTCAATCCATTAATGCTCTACCATTGGTTAAATTGTTTGTTTTTGCTTTTACTTTTTGCCTTTATGCATGTAAAGGCAAAAGCATTTTTGAAATGCTGAAATGCTGAAAAGCATTATTATAAATCACTGCATTTATTTTGAACACATTCTACAAATTCATATATATATATATATATATATATATAGTCTCCCCTAAAAAAAATGTAAGCTCCTTGAGGATAAGTGTTATTTGTTTCATTTTTATCTCAGTATCCCCAGAGCCTAGCAGTGTTTCTGGGATGGAGCCAGCACATAATAAATGGTTGTCAACTGATTATCTGGCATTGCTAGGAGACAATGAGAGCAAAGCAATTTTTAAAAATGAGCTTGTTAAAGAGTTTGTCTCTCTTTTTTAAAGAATCAAACAAGATAAATCATTTCTTATGCAGAAAAAATGTATAAATCAGCTGAAAGTCAAATGTAATTGAACCTACAATATCAAATTTTATAACTGCTTCATAACAAGATTACACAGTCATTTGGAATAACTGAGATCTGGGTGGCACTGTAAGAAAGGCTTACCCAAACCAGTAACATATGGATAAATGTGAAACATTTTTATCATAATGAAAAAATAATTAATCTCATATTGCCAAAAAGGGCTCCATGAAGAACAATTAGCAAGATTCAGAGGAGCAGTGACCTGGAGCTGTTTATTTTTCTTTTGGTGTAAACATTGAAATGCTTAAGTATAATTTGCTTTAAGTCTCCCAGATCTTACAGTTTGCCTGGATATAGAATAGGAAAAATGTATCAAATTAATGCATAAGCAATGGATTCCCTGAAGTGACTAAAAACTGTTTTTTCTCCCCATCTTGTGATAATAAGTACTAATAACACGTCACCACCACAGAACCCAACAAAGTATGAAGAAAATTGCTGGAACCAACCTTTTCAGAGAAATGATTGATCTCAAATTCACTTCTAAACATTTTCTTCAAGACTTTCCAAGTTGTGGCAGAAGGATATTCGTCTATCTGGAGACAAAGAAGACCCCTAACAAATAAATACTAGACATAAGCTGTTTAAATTATGCCAAGGGGCTGGCAAGGGAAAGCAATATTGTGTCATAAGAGTTATGGGACTACATTCTGAAATGTGGTTGAACGGGTTGGAAGACATTCTCTGACTTGCCTCAGTGAGAAAGAACAGTACCTTTAAATGGAATCTGCTATTGGTAGGGTGCTGAGTGTCCTGGGATCCTGTCTGGTCAGACCTCTGACAACAGGGGGCTGAAGCACACTCGATGTGCCTGGATTTTTTTTTGGGGGGAGGGGCTGAGAGCAGGCAGCTTCCTCATATTTCTCTTACTTTATCTGTAAATAAGTTGCCATGGAGACTGGCATGGAAATGGCACCAAGCCCAGATGGACAGGGAGCCTCAAAGGAGGAAGGAAATAGTTCAATGTGGGAATATACATGGACACACAGAATTACATATTCAACTTTTCTCAAATATACTTGGTGCATTGGTTCTTTTGAATGAATTTTTAAGATGCTATTTCCTCCTCACCTTAAAATCCCCAGATCAGAGAAAGAACATTTCATGGTGTTGGAAAACCCCATCGATTAACAGTAACCTATAAAAACAGCTCATGAACACTAAGATCACTCATTCATACCACAATCTTTGTATTTTTTTGTAAAATAAAACAAAAGGTTGTTATATAGAGAAGAAGAAAGAAAAAAAGGAAGAGAGACAGAGATAGAGAAAAACAGAGATGAGATGGAGACAGTTCATCTCCTTTGAGGAATATAAATCATGCAGTGTCTGAAGTAGATGTATGGAAGCAAATATATTTGACAGACTATTGAAATGACATTTTCATATGGTTGAATTATTGGGTAAAATAGAGGGAAGAGAGGAAGCTTCTAAATGTCTTTAGAGCAGCCATTAAAATAACCAGTTACAGTGAGCAGGTATCATGTTTTTCTTAGGAAAAGAACTGGTTTTATTTCTTTTTGGTTTTGTTTTTGGAAAGATCACTAGATTTGGCACAAAGATATCAAGACTCAGCCACAGATTACTTGTTTACTGAACAATCCAATGCCTATGTGAAATAATCACTACCTTCAAAGATCTTATCTTCTATCTTCTCGGTTAAAGTTGTTGATGGTAAATGAGCTTCACAATTAAATATAATACAACAAAGATTAAGAAGAGAGCCAGAATGAAGTGTTTAGAATGAAAATCAGAGGGGTAAGAAGAAATTATTGATAGGACTAGCCCTTACAGGAGGGTAGGAATGAGATCAAATACATAGGTTGGCCTTGCAAGAAGGGTCATCTAGTCTTCAGATACAAGAATAAAAGCAGGAATGGATAGTTGAAGATAGAGAAAAAATTATCTGTGTAGAAATGAAAAGATGAGGAAACTGAAGTCAAAGGGCTTCAATTAAAAAAAAAAACTAAAAATCAAGGATGTTTTTCCATAGTAAAAGGAGGTTCTGAGTAGAACTGGGAACTTGGAAGCAGATGGGAAAATTTGGAAATGGTTTTGAGGGAAGTGAAATCAAATATCCATTCAGGAAAAATAAAAATATTATGTGGTAATGAAGGACCAGTTGATATTTAATAAGGTGAATTTTGAGTTTTATGACGTCCTCCATGGCATTAAACAGCCTAGGAATAGAGGTAGATAAAGTACAGAGTGAGCTAGTCTGAAAGGACAAAAAATTAGGGTAAAAAAGATAAGGCCTAATGGAATTAGATAAACACAGGATCCAGGCTCTAAAGAAAGGAGCAATGGATCTGTAGAACAGAGAAGAATGGAAAGGTTGCTGAGTGTGGGAAGAATAAGGAACTGCTGTAGGAAAAGCGATGCAGAGGGAGCAATGGGAGATAAGCCAAATGAATTTCAAAGTCCAAAGCCATCATTATAGAATAATGACAGTAAGATATGAACCATATCATAGACAGAGTTGCAGAACAGAGGCAGAGCAAAAAGCTGTCTTAGAGACTTTGACCTAGATGCAGAACACCTTGAGGAAGATGAGACAGTGATGTGGGAGTCCAGTATCTCAAATGAAGGGAGATTGTTCATTGAAAAGCAGCTTAGTGAGGATCTTTAAGGATAAAAATAACTTTTGTTTACATACATTGCAAACCCATTTAAGGTTTGCAAAGCATCTTATGTAGGCTTTGAACTCAAGTCTTCTTTGTCCCATCTAGCATTCTTACCTACTTGGGCCACCTAGTTATCTGTGATCTTGAAAAGTAAGGGGGCATGAGAAGGAATAATCAACCTTGAATGTACTTGATAGCCAGGGGTACATAGCATCCTCTTGAGAAATTCTCTCCTGCAGAGGATGGGGGACCACTCAGTTTTCTTATTTGCAAAATGAGAAGGTGAAAGTAAATGACCTTTGTGATCCCTTCTAATTAATATTCTGTGATTCTGGTAAATTAATGACATTTGGTTTTATTTTGGTTTTTTTTGAAAATCAGTGGGGCATGTATGTGTTTGTTTGTTTTGCAATCCAATTATTCTCAGTATTTATTATTTCCACAAAAACTAGATAGTTCAACAGATAGAGGGTAACAACCTCAACAGGAACCTAGGAATGACCTAAATTTTATAATGAATAGAGGAATGAACTTGGATTCAGGAAGACTTGAGATCACATCTTGTCTTAGATACTTCCTAGCTATATCACTTTGGGAAAGTTGGAGTTAAGTTGGAGAAGCTTTTCTAACTTCATCTCTAAAAGGTGCTAATAAAACTACCTATCTCCTAGGATTGTTGGGAGGATGAAATTAGATAACTTACATAAAGCATTTTGCAAACCTCAAATATTATTCTAACCTTGAAATGGAGATAAACATATGAAAGACTTTAAAACCCTTTCACCAGAAATAGCATAAGACTCTACTGTATTGGTTAGCCAGTATTTACCCAAATCTTTACATATCATATTCCACCAAAATTTCATCATCGTCAGCTATCCCCTCAACATTTATTTTATATATACAAATATCTGTATATTTATGAATTTATCTTGTCCCAAACACTTGTAAAGATAGTTTTCAACATTCAGTTTTTTGAAAGATTTTGAGTTCCACATTTTTCTCTCTTCCTCCCTTCCCTTCCCCTTCCCCTTGAAAGTGAGTAATCTGAAATGGTTAGACATGTATAAATAGGTTTAATATATTTCTCAATCAGTATGTGGTGAAAGAAAAATCAGAACGAAGTGGGAAAACCATGAAATGGAAAAATAAAGCATAAAACAAAATTTTAAAATGGAAAAGAGTATGCTTTGGTCTACATTCATACACCATAGTTTGTTCTCGGAATGTGGACGGTATTTTCTACCCCAAGTCCTTTAGAACTATCTTTGATCATTGGACTGATGAGGAGAGTGATGTCTGTCATAGCTGATCATCACACAATGTTCCTGTTAATGTGTCCAAAGTTCTTCAAGTTCTGCTCGCTTCACTCAGTTCATGTAACTCTTTCCCACCTTTTCTGAAATCCACCTGTTCATGATTTCTAACAAAACAGTAGTACTGCACATTTATACACCACAATTTGTTCAGTAATTCACCAAATGATGGGCATCCCCCAATTTCCAATTCTTTGCCATTACCAAAAGAGCCGCTCTACATATGTTTGCAACATGAGGATTTTCCCCCTTTTTTATGATTTCTTTGGAATACAGATCTAGTAGTGGTATTGTTGATGTTTGCCCTCCATTCTTGAAGAAGACCATCACATCAGGGAGGTGATGCCATGACAAGCATGTGAATTGGATTTAAGTGAGGGGCTGCTATGCTAAGCCACCAACCTCACTTTCTTCTCCAGAGCCATCTGAATTCAGTGCCCAGTTATGAATCAGGATGACTGAAGATGACTCTGGATGCAAGGCAATCAGGATTAAGTGACTTGTCCAAGTTCACACTGCTAGTGAGTATCAAGTGCCTGAGACTGGATTCGAACTTCCATCCTCCTGACTCCAAGGTCAGTGATCTATCCAGTGCTCCAGCTACCCTATAGACTGAAGGGTATGCACAGTTTTATTGCCCTTTGATCATAGCTCCAAATTGCCCTCCAGAATGGTAGGATCAGTTCACAATTTCGCCAACAAAGCATTAGTGTCCCAGGTTTCCCATATCCCTTCCAACATTGATCATTGTCCTTTTTGATCATATTGACCAAACTGAAAGGTAGGAGATGGTACTTCAGGGTTGTTTAGATTACCATTTCTCTAATTAATAATGATTTAGAGTATCTTTTCTTATGGCTCTAGATAGCTTTAATTTTTTCATCTGAAGGCTGCCTTGTTCATATGCCTTGAATGCTTATCAACTGAGGAATGGCTTGTATTCATATAAATTTGACTCAGTTCTCTCTATAACATAGAAATGAATCCTTTTTCAGACATGCTAGCTTTAAAAAACATTTTCCAACTTTCTGCATTCCTTTTTATCTTAATTATTTTGGTTTTATTTGTGGAAAACCATTTTTTAAATTTAATGTAATCTAAAAGTACTCATCTTGCATTTTTATAATGTTTTCCATCTCTTGCTTAGCCATAAACTCCTTCCCTCTCCTTAGATCTGATAAATAAATTATTCCTTATTCTCCAAATTGGTATTACCCTTTAAGTCTAAACCCTGTACCCATTTTGACCTTATCTTAGTATAAGGAGTGAAATATTGGTCTATGCCTAGTTTCTGCCATACCATTTTCTAGATTTATCAGCAAATTTTGTAAAGTAGTTAGTTCTTAGGCCTGAAGCTAAGTGTTTATTAAATGCAAGATTACTATGTCATTTACTACTACTTCTTTTATACCTAATTTGTTCAACTGATCCACCACTATATTTCTTAGCCAGTATCAATCAGGTTTGATGACTAGTGCTTTATAATATAATTTTATGTCCAGTATGGCTAAGCCATTTTTTCTTTGCATTTTGTCATTAATTCTCTTCATATTCTTGATCTTTTGATCTGATCCTCCAGATGACTTTTATTAATATTTTTCTAGCTCTATGAAATAATTGTTGGGAGTTTGATTGGTATGGCACAGAATAGGTAATTTAATTTAGTTAGAATTGTCATTTTTCTTAAATTGGCTTGGCCTACGCATAAATAATTGATATTTTTCATTTATTTAGATCTCATTTTGTGTAAAATATTTTCTAATGCAGATAGTCCCTGGATTTGTCTTAGCAAGTAGACTCCCAAGTATTTTATGTTTTCTACAATTATTTTAAATGGAACTTCTATTTCTGGATGTTGGACTGTGTTAGTTATAGAAATGTTGATAATTTATGGGATTTTTTATTTATTTTATATCCTGAAACTTTGATAAAGTTGTTGTTTCAAGTAGTTTTTAGTTGATTTTCTAATATTCTCTAAGTATATCATCATATCATCTCCAAAGAGTGAGAATTTTATTTCCTCTTCATCTATTCTAATACTTCAATTTATTTTTCTTCTTTTATTATAAAGCTAACATTTCTAATACAATATTGGAGAATAGAAGGGATAATGGGCATCTTTGTTTCATCCTTGATCTTACTGGGAATATTTCTAGCTTATTCCCATTACACATAATGCTTGCTGATGGTTTTTAGTAAGGAAAACTCCATTTATTCCTATGCTCTCTAGTGTCTTTAATAGGGTGTTTTATTTAGTCAAAAGCTTTTAAAGTATTTATTGAGATAATCATATGATTTCTGTTATGATTATTATTGATGTGATGAATTATGTTGATAGTTTTCTCATATTGAACTCTATGTTTCTGCTATAAATCCTACACAATCATAATGTATTATATTATTGACAACTTGCTGTAGTTCATTGTTAATATTTTATTTAAAATTGTTGTATCAATATTCATTAGGGAATATTAGGTCTATAATTTTCTATCTCTGTTTTGACTCCTCCTGGTTTAGATATTAGTACCACATTGGTGTCATAAAAAGGACTTGGCAGAACTCCTTTTTTCTATCTTTTTCAAATACTTTATGTAGAATTTGAAATAATTGTTTTTTGTTTGGTAGAATTAACTTGTAAATTTTTCTGGTCCTGGAGATTTTTTTCTTAGGGAATGCATTTATGAATTGTTCAACCAACCATTTCACTGAGATTGGCAGATTTATTGGAACAGAGTTGGCCAAAATAGTTCTGACTTACTACTCTAATTTCCTCCTCATTGACGGTAAATTCACTTATTTCATTTTTGATATGGGTAATTTGGCTTTCTTTCTTCTCTTTTTCCTCACATTAACCAAAGGTTTAATTTTTATTTTTCATAAAACCAACTCTTATTTTTATTTATTGGCTTAATAATTTTCTAACTTTCAATTTTGTTAATCTCTCCTTGAATTTGGTATTTAATTGGGAATTTTTCATTTCTTCTTTTTCTAGCTTTTTTTTAGTTCATGCCCAATTCATTACTCTTCTCACTTTTTTATTTATATAAACATTTAGAGATATAAAATTTCCCCTAATAACTGCTTTGTCTGCACCCCATAAGTTGTCTCATTTCTGTCATTGTCTTTTGTTGTTTGGTTCACTCATTTTTTAAAATTAGGTTATTTAATTTCCAATTAATTTTAGTCCATCTTTCCATGGTCCTTTATTGCAAATGATTTTTATTATGCCATGATCTTTTCTACATTTGATTATGAGGTTTTCATATCCAATACATGGTCAATTTTTGTGTAGTCATGTACCACAGAAAAAGATATATTCCTGTCTATCCCTGTTCAGTTTTTCTCCAGAGGTCTTTCATATTGAACTTTATTAAAATTCTGTTTATCTCTTTAACTTCCTACTTGTTTACTTTGTGATTATATTAATCTAATTCTGAGAGAGGGACATTGAGGCCCCCACTCATATAGTTTGATGGTCTATGTCTTCCAGTAACTCAGTTAGCTTCTCTAAGAATCTAGATGTTATACCACTTGTTGCATATGTTTAATATTGATATTACTCTCCTGTCTCTGCTACCATTTAGTAAAATGCAGTTTATTTTTTCCTTCTCCCTTTTAATTAGAACTATTTTTTGCATTTCCTTTGTCTGAGATAAGTATGTTACCCCTGATTTGTTCACTTCAGCTGAAGCATAATATATTTTGCTCTAGCGTTTTACCTTTACTCTGTGTTAATCTCTCTGCTCCAAATGTGTTTCTTGTAAACAATTTCTGATTTTTAATCCACTCTGCTGTCTGTTTCTGTCTTTTTGGAAGAGTTCATCCCATTCACATTCACAGTTATAATTACTAATTCTGTTTTACCCTTCATCCTATCTTCCCTTCATTTGTCCTTTTCTATCTCCTTTCAAGCTATGTGTCCTCATTGGTGTTTTGTTTCTAACTGCTGACTCCCTCAATCTGCTCTCCTTTTTATAAGCTCCTTTCCCTTTTCTTTCCTCTTTCCCCTTATGCTTTTACCCTAACTTTTGCCCTTCCTTCTATCAGTCTCTCCTTCCATTCTGTTTTTCCCTCCTAATTCCTTGTGGTTAAGGCAATTTTCTCAAACTCAAATGTCTTAATTTTTTATGTCATCACATCAAAATCAAATGACTAGAACTTCTAAGTATACTCCCATTAATAAAGAGTAATTATTAAGGGTGTAAAAATTGTTTCCCAGGTTTCTGTTTTCCTTTTAATCTTGGTTGCATTGATTAATATAAAAACTTTTCGATTTAATATATTCAAAATCATGCATTTTTCAATTTATAAAAAAATCTCTATTTCTTGTTTGGTCATAAATTTCTCCCCTTTCTATAGATTCAATAGATGAAGTTTCTCTAGAACTGTTAATTGGTCTATGGTATCACCCTTTATATCTAAATCCTGTAAGAATTTTGACCTATGCCTAGTTTTTAGCCATACTATTTTCCAGTTTTCCTAGAAGTTTTTATGAAATAGTGAGTTCTTATCCCAGAAGTTAATGCCTTTAGGTTTGTCAAAAAAAGATTGCTGTAGTCCTTTACTACTGTTTCTTTTGTACCTATTTGAAACTCTGTTTTTAAGTACTAGGCCACTTTCTTGTATAGTTTTAGATTTGGTACAATAGGCCACCTTCCTTTGCATTTTTTTGATCAGTTTACCTTGATATTCTTGACATTTTGTTTCTCCAGATGAATTTATTACCTTTTTTTCCAGTACAGTAAAATAGTTATTTTGTAGTTTAATTGGTTTGACATTGAATTAGTAATTTAATTTGGGGAGAATTGTCATTTTATTATATTAATTCAGTCCAACTATGAGCAATTTTAAGTTTTTTCCAATTGTTTAGATCTGACATAATTTGTGTGAAAAATATTTTGTAATTGTGTTCATACAGTTTCTGAGTTTGTCTTAGGCTGTAGATTTCCAAGTATTTTAGGTTGTCCACAGCTATTTTATTTTATTTTTGTTTTAGGTTTTTGTAAGGCAAATGGGGTTAAGTGGCTTGCCCAAGGCCACACAGCTAGGTAATTATTAAGTGTCTGAGACCAGATTTGAACCCAGGTACTCCTGATTCCAGGGCCAGTGCTTTATACACTGTGCCACCTAGCCGCCCCTTCCCACAGCTACTTTAAATGGAAATTATGTCTCTTGCCCTTGGACTTTGTTGTTTATGGATAGAAATGCGGGTGATTTAGATGGATTTATTCTATGTCCTGCTCCTTTGTTGAAGTTATTGCTTCAAGTAGATTTTTAATTAATTTTATAAGGTTCTTTAAGTATGCCATTATATCATCTGCAGAGTGAAAGTTTTGCTTCATTATTGCCAATTCTAATTCCTTGTATTTCTTTTTCTTCTCTAATATCTAAAGCTAATACATACATATATATATATATATATATATATATATATATATATATATATATGACTAAAATGAATAGAAATAGTGATAGTGGTCATCCTTATTTCACCCCAATCTTATTAGAAATGCTCCCAGTTTAGCCCCATTCCTTATAATATTTGTTGATGGTTTTAGCTAAATACTGCTTATAATTTTAAGGAAATATCCATTTGTTCCCATTCTCTCTCTAGTGTTTTTAATAGGAAAAGATATTTCATTTTATAAAGGTTTTTTTAGGATCTATTGAGCATCTATTTGTTTGGTTTCATTATTGATATGCTCACTTATGTTGAATGTTTTCATAATATTATCACTGCCTCCCTGATATAAATCCTATCTGATCATGGTGTATTATCTGGGTAATAACTTCTTGTAATCTCTCTGCTAAATTTTTTTGGGGGATTTTTGCATCAATATTCATTTTTTTGTCTGTTTTTGACTCTTCCTAGTTTAGTTATCAGTACCATATTGGTGTCATAATAGGAATTTGGCAGAACTCCTATTTTATTTTGCAAGGCGATGGGTTTAAGTGATTTGCCTAAGATCACATAACTAGGTAATTATTAACTGCCTGGGGTTGGGTGACTCCAGGACTGGTGTTCAATCCACTGGGCCACTTAGCTATCCCGACCCTATTTTTAAAAAAATTATCTAAATAGAAATGGAATTAATTGTTCCTTAAATGTTTGGTAGAATTTACTTGTAGATTGACCTGGACCTGGAGACTTTTTTTCAGGAGCTTATTGATGGTTTCCTCAATTTCTTTTTCTGAAATGGTGATTTTTAAGTATTTTATTTCCTCTCCTGTTAATCTGGGTATTATGAATTTTTATAAATATTCATCTATTCAACTAAGATTATAAAATTTATTGGCATGTAGTTGGGCAATTATTGCTTCAATTTCCTCATGTTAATTATTTTAAGTTAGATTAATCAAAGGTTTATCTATTTTATTGCTTTTTTATAATACTAATTCTTAGTTTTATTTACTAGATAATGATTTTCTTACCTTCATTTTTATTAATCTCTCCTTTGATTTTCAAAATTTCTAATTTGATATTTAAATGGGAATCTTTAATTTGTTCTTTTTCTAACTTTTTTAGTTGTATATCCAATTCATTGATCTATTCATTCTATATTTTATTCATTTTATTTTATTTTATTTTATTTTGGTATTGTATTTTGGTATGTTGTCTCATTGTCATTTTCTTCATGAAATAGTTGATTATTTCTTTAATTTGTTGTTTGATCTACTCTCTCCTTAAAATTGGTTTATTTAATTTCCAATTAATTTTTATTCATTTTCCCATAGCCATTTATTACATATAATTTTTATTGCATCATGATTTGAAAAGCATGAATTTATTATTTCTGCCTTTCTGCCTCTAATTTTAAGTCTTTTTTTTTTGCCCTAGTTCATAGTCAATTTTGGTGTAGGTATCCATACTGCAGAGAAAATGTATATTCTTTTCTATCCCCATTCAATTTTTTCCAGAGGTCTATCATATGTAGGGTTTCTGAGATTTTATGCACCTTCCTAACTTTCTTCTTGTTTATTGTGTGGTTAGATTTGAGATCCTGCACTATTATATTTTGCTGTCTATGTCTCCTTGTAATTAGTTTAGCTTCTCCTCCAAGAATGTGGGTGCTATACTACTTAATGCAAATTCTTGGCTGTAATCCAAAATCCTTTACCTCTGAAATATCATATTCCAGACCCTCCAGTTCCTTAATGTTGAGACTGATAAGTCCTGTGTAATTCAGATTGTACTGCCTTTGTATTTAAATAACTTCTTTTTTTGGCTTCTTGCAGTATTTTCTCCTTAAGTTGACAATTCTGGAATTTGGCTATGATATTCCTTGGCGTTTTTATTGTGTCTCTTTCTTTGTGTGTTTTGTGTATTCTTTCAAGGAACATTTTGTCTTCTTTATCTAGTATATTAGGCCAGTTTTCTATGATAATATCCTAAAAAAATATTTTCCAGGTTTTTTTTAAATCTTGTTTTTTTTTTAAATCTAGGCTTTCAGATAGTCCAAAAATTCATAAATCATCTCTTCTGGATTTATTTTAAAAGTTGTTCATTTCTCCTAAAAGAAATTTTCTTCAACTTTTTCAGCCTATTGAATTTAGTTGATGGAATCTTGCTATCTTATAGAGTCAATAGTTTCTATTTGTCCAATTCTAATTTTTAGGGTTTTATTTTCCTTAGTCAGCTTTTGTGTTTCCTTTTCTATTTGGATAATTTTACTTTTGATATATATATTCTTTATCTAGTTGATCATTTTTACTTTTTTATTAAAGATATTATTTGAGTTTTACAATTTTTTCCCCAATCTTACTTCCCTACCCCCACCCCCTCACAGAAAGCAATCTATCTTTACTTTGTTTCCATGTTGTACATTGATCCAAATTGAGTGTGATGAGAGAGAAATCATATCCTTAAGGAAGAGACAAAATGTCTAAGAGATAACAAGATCAGACAATAAGATATCTGTTTTTTCCTAAATTAAAGGGAATAATCCTTGAACTTTGTTCAAACTCCATGGCTCTTTACTGGATATAGATGGTATTCTCCATTGCAGACAGCCCAAAATTGTCCCCGATTGTTGCACTGATAGAATGAGTGAGTCCTTTAAGGTTGGATCATTTTTCCTTTTAAAGGAGTTGATTTCTTCAGTCAATTTTTCGTAACTTCTGCATTACTCTCATTTCTTTTTTCCTCACTTTTCACCTTCCTCTCTTCTTTTTAAAATTTATTTTTTTTAACTCTTCCATGAGGTTCTGGTTTTGAATCCAATTCATAAACTCCTTTGGGACTTCCCATATAGATAATATGTCACTGCCTTATTTTTCTGAGGTGACATTTTTATCAACTTTATCTGAATAGTAGCTTTCTATGGTAAGTGTTCTTCTGGAGTTTTTTTTTTTTATTATTTTAATAGTTGAACTCTACTTTTGAAGTATAGGGAGTATAATCCTCAGTTTTTGAACTGGAGCTAGTGTCTGTTTCCTGGCTTATCACTTGCCACGGTGTTGCCTATGCAGAGGTATATTTCCTCCTTTTTTCTCAGACTTTGCCTTTGCAATGATTTGTTCTCAACTGAGTCCTGTCTGTTGCCTCAGTAGTCTCTGGGTTCAGATTTTGTCTGAGGTTGGGACCCTCACTGGTGGCTTGCTATCAAGTTGCCAGAACTATCTTGCTATCTAGCTGTCTAGCTGTTTTCCCATTTTCCCCACCTAGCTGGGATCTATTTTCCCTTTCCCTCCCCCTACCCCATAGAAGCAGACCTTCACTGAATAGGCTCCACAATATTTAGAGTTTAGATCTTGTGGACTTGTTTTGTTCTTTTGGGGGCATGGTATCTGTAGCTTTAATGTTTGTACAGAGGTGTCATTTAACCTTGTTTAGGGAAAAGCACTGGGAGCATGTGAGTTTCACATGGCCATCTCGCCTGCACCCCGCAGTCCAGTTAATTGTTTTTAAGAGTGTTGTTTTCCATTTGTCCAGTTGTATTTTTTAAAGAATTTGCTAAATCCATTTTTAAAAAGTTGTTTTCTTTGTACATTTGCCAAATTATATTTTTAAAGAAATTGTTTCCTTCGATTAAATTTCTCTTGCATATCTTTACCCACTATTTCTACTTGATTTTTTCAATCCTTTTTGAGACTTTTGGGCTAGAGACCAATTCATATTCCCCTCTGGTGTTTTTATGTGAAGCATTTTTTCTACCATTGTCTTCTGAGATGTTATAATCGTCCTTTTGTCCACAATAACATTCTATCCTCACAGCTTTTCTCTAACTTTTCTTACTCATTTTGACCTCTGCTCCTGGGTCACAGGGATGCTGTCCCAAAGATCTTCTCTTCAGGGAGGGGCCCACTCAAAGACCTTCAAATTGGGAACACTAGCAGCTTGCTCACTGGACTAGAGCAATCTATCCCAGTTGCACTATCTACTGACCTGCTGAATCAGGATCCAGAGTCCTCAGCAGCAGATCTCTGCTTTGGTTGAGAGCTTGCATGTCCCCCATACTGTTCTTGGCCCTCTGCACTGGGCTCCATTCACTGTACTGGGCTATGCTCCCACTCTACCCTAAGAAGACAGACCTTTTCTGAAGTTCTTCCCAGATAGATTAAGCTGGAAAATGCTTCAATTGGTTCTTCCATTGGTTTTGTTGCTCCAGAATCCATTTAGAAGTTCTATTAATGTTGTTTATGAGGGAAGCCAAGGAGAGCTTAGGGAAGTTTCTGCCTTCTCTCCATCATTTTGACTGTACCCTCTCCCCATCAACATTTAAATCAGTAATCTGCCCCAAGTGCTTTCATTTTCCAGGACCACACCCATCATCATTGCCATTATCAATGAAGAAAATAAATGAAAGGAAATGATTCCAGGACAGATCCTTTTATTCTAACTTGTATGAAAGCCTAGTTGATTATCTCCAGGCTCCCTGTGGCAGCTATTGCCTTAGGCTGTCCTGAAATTTATGATCCATTTTTTTCCATCTGCCCCAAATTGAAATGCCAAAGGAAATACTCTCAGAATTTGCCAATGTATATTCCAATTGAGAAGTCCAAAGAAGTTCCCTTGAGAATTGGGTTAAAAGGTCTTTGTCCTGGTCCTTTATAAAGGTTGGCTTATTTTCGTGAGTAGGCTGAATGTCTTTTGAGACTTATTATTTTACCTTACTTTTAATTCTTAATTGGATACTTACTGCAGTGTACATTTATAATTTAATCTCTCTCTCTCTCTCTCTCTCTCTCTCTCTCTCTCTCTCTCTCACACACACACACACACACACACACACACACACAATCCAACACAGAAGCTGCAAGAATGGATATGGAGGATATTAGTGTTGGCCAGTCCAGTGTTAAAGCTATTGAAATCAGACACAGACAGTATGCTAGTTACATCAGAATGGCAGATCTCTAATTCATTTCCCATTCCCCTTGCACCATGCATGACACAACAGGACTGAGTCTGTCTAGACAGAATTAATTAATCCAAACACCCATCTTTATACAACCTACAGAAATAAATAACATGTATTTTTCCAGCATACTTGTCCATGGAAAAAACAAGGGGATCTTTACATTTCTGAAAAAACAGTAAAGCTGTTGTATCAAAGACAAGCAAATATACAAAAGAATTTTAACACCAAGGCAATGTATTTAAAGGATTTTAATCAGTGACATTGGCATTTCAAATTTTATTCAGTCTTCCTTTAATTAAATATGTGCCAAGGCTTAACCTAATTTTTGCCAAACTAGGCTTGGTAACATTCTTTGATGATCTGCTTAAATCAACTATTATTTTTAAATAAGTCTAACCTTACTACATAAATTATAAGCTTGGTTGAAAGGAAGGAAAAATTTTCACCTGGATACTGACTTTTAACTTCTCTCAAATCAAAGCAGTTCTAGGTCTCTGACCTCTGCTGGCCCATTTAAAACCTGGACTTCATTAAAACTGCTGTTGAATTAAAGGATTTGTAAATCCAATCTTAGGAATTTGGGGAATTTAAAAATAAAAAAAATGTTCTGAGAAAATACAAACATCAGCTGAACTAGAAACTATTATCCTATAATACATAGAATGTAAACTCCTTGAAGGGTCCATTTTTTTGTAGGTTTTTTTTATTTATTCCCAGTTCCATAGAATATCATTTACAAATGTCTTTTGATTGAGAGATTGATAGCAACTTTCAGAATATTGCTTGAGATCTGTACCATAATAAAGGAGATGTACCTGCACTGATGAAATCCCTTATCCAGCTAAACATTTAAGGAAAGCATAAGAAATGGAAGGACACCAGATATAACCCTCTTTCTCAGAGTAGACATAAAAAGGAAATGGGCTTTCATCTACCCAATGATCCTACCTGAATCTCTCTTGATACAATGGAGATAACTTCAGACAATAAAAGTAATTAAACTTAACAACAGTATCTTAAGATCACAGACTTAGAGCTGGAAAGAACATCAGAGGCCATCTAATCCAAACCACTCCTTTTAAATCTAAGGAAACTCAGGGCCATATGAGTTAAGAGATTTGTCTAATATCTGTGACAGTCAGTCAAGAAACAAGGTCATCTGACTTCAAACCCATTATATCATTCAAGTGGCAGAATTCATTATTTTGAAATCTCCAAAATCAGAATGTTGCCTTTTTTTCCCCCAATTTGTGTCCCCATCCCAGGCATTTCATAACCCCCCCATCCTCAGGGAAAACCAAGTAGGGTTTGTTTTCTCTCAGGAACATCTTGTATTCTAGGGCTGTCCATCCCCTCTTTTCCCCAATCAAGATGTATCTATTCTAGAAGGTGAATAATTAGAATCATAGAAGTATAGAGTTCCAAAAGACATCGGTTATCACCTGGTCAACTTTTTCGAGACCTCACTTTTACCATCTATAAAATAAGGGAATTCACTATGTTAAGGCGCTTCATACACTAAACTTATGATGGCCATTTTCTAAATAAGAAAAATGAAGCTAATTGGGTTTAATTAATATTCCACAAAACAAATACTTGATAGCAAAATAGCAGTTATACACATCTCTGGTTTCCTAGTGTACTAGAGTAAGTTGGCTCTTCAACAATCTATTAATTTAGACCTAGACTGGAATGGGTGGCAATGCCTTAAAATGTGGCTTAATCCTTTGTGAAATATGCATTTCATAACAGAGCAGAACAGGAACTATAATGCCTGTCCTAGAAAAGCTAAAGGTTACTAGTTTGAATGACAAATAAAGTGGTCAGGTGGGAAAAATAATGGACAACTTCCTTATGTAATAGTAAGAAAATTTTATTGCAAGACCTGGGTTCAAATTTTTCCTCTCCATTTCTTTGCCAATTTATAGAATTGCCTATAGATTACCCCTTCTATAATCTTTTTTTTATATGTGGGGGGAGGGGTTGCTGTAATTACAAGAATATTTCTATAGATATGCATGATGAGGGAGACAATTTAATGGAAATAAACACTAGATTTGGAGTGTGAGTACTTGGGTTCTTTAAAAAGCTGAGTTTCCTGCTAGTTGTCAGCCCTTTTCCTGTCTTTCAATTTACATTCTATAGCTGGCTGTCTACTCTGCCAATGAATAATGTTTATCCTGCTAGGCACAAAGTCGTACCTTTTCAAATTATAGTTAAAGAAATCTCAGATTACAAAGATCCCTACATGTAGAACAGTGAGTAAATTCAACTGGAAAGATGGCAGCTGTGTGCCAAGGTAGAGGGGTTTGTAGCTGCCTATAGAATGATTGGATACTACTTCCCCTCTCCCCAAGACAAAATTAGTTCTATTAGTTTTGATGTTGGTAATCTGAGAATGTTTGATGAGGTGTGAGATTAGAAAGGAAGCTTACAATGACATTTTGGGAGGAGGGGAGATTGAGTAATGAGGCTTAAGAGACTCTGAGAAAGCTAGAGGAGTAGAATATGATACATATCAGTGAGGGGGAAGACTACTGAGGAAAGGACAAGGTACACTTGGGGCCTTCTGGCACATATTCTTAAGGTTCTATTTGTCCATTTAGTCAAAACAGAGTTTTGGGGAAGTAATTGAGAAGAAAATCAACTCAAGGATACAGGTGTCCTTGAATGGATATAGCCAGAAGAATAATTACATGCTGCTAGAGTCCAGATGCTGTCCTACAGTGGATGACTATGAAACCCAGCATATAAAGAAGCTTACACACCCTCAGACATTTCCACATTTCAAAATGAGTGCTAGGAGCAGAAATGGACTCAGAGTCATACGATGAGAGTATTGAAATTGGGGAGGGGAGGAAGTTATAATTGGGGGCTCAAAATTTTTGAACATTCTCAGCAAAACACAAATAAATGAGAAGACTTAGAAAAATGAGCTACCTGAATGTTAATTTCCATAGATATTAAAAAATAACCATTTTATATAGTATACAGTTTTCTTTAATTAAAAATACGCATATGTATAGAAATATTCTTGTAGCACCATGGCCCAAAAGCAACACCCCCCCTACACACACACATATATACAATATGTTCAGGTTTAGGTATGTGCTACTTCGCTTAACATTATTCTCATCCCTAGCAAGATGCTTCTCAAATAGTTCCTGGAATCAATCTATTATCCTCTATGTGTAGAATCAAAGGCTAAAATATATTCTCCATATTACTTCAAAGAAGATATGACTATCAAATTTTGCCAAAGGAACAAAAGCATGCTATACAGTTTATGCTGTGAAATGATGAAAAATTTGGCATTTCTCAGCAATTACACCTGGTTTGTTATAATAACAGCTGATGACAACAAAATTATGGGCATAGGCCTTAGTCTTCTCCATGTTGGACAAGCTATTTGGATGTTTGTGTTTTTAAATTTTAGAGATTCTTTGAAGATTCTAGCCATTAATATTGGTTCCTCACATTCCCCATAGTATGTATACCCAGTGTTATATTTGACAGTAGAAAAGTCAGTCTTCAGAAATGGTGCCCACACCACTAGAACATTCATATCCAGTAACCTACTCATTGCATTATTTGACCTGTTCCTCAAGAAAGATACTCTTTATACCAAAATAGTCCCAAGTATACCTTTTGCAATGTTCTTAAATTAGAAACAAAGTAGGTATCTATTGATCATGGAAATGTATAAAATATGTAATATAGAAATGTTACAGAATAATATTACATTAGAAGAAATAATAAATTTAAGGAACTCAGAGAAACATGGAATGAATCGCGTAACCTAATGCTTATGAAAGAATAGCAATATGTGCAATGACAATAATATTATCATTAAAAACATTAAAATGACTCAAACTTTGATTATGCACTATGACCAACTGTGGCTCAAGAACAAAGATGGCAGAACATAATTCTCTATTTTTGGTAAAGTGATGGAAGTCAAGGATGATAGAAAATTTCCGGCATTCTCAGACTTTTTTTTTTGTTACTACTTTCCTTTATTATAAGTATAGGTTGTATTTGGGAGTGTTCAAAAAAAAGCATCAACAAATCATTTAAAAAATGAGATAGTAAAAGAAATTAGTCATTTGCCTCTCTATAATGTGCCACACAAAAGGTAGAGACAACCTGAAGAAGTACCCTAAGAAAAGCAAGAAAAGAATGAGGACAATAGCAGCAAGGTAGATAAAAGGGAGGAGAGAGGACATTAGAGGTTTATATCTACAATTTCATCCTAACCAGACAAATGCTACATATAAACAAGTATGTATGGTTTGAAATCCAGAATGTAGATAAATTATTACTATCCTCATTTTATACATCAATAAACTGAGGCACAGAGGGGTTAAGTGACAAGCAGCTGGTAATCAGAAAGAGTAAAGACTTCAATTCCAGTGTCCTGATTCCAAGACCAGTGATAGTCATCTGTCTCAAGGCCAAAGTTCATTTTAATACATCATGTTGCCCTTGAGTTCTCAGCTTTATTTAGAGTAGATAGGAAACTCTGGGCAAGGAAATCCATGGATCAGTGCCCAAACAATCAACATCTTGTTTAAAAATAGCACAACCCACTTCCTTTTCCAGTTTCCACCATTTGCTAACATTCAGGTTATATGTACTCACAAACAGGTTTCACTTTTTGCATGATGTTTCAAAAGAGATTTCAATTAAATACCTTGCCTTCCCTTGACTGTTTACAAAATTACCTATTTAAAAAAAGAATGTATGCAAATATAACCTATATTTACACTGTAGCATATAGTGAAAGTTCAGTCATTGGAAGACTATCTCCAGTTAGTTTCCAAGTCTTTCCATTTCTATCCCTACCACATCTCTCACATCTGACCCTTCTCTGAAATTATGCTACTATCATCTTAGTTCAAATCTTTATCATTTCTTATTTAAACTTTTAAAATAGCCTCCTAATTGAGCTCCCTGTCTGAAATCTCCCCTCAGCTCCAATCCCTCCTACACATTGTTGTCAAAATGATTACCCTTAAATGCAAATCTGAACATGCCTCTCTCCTACTCAATAAACTCCATTTCTCTTTGGTTTCTCCAACCAAATACAGACTACTTTGATTTTTAAGGCTCTTGGCAATCTGATCCCAATCTGTCTTTCTTGAATCCTCATACTTTATTATTATTTCCAGTCTCCAGTCTAGCCGAAGTGGACTGCTCTCCATTTCTCATCTGAAACACCTCATCTCTTCTGTCTGTACCGTCATACATCCACCCTCATGCTTTAAATGCATTGCTTCCTCATCTGACTCAGATTTTGTCGCTTCTTTTAATATATAGTTCAGGCAACACCTAATTCATAAAGTCTTTCCTGATATTCCAAGGAGCTGGTGTTTCTCTCTCTCTCTCTCTCTCTCTCTCTCTCTCTCTCTCTCTCTCTCTCTTTCTCTGTCTCTCTCTCTCTGTCTCTCTGTCTCTCTCTCTCTCCCCTTGTTTTTTAACAACATTGTATTTATTTAACCATTATTTATTCTGTATGTACTTAAATACATGTTTTCCATGTTAAGATGTAAGTTCCTGGGAACAGAGGAATAGAGATTGTTTCATGATTTCTATGCAAATTACTCAGTATATAGAGAAGGTGCTTAATAAATAGCTGTTGATTGATATTATATCGAAGTTCAAGAGCATCAATAAGCTGTTGCAACATGTGGCACCTGTTTATTTCCCACTAAAAATATTCCACATAGCTATACATTGCTGAAAGTGTTCGATGGAATGTTTCACTGACACAAGTGGCCTTGTAAAAATCCAAAACTTATAAGTCATTGAACATATTAAAAAAGATAAGTTATGCCCTAGATGGATTTTCTAGATAGAAAGGGATTCCTCTCAACCATTGCTATTGTTGGTGCAAAAATAATATGAAATTGTTTTTTTCCAGTCATACTACAGACTTCTTTTTGGACCAGGCTGGAGGACTTCAGAGATTATTGATTGCATTGGGTAGTAATCTTTCTTCACAAACTTCCAATGCTGAAGAAGAGGAAAGCAGGGTGATGTCATGGAAGGTCTACTTGTCTTAAATGTTACAAAGATCTGATTGATGTATTAAATTGTGAACTATGGAACTTGGAACCGTATTCATTAAACCAAGCGATTTCCAATACCTAAGAAAGCATCTGTTTTCATTTTGTCTTTGGGAAGACTTATTTTCCTTTAAGGCTCAGTCAAGGTTCTTAATTTCAGTCTGTGAACTTTAAAAATATATACATAGATACCTGTATTTCAGCACAATTCCTTACCTTCTATTCTGACCAATTTTATTTTATACATTTAAAAATATTCTGAGAAGTCCATAAATTTCACCAGATTACTAAAGAGAGAGATGAGAGAGAGAGAGAGAGAGAGAGAGAGTTTACTATTTTTCTATGAGAGTTATTTTTAGCACAGATACAGGAATATAAGGAATATTTCAAAACTTTTTATCTCCCCTTCCAGGCTTTCAAATTAAAGTTACAGGGTGATCTATATAATTCTCTACTAATGGCATGAGACATGATGAAAGATAAGAGAAATTAGCTCATCATAACCTAAACAGGCTTGAGGGAGCTAAAGGAGTTCATTAGGACATATTTAATCTGAGGGATTCCTGCTTTAATGACTAGTCTGGCTGTCAGCTTGACACACAGAGGAGCTGAAATAGGTCTGCAGCTGAGGTTGAGCTCTCCAATGTTATATCATCACTCCGTTTAAGAGAAACTATCTAGCAATTCATGTGACAACCAGCAGATGGCAGTAGGAATGCAGCAGAAACCACTAGCTCATAGCTCAATGGAGAACGCAGCCCAAGCAGAAGACATCAGCAGTTCTCCATAAAGTCATATTCTGTACATTAGGAGTTAGAGAAGTGTCCTAAAATAGATGCAGAACTCTTAATTATTATATCACAGACTCCTTTGGCAGGCTGGGGATACCTACAGACCTTTCTCAGGATGTTTGTAAATGCATCAAATAAAACATCTAGAATTACACAGGAAACCAATTAAACTGAAATAAAGATGGTTTTCCCCTTGCAAGTTCATTCATTCAGGCCCTTTGAAATCTATCTACAAATTCCTTGATGCAGTTCTGTGGTCTTCAGGTTGAGAAGTTTTGCCCCAGGAAATCGCTCCATGCTATCCATGGGATAGCATGACCTTTGTGTATTATTTTCAGGGTTAGATTTTCTTTTTTTTTCCTATGTCTTATTATTGTATTAAATTAAATTAAATATTATATTAAATTAAATGCTTCTTGATTTAATATGACTTCTGGTTTGATCTAGTAAAAAGAAATATTGAATAATTCCTTATGAGCTACTCTGTTTCAGAATAGCTGTTGACATCAATTCAGTTTAAACCTGATTTTATGATATGCATATATATATATGTATATATATATATATATATATATATATATATATATATATACATATATATATATATATACATATATATATCCCTTGCCCTCAAGGAGATACATTCTATATGGAACATTTTTGGGACCTCCCTGTGACTTTCAGGGTCACAGAATATATTAACTTTCTTATTTAATCTCAATTCAGCAACTATCAAAATCAAAGGCACTCTCTAAAATGTTATCAAAAGTCTATCTTAGAACTCAATCTGACCACACATGAGGCAATACTGAAAGCTAATCCAGGTTAACTAGCTTTCTTCTTTTACTGGGTTGTTTTCTACAGCCAATCCTTAATGGCAGACTAGAAATGCTCTCTTCCAAATTCATTTCCCATGTTAGTGAGCCTATGATTGTGATTATACAAATTATGGTTTTGTTTGATGGAAAATTACCCAGCATACACAATGAATTTTTTTTTCAGAAGACTATTCCACTTGTCTTTTCATTTAGTCACACTGGGAGGAGTTAAAAGCAGGAAGCTGAAAAGGAATGGACATTTTAGCCTTCTTTGAACTACAGGGGAATTGCTCGGAAATCTTCCCTGGCTGGTTCTCAAATCGTATTTCCAATGGGAGTAGACACTGCATGCTATGCCTGCCCTTGCTGACCTGGACTGGCTGTTCCCCCTGAGATTGCTCCAACATGGATCCTGCCTTCAGCATCAGCCTTAGACAGGAAACACCTGGATAAGCCCTACCCTGGCAGAAAGTAGGGAACTTAAGCCAGTTGAGTAGATGTTCAAGCTCTTGCCAAATGAGAGTGGGGGACAGCAAGCTCCATATTGCGCAGTAGAACCCAGGGCAGAGCAGTGAAGACTCAGTTCACTGGTTGCATCACAAATAATCCAGGCATCTGAAACTTTTATTTACCAGAGGCAAAATAAATAAATCTCAAATGTAGAACATATTATGATAATGATAACTAAGGAGCTTCCTGAACAAATTCATCTATTATGGAGTGAGATACACTTCTGTGATGGGAAAGCAGTAAATAAAACCTGCCTCTTAAAAGCATTTAATAATAATAGCTAATATTTATATAGAACTTTAAGTCTTAAAAATTCTTTGCATATTATCTTATTTATGTATTCTCTCAATATGTAAATTAGCCAACAAATATTTATTAAGCCCTCATTAGGGGGCATACCCTGTTAAATCATGAGGATACTAAGACAGGCCCAAAAAATCTCAAACTAGCTCATATTTTGACCCAAAGGATTGAATACTAGACTTGGAGTCAGGAATGAATGAATAAAAATAAATGTAAAAAATATGCTAAATGCATAGGAATAAGAGAAAAGAAAGACCATACTGGTCTCACATCTAATAGCAGGAGATAACATGTAGAAAATATCAGCTGTGGGGTGGCTAGGTGGCGTAGTGGACAAAGCACCGGCCTTGGAGTCAGGAGTACCTGGGTTCAAATCCGGTCTCAGACACTTAATAATTCCCTAGCCGTGTGGCGTTGGGCAAGCCACTTAACCCCATTTGCCTTGCAAAAACCTAAAAAAAAAAAGAAGAAAATATCAGCTGTAACTAACTTGGAAAGACCCCATGATCTTGAGGGTATAGCCACAAAGCATATGAGCATATATGTTCTCATTTATGATAAAAAAAAATAATATCTGAGGGGCAGCGAGGTGGCAAAGTAGATAGAGCACCAGTCCTGAAGTAAGGAGGACCTGAGTTCAAATTCAGATTCAGACACTTAAAAATTACCTAGCTGTGTGACCTTGGGCAAGTCACTTAACCCCATTAGCCTGCAAAAAAACAAAGATTAAAAAAAATAGTCCCTAACCTCAAGTAGCTGACAATGTACAAGGTTAACCCATTAAGCATTTTTTGGTTATCTTGGGTAATGGCTTGAGGAAAGGGGCCAGAAGATGACTGCTGGTGTGAGTGGTCTTAGGCTGTCTGCACCAGAGACTGGATAGAGCACTGGCCTTGGACTCAGGAAGATGGGAGTTTGAAACTGGCCTCAGACAAATGACACTAGCTATGTGAGACCTTGGGTAAATTATTTAACCCTGATTTCATCTCCTCCAGGGCACTAATTCATAGCTGGCCATTCGAACAGATGGCTCTGGAGGATAAAGTCAGGTTGATCACTTAGCACAGCCCCCCCCCCACTGAAATTCAATTCATGTGCTTGTCATGGCATCTCCTCCCTGATGTCATGGCCTTCTTCCAGACCAAAGGACAAACATCATCATCATCATCATCATCATCATCACCATCATCATCATCATCAGAACCTAAGGTTGAAGTAAAGCCAGTTGCTTGCCAACCTGGCTACTTTCCCTAGGCATTTGCTATGAAGGTGGTCATTTGAAGGGTTGATTAAGGAACCCTAGTTCCTTAAATATTGCTCCCTTGGATGGGGACTTCAGAGGTAAGCTAGAAACAGAAGAAGGTGGGGAAGGAAGTAACATGACTATTACCAGAATTCAGAGGCTTATTTTCTCATTAATGACAGTTGATCAGGTTGGTTTTGTTTGAGTCAAGGTTGCAGACCCATTCTCTCTAAGTTGTTTCCTTCAATGATGGTTCTAGGCTGGAACAAGAGTTAGTAGTTTGGGGGGTTTTTTGTTTGTTTGGTTTTTGGTGGGGCGGATCTTTAGAGCTCTTGAAGTCAAGATCCTGAATTGACTCAACTGGAGTCCCTCTGAGTCTCAGGGTCCTTATTTGTGAAATGATGGAGTTAGACTCAATCGCTTCTAATATCCCTTCTGGCTCTAAATCTATGATTCTCACAACTACCTTGTAAGATAGATTTATTGGTATCTCTATTTTACAGAAGAGGAACATAAGGCCCAGAGATGTTAAGTCATTTACTCAGGGTAAGTGTATGAGGGGGTCGAAATCCAGGTCTTACTGACATTAAGTTGATTGTAGGATCATAGATTTAGAGCTGGATAGGACCTTAAAAGGCTATGAAACCCAACTCCCTCATTTTACATTTGAAGAAACTGAGGCTCAGAGAAATCTGGAGTTTATTCACTTATGCAATCATCAAATTCCTGAGGATGGAATTGAAACCCAGTTCTTCCTGACACCAAGTCTCCCAACTCTTGGGTCCAGATTTAGCCAACCTGCTGCCTTTGTCTTACTCTCCTAGGGAAAGATCACAGTTTTCTAAGACAAATAAAGACTTAATAACTCCAAGACTTTCAGAGACTTACTCAGATAAGATCACCCAGCAAACAAAGTCAGATCTCGGATCCAGATCTGTCTTAACCATACAGTGTTCAAAACTGTACTTTTTCCCAACTCAAAAGTTCACAACTCCTATTATTCATTCCACCAAGGTCAACCTCTGGCATACCTCAAACTCTCTGACCATCTCCAAACTAATCCCTAGGAATATATTAAAACATTGACAGCTCTGCTCACCTAGTCAAGGGAATACATTCATTAAAACAAGGAAAAACAGCAACAACAGCCATAAACAAAACTTGCGGGTCACTCAGAAGGTAGACTTCTCAAAGGATCCTCCTCACTTTCCTATTTAAGTTTTAAGTACCCCTCAGGCCAGGATCATGGGAAGACAGAATCACATATCTAAAACTAAAAGGGCCCCCAGAGGACATCTGCCCCAACCTTCTCATTTTAAGATTGTGCAACAGAATTCCATAGAGGTTAATTGATTCACAAAGGGTCATCCAAAATGTAAGTAACAGGGACAGGATTGAAACCTATCTCTTTTAACTTCAGAATCATTCCACTATAATAGGCTCCCTCTGCACCTCATATTTTTAATAATATCATGGAAGTTTACACCCTATAATGAGAGAAAAGAAGCAGCAGAGACTGATGGGTAGGAACTGGCTTTTCCTATTGGTTTCAAATACTGCCTTGAAAGCATGTTGACTCTGTTCTTCTGGACTTGTGCCCTTTCCAGTGCCCTAGGTGACTCTCAAGATTACAAACTGTAGAACAGGGATTGACTGGCAGGGATTGGTAAAGTGCATTTTCCTCTCCCAAAGCAATCACAGGTCTAGTACAAACAATGGCAAAAGTTCCCACAAATAGCAATTGAATTATCTATCTTCAGCATTTTCACTGAATTAATCTGTGACATAACTGAATTATAAGATAATAAAAGACCATTCCAGAAGCACAAGGATGGTTGGGTGTATAAGCTAAAACCTAGGAATATATTAAAATCTTTTCACAAAAATATCGATTTCCTTTCTGTTATGTAATTTTTGGGTTACATTTCATTTAAGCATCTAAATAGATTAATGGAATGGGTTAAGTAGGGTGAAATAATTAAATTAATATGTTTACATGATATCTTTAATGGGCAAATGTGAGAAGAAGAAATCACATTTGGAGATATAAGAAACTACCATCAATCTAGAATAACACAAATTCATACATAGGCACACATGTGCCCCACATGCTAATACACACTCGAGGGCGATTGGAGGACAAAGTAACAGTAGTATTTAGATAGATAGATAGATAGATAGATAGATAGATAGATAGATAGATAGATAGATATTTTATTTTTCAAAGGGATCTTATTATTTCAGTCATGTCTGACTTTTTGTGACCTCATTCAGGGTTTTCCTCATAAGAATACTGGAGTGGTTAACCATTCCTTCTCTAGCTCATTTTATAGCTGAGGAAATTACAGCAAAAAGCATTAAGTGACTTGTTCATGAAGACAAAGTTAGTGTCTGTGTTTTGGAGTTGAACTCAGGACTTCCTGAGTCTAGGCCATGTTCTCTATCTATTGAGCCACCTAGCTGCCTCAGTTTTAAGTGTTAAAAAGCAATTTTATAAATATTATCTTAATTAATCCACCCCAATAACCTTGAGAGATAGGTAATATTTTCATCCCATCTTTATAGTTGAGGAAACCAAGAGAGACAGAGGTAAAGAGATTTGTTCAGGGTCACAATCAATATTTGTTGATGAATTTGAACTTGGATCTTTCTGACTATAGTTTCAGCACCCACTGAGGCATGTGACTGTTTATGCAATCATATGGATACCTTCTTTGAAAATGATAATATAGTACTCAGATGGCATTTTCATTAATAAATTTTTTTCATGCACTTGGCAGATTCCTCCTTTGGGGGAATTTGATAATCCCATCAATACTGTCTTTCAGAGGAAATTACTTGGATTAATATTGGAAGGAATATAGGGGTCATCTAGTTTGACCCCTAATTTTACAGATAAGGGATCAATTTCAGTGGGATTTTTTTTTTAATTTTAAACCATCCATATGTTAGATTAACTTCTATTATTGACAAGGGTAAAGATGAAGATTTACTTGGAGACAAGAAGACCTGAGTTCAAATTCTAGCACAGACACTTCTTTTCTATATGACCGTGAACAGATCTCCAAACCTCTCTTGGATTCATCATTTGTAATTGTAATGAAAGTAGCAAATTATATAATACTTTCTGTCTATTATTTCATTTTATTCTCATTACAATCTTGCAAGTTAGGGGCTAAGACTTATCATACCCATTTTATAGATGAGCTAAGATCTCTTAGATAAGACATTTAATATGATATTAAATTCCATTATAATTTAAGATATTACATTAAGATATTTGACGAGGGTCTTTGCTCATGTCTTAGATAGGATATTTAATATGATGTTAAATTTCATTATAATGTAATATAAGATACTATATTAAGATATTTGCCGGGCAGCTAGGCGGTGTAGTGGATAAAGCACCAGCCCTGGAGTCAGGAGTACCTGGGTTCAAATCTGGTCTCAGACACTTAATAATGACCTAGCTGTGTGGTCTTGGGCAAGCCACTTAACCCCTTTTGCCTTACAAAAACCTAAAAAAAAAGATATTTGCCCAGGATCACTAAGCTAGAAAATATATGAGGTAGGATTTGAACTTAGAACTAACTTCCTGCTTTCAAGTGCAGGATAATCCCTGTAGTTCTTTTCTTACAGAGTTATCTTGTGATTTGCCTAGGAGGAGAAAGGTAGAGTTTTCAATAAACTTTGAAGTAATATATAAAAATGATTCATTGATAATACCATTAGAAATGTATCTTCAGGGATGTTAATAACTTGTGATTACCCAGATAAGCCTTCTTTTCAAATTTCCTGATGGAGTATTTAGTTTGTAATCACAGAATTTGAATGCTGGAAGGCATTTCAGTAGCCTTTTACTACAATTCATGGGAAAGGATTCCCTTCCACAGCCTACCAGACAAGGGTTTATCAAATATCTTCTCAAAGAGCTTCACCTCTTAAGGAAGTCCATTTCTCACAAGGACATCTACCCTTGGTGGGAAGAGTTTCCAGACAGCATATCCAAATTTCAATTTTCTTCCATTTAGACCTGGATCTGTCCTCAAGAGGAGGCAGAGTTAGAAAGGGAATCTCTGCTCCACCTACATGCCTTTAAATAATCACAAAAACTTTGTGATTCTTTTCTTCTCCAGTCTAAGCAGACACAGTTCCTTTAACTGATCTACATCATGGACTCAATGCACTTTGCCAACCTGATTGCCTTGTTCTTTTGAATGCTATCCATCTTAGTTATGTGCTTCTGAAACCAGGGATTGAACAGAAAACTCCAGAAAGTACAAACAACATTTTAAATGTCAAAACCCAATGAAAATGATAGCTATTATTAGCATCTCTTTGTAATTTAGCTTCAAGGGTTATCATACTTTTTGGATTATAGGGAACTAAATTATAATCATCTCCAGTCCATAACAAAAGTCCCTAATCCAAAGAGTTTTTGATCTTGTCATTTCATTCCTTATAATTGCTCAAGTTACCTAGTAGGAAAATGGCACATAGCTTTACTGAATTTTAGCCCCTCAGCTCTCATCTTGCCTGGGTTTTAAACACAGTTATGTCTCTGTCATATTGACGGGGCCTTCAGGCCGTTGCATTCTTTGGTCTTGCTCCCCTTCATTCACTTGCTGGGTAATGCAATTGGAAGAGTGTGACCAAGTCTGTGTGGCACAATTTTCTCCTTCTGTGCCCAGGCTGTTTATTGCTAATAGCTCTGTTATCCTCTGGGCGGTTTCAGATTTATTTTTTGACTATTCATCTCATTACTTTAATAGAATGTGAAACTAGACTTACTAGGTGGCAATTGCTAGGGTCACAGGTTGGGGGGGGGAAATAATGGATTTTTTCCCTCTCTCCCTTCTTCCTTTCCTTCCTTCCCTCCCTTCCTTCTGCTATTCCTTCCTTTCTTCCTTCTTTCCTTCCTTCCTTTCTTCTTTCCTTCTTTCTTTCCTTCCTTCTTTTGTACCTTCCTTTTTCTTCTTTCTTTGCCCCCCCCCTTATTTATCAAGAGGCTAACAGAATTTTTTCTGAATATTTTCAGGATAGACTTTAATTCAGCAATCAAATGATAAAAATAAAATCAACAAATGTGTAATCATAAAAATTCAGCTACTGGAATAAGTATGTGCCATTAGCCATTATTCAACTTCCTTATAAACTGTTTTGGAATTACATACATTTTAAGAAATTATTTGGCTCAAGCTGGCACCCTGACTTGGAAGGTACCACACTACAAAAAGATTCTAGACACCAAAAGGGAGGGGGAAATGGTACCTGGCAGTGCTTTACCCATTCTTTTGCTCCAATCCAAATGACACAATGAAAGGTATATGTATACCTTATTATGTTCAGGGTATAGTCCCAGACCCTGGGGATATAAAACTAGAATCACTATTGACCTCAAGGAGTTTGCATTCTACAGGTGGGGTACATATAAATATGAATCAGGTTGACTGGAGATGGCCCAGGATGGGAGGCAGTCAGGGTTAAGTGACTTGCCCAAGGTCACAGCTAGTAAGTATCGTATCTGAGCCCAGATTTGAACTCAGCTCCTCCTGATTCTAGGGCTGCTACTCTATCCACTTACCTAGCTGACCTCTCTTCATATCGAGAGCCATTTCCAATCATCCTGAACCATATATGGCCACTTGACCCAGATGGCACCAAAGGAGAAAGTGAGATTCATATCTGGTCACTGGACTCCTCTCTGGAGGAGAAAGTGAGATTGGTGACTTAGCACAACCCCTCGAACTCAAATCTAATTCATGTGCATTCATGGCATCACCTCCCTGATGTCATGGTCTTCTTTGAGCAAGAAGAACAAATAAAAACAGCAATATATAAATAGTTGTCAATATTTCATAATGTAGGTTAAAAGTTGGAAAAGATCTCAAAAAGCCATTTAATCCAACCCTCATGTTTAAATAAATGAGGAAATGAAGGCTACAATAATTCACATCTTGTCCAAGATCACTCAAAAAGCATCAGAAGAAGTATTTGATCCCAGATTTTCACAGGGTCATGATGTTTGTCTTCTTCCCAAGATAATCAGAAGAGGAAAAAAAGACTCCAATTAGGGGGAATTGGAAAAGGTGTCAGGTAGGAGGTAGCCACCAGGATGAGTCTTGACAAAAAATGTTTAAGATACGTTCTCCAACATTTATTGGGTTTTTGATATTTAAAGAGCATTGGGCTGAGCCCTAGATGTATAAAAATGTACAAGAAAGAATTGCTACCCTGAAGATTTTTCTCTCTGATTGAAAAAAGGACAGAGACATTAGAATATAAGGATCACTTCAGGATAGTATTGCTAGAGGCCAAAGAAATGATCCTCACAGTGTGACTTATAAGATACAAAGCAATATCACTATCCTCTAGGATACATGGGAAAGGCATTAAGGAGAAAGTAGCCTTCAGTATCAGACCTTAAAGAAATGGTATGACGTATTGAGTAGACCTAAGAGAGTATATTCAAGAAGCACAAAGAGAAAGAACAAAATGATCCCATTAATCTCATAAATGACTATGACACTCCATTACTCAAAAACCATCAGGGCTACCTCTTTTAGGATAATATATAAATTTTGTAGCCCATTCCCTGAACTCATTAACAACTAATAGTTTCAGTCTGATTCATACAGGAAACATTTCTTGAACCACAATCTCACTCCCATGGTCAGTCAGTCAATAAATATTTGCTATACTAAACACTGGGTATTCAAATATGAAAAAAGATCTTCCCTGCCTCCAACAAGCTTACAATCTAATGGTAGAAGAAAACATACAAAAAGCTAAAAAAATGAGAGAAAGTAGCAAACTAGAGGGTATAGTGGGGAAGTCTGAGGAATCCCAAGGTTGCACAGCTAGATGAGAATATCTGAGGATGTCTACATCCTTAAATGGAGGTTTGGAGTTCATGGCTCCATCCTCCAAACAGAGGGACAAATGAGATAGACTACCAAGGCTAATCTTGAAGGATAGTGACACTTCCTCAGTGATATGCTTCCTGGGGAATGCTAGCATAGTCATGTGAGAAATGAAAAGTTGTTTGAACTGAGCACCCTCCTTAAATGGAGGCCTGGGAGCATGTGGTTTCAAGGACGTTTCCCCAAACACCTTGTATTGATTGGCCTTATATTTATTTGGTATATAGTCATTTATCATTGTACTTCTCTCCTCCAATAGAATGTAAACTCTTTGAGAGTAGAAATTGCTTTTTTCTGTCTTTACCTCTAAGATTTAGTGCCTAGCAGATACTTACTAAATCTTTATCCATTGAAAATTTCACATAACTTTCCAGTCATTCTACATCCAACTAAACTAGACAACTAAATATAAAATTCGTTGACCGAAATGTTCTCTCCTGTCTCTGTGTAGTTGTATAAGTTGTTCCCAAGATTGAACATATTCCCTCCTCAACTATTACATAAAAACTCAGCTCATGTGCTAATTTTCTCCAAGAAAACTTTCCTGATTCTTCCTTCCTCTCAACCCAAATTCCAGTTTTTAATGGATACTACCTTTGGTTTAGACATATCTGTACAAATCATATTCCTTCTAGTAAAATGCAAGTCTGTTGAGAACAGGAATAGTTTATTTTTATCTTTGTATTCCCAGTTCTTAGCTCTGCTTTTTGCATTAATAAATGTTTGTTGATTGAAATGCACACAGTAGAAATGTCCATAGTATGCTTAGAAGAAATGAACGGCTCATGTGAGCTGCAGTGGGGATATTTATATAGAAACAAATTATATAAGGACATTGAGATCAGATCATGAATGCCCTTGGACATCATTGTTGACAATGAGGATCCAGTGCAAGTTTTTGAGAAGAGGAGATGGCTATTAGAATGTGTGAAGCAATCAATCATCTGAGAGTATGGAATGGATTGGTTGGGAGGAAGGACAAAAGGAGACCAGTTGGAAATGCTAATTTACATCAATATGACATAGCCATTCCAAGGTGTAAGTCTTTCCAAAAATCTAACTGACCAATTAGTATATGAAAAACACTTTGAATCTACTAACTCTGTAGACTTTGAATTCCATTACAGAAAGTTTCCTGATATCAAGTCACAGAGAACAAGCTCAGACTTCCAATGGATGAGTTACACAAAATAAACTAATTTCTCCATAACTCATTCATACAAGAGCAGGATAAAACCTAATATAGGAGCTTAGGAAAGATTTCTTTTCTTCCATCCCACAATCCCTAAAGAGGCTAAAGTGAACAGAATGCTCCAGGATTGAAAGCCACATCTTTCATTTCCCTATATTTGTTAAGCAAAATCCATATAAAAAGAAAGGTCCATAGCAGCTAAGTACATTTTCAAGACTGGTTTCAAATTAATAATCAAGATAGCTCCCTTCATTGGAGCCAGTTTAGTCTAGACTTATGTCTAGCACTTCCATTTTATTTATCTCTGCTCTGGGCTTGATGCATCTGTATTCACTTTGGTACTGACTTCCTTTTTTCCCCTTTTAATAAACATCAGAAGGTCTGCTTAGGAACTAAATAATCCCTAAGACACTAACAGAATCACTATAGAAACATAGTTCTTAATTTGAATTATATAGTGAAAGTCACTTAGAATATTTATGAATGATTAAAAAATAGATATTTCACTTTCTCTTTTTCCCTGATCAATAAGAAATGAATCCATTTATTTGGGATGGATCCATCCCATTTGGGAGACAGGGCCAGATGAGCATTAGGAGGCAATGATTCTATCCTCAAAATTCCTAATCAGTGTTCCTTGAACCTCTGCTTAACACCTATTCAGTTTAGGGTCATGGCATAAAAGGATCATAAATTTACAGTTGGGAGGGATCTTGAAATGCTTTGAGTGTAACCCCATGAATGAGGAAACTTAGACTTAGAGAGATGACAGCCTACTGGAAAAAAAAATACTGAGTAGACACTGCCTCCAAAAGCCCAGAATTTTATTGTTTCATTTTTAAATTAGGGTGGGTTTCCTGGTTGCTAACATATATTTTAATTTTTAGTTCCAAAATCTCCTTCTCTCTAGCCTCCCCTTCTTAATTAGAAGGCAAGCAATGTGATAGCCATGTTAAATGAGAAGGCATGCAAAATACTTCCATGTTAACAAAAAAGGAAGAAAAGTAAGGAAGGCAAAATAAATGTGTTTCAATCTGTCCTAAGTTCATTAGTTCTCTCTCTGGAGGCGGAAAATGCTTTTTTTTTTATCATGCATACTTTGGACTTACTATCATTTTATTGTTTTTGATAGCCATTGATACTAAGAACTTTGTTATTATGTGGACAGAATTATGAAAAGAGAATCAGAGAACCTGGATTTCATCCTGGCCCTGAAATGTAATACTTATGTGACCTTAGGAAAGTTTTCTCTGTGCCTCAGTTTTCATATCTATATGTTAAAGAACTTTGATTGGCTCATCATAAATTCCTTTCTAGCTCCTTTCTATGGTTTAATAGCATCCCCTTCATATTTGGATGTTCAAGGAAATTTGGGGATGGGAATCAAGTTTCCTTTCAGTTAATTTAATAAATGATCAGTCCTTCTGTTATTGTCCCATTGGAAGATAATAATACTTTGACCAAGGGTAGCATCTTGAGTCTCCCACCTACTACCATGAAATAACTCCACATGCCTTTCCATAAAGTGTGAGGTTGAGTTCCTGGACTATAAAATGGGGGAAAAAAGGCAGGGAGCCAGACAGACTGACTACACATCACCCCACACTCAACCATGTGGATTTATTCCACTTGGGCTTGGAACATTTGGTGCTGATGAGGTGATCTTCAGAACTAATGTCTTCGGAAGCAAAAGAATATTTTAGGATATTTTAGTTTTACTACCTGCCAAGATTTCGGTTTTCTATATTTTCCTTTATGGATCTTGGAGCCCAATGGAAACACAAATGTTAATAACAGTGTGTGAGGATGCTAGGAATCAATTTGATGGCCCTTTCTGACAGGAGTATAAGACTGCAATAAAGAAAAAAAGTCTTGTAATTGGTTAGCGCTTCTACAATTCTTGATATTATTTGGCATTTATTCATTTATGTACATGCTGCTTTGAAGATGGAAGATATTAGCTATATGAGGGAAGATTTTATTTCATGCATATACACATATGTGTATGGCATCCATGTTTACTTGTGAGTTCACACCTATGTATATATGGGTTAATATGTGGGTTTAGATATAGAGGTATGTATATGCTCATATGTGTATGGACACATGTGTGCATTTGGTCCTTGATGCAGGATCTGATACAGACCAGATCTAAAAATCTAGCTTTAAAATGAGTCAAGGATAACTCTTGAATGATTGAGGATACAAATTGGTGGCAGAGTAGCCAAAGGAAACTAGAAAGTCACATTCTGGTTCAAGAAAAGATTCTTAAAGCAGAATCTCTATGGTCTCCAACTCCAACAATATCCTGGTACAGTAGTGCCAAACTCAAGTGAAAATGGGACTAGTAATGCACATAGATAGATAGATAGATAGATAGATAGATAGATAGATAGATAGATCCTTGCTAGCCCTATGTTGAAGGGATTGGACTAAGTGATTTTTATAGTTTCTTGAATCTATGATCCTTCTCATCTAGATGGCCCATTAAATATGGTTGATATTTAGATTCTTACATCAAATATCTCACTTGAGTCTAAAAAAATTATTAGAGAAGGATATTTCTATCCTCATTTTGCAAGTGAGCCAGATAAGGTCCTAAGAAGTCAAATCACCTGACTTGGGTCATGTTTAGAGTAAGAGTCAAAGGCAGAAGAAAAGGAAACTCTGGCATGGGATACATAGCCTGCTCAAGAACAGAGACTCCATTGTTGATGGTGAGATGTTATCTTACAGAGTTCATTAACTGACAGATCCTAAATGGAGTGATAGGAGGTACTTTCAAGACTCAGAGTTCAAACCCTCATTTTATAGATGAGCAAACCATACCAATGGACATTAAATAACCTGCCCAAATGACACAGTTATTAAGAATTACAGGTAAGATT
Source organism: Macrotis lagotis (assembly GCF_037893015.1). Classification (NCBI taxonomy): domain Eukaryota; kingdom Metazoa; phylum Chordata; class Mammalia; order Peramelemorphia; family Peramelidae; genus Macrotis; species Macrotis lagotis. The sequence continues at coordinate 24,543,796 of NC_133664.1, forward strand.
TGAACCCAAGTCACCTGAGTCCAGATTTAGTATTCTTTCCACTATATAATGCTGCTTTCCTATCAACTATTTAAAATCATGTGAGCAGTAGGTGGGTTCCTATGGGTAGGAACCTTTTCCTGTTTATCTTTGTATATGATATTGCCTGACACAAAGGAGGGGCTTACAAAGGTTGGTTAGATTGGATTGGAATGAAATAGATTGCCCTGAATCTATGAATCAGTGGAGTGAAAGCATCAAAAATCTTACTGAAAGATGTTTCATGATGTATTTGAGTCTTGCTCTCACATTTCTACCTGTAAATATCAATTGTTTCTTCTTTGGTCAGAAACCCCTCCCAGACTGATTTGATTTGCCATTTGTTGCTTCATTTCTTACCTAGTCTCAATCTCTGAATAGGTATTAACTCAATCAAACTGAAATCTGAGAAAAACTTTAGCTTAAAAAGACCAAGGTCTCCTACTGAATCAGAGGATTCTGATGACAGGAGATCCGTCATCCTGATCTATAGCTTACCACTGGATCCAAATGCTCCTGAAAAGAGAACCGACCCTCTCTCATTTATATCCAATTCATTTGCATGCAATGGCAGCACTTTGCTAATGTCATGGTTCTGGTCGAGAATGAAGCACAAACAACAGCCGCCATCTTTGATATCATGCCTGCCTCTCCTGTATCCAGTAGAAGTAGGTATAAAGCTGCTAAGCCAATGAGGAGTGTTTGTTTAGTTGAAAAGTAAACAAAATTATGAGAGTAAATATTCTTTGCTTTCCTGTCCCTGAATCAGACCAGTGATAAGGTGGGGAAAGGAGAGCCATTCTCAAGATCAGTGATTTTAAAAGACTTAATTTAATATGATTGAATCAGTGTTGTGTAAATACTTATATTGATAGAGGAGAAGAAAAGAACATATTTGAACACATTTGCCTTAATACCCCTTGCTTCCAAGGAACTCAGCCAGATGTTTCCTAAGACTGTTTAGGGTCACACAATCAGAACTGGAAAATCACTGGTTTAGACAATGTCATAAACTATTAGAAGTGGAATGGTTTTCAGTAGCTATGCTGTTCAAACCCTTATTTTGCCAAATGAGGAAACTGAGGCACTCTATTCATTATGCTGTACTTCCTCTCAAAAGCAGGGCTATAATTGTTGCATTTTGGCTCTACTGAAATTAGACCTACACATGACGGTCCAACTGACATCTCTAAGTCATATGTCCAAGTACATATCCTCAGTTATTTCTGCTTAGCCTTCATGTATGAATTCCCCTGTTAGAGGTCAAATTCTTTGAGGGCAATTATATCTTGCTTGTTTGTATTTGCCTCACCAGAACTTGGCACAATGTCTGATCATTATGAAGCACTTAGAGAATCCTCTCTCTCATTATTCTATATTATAGCACTATGCATTATTTTAACATTGTATATCATATAGACATTAAAATAAAATACAAATAAAATAAACAACATGCTATTTCATATTATGCACTATTATCCTGTATAACACTAGTGTTACTATATTGTCATATTATATGCTAATATTTTTATAATACTAAATGTCATTTTATATTACCATATGTGACATGGTTATATATCAATATAATGCATATATTATTGCTACATATGACATATTATAATTTATTGCTTATTATAATATATTTTATAATTATATATTACATTTTATAATTACATATGAGAGCAAGAGAAAGGGGGAGGCATACAGGGAAGCAAGTTATAGGGGAGAGGTAGGTAGGTGGCAGGAGTAGACTCTCCTAAATTTAGAATCCAGACTAAATATCCACAATGTTCGTAGCACATTTTTCAAGGCTTTCTAATTATCAAAGGCATTCCTAACTACCATTTTTGCTTATTTTTCCCCACGTTCTCAGATAACATCATAGCCTAGCCAATAAAATCAATGAGCATAGAGGACAATTTCTCATGAGGAACAAATTCGCCAGTTTTTGTTATTTATTCAGTTAAAAACAACCTTTCACAACTGAACAGTCTTTGGAGTATTAATTTGCTGAGTGAGGAATTATTTCTTTTTTACACAGTGCAAAAAACAATGTTGAATAAACAGATTTTTAGAAGATAAAAACAGCCACTGCCCCCCCAAGACAATAATTGAATTTAACCCAATGAGAAACATGACTTGAAGTTTCCTGACATCTCTGTTTGTGTTTTTAAAGCAATCCTTACTGCTTCATTGTCCTAGTTCTGTTCTTCCCCTTCCCCTTTGTCTATGAGGTAGGAAGGAAGGAAGGAAGGAGGAAGGAAGTTAGCTTTTTATGTAATATCAACTGGATACCAGATCCTGGCTAAGCTTTCTCCAAATATTAGCTCAGATAGACAAATAGATAGAAAAACAGATAGATAACCAAGAGAAAGAAAGAAAAAGAAAGATCATTATTTAGTGCCTACAGTTAATGAAACTAAGAAGATCAATAATTCCTGCCTTCAAAGAGCTTATATTCTAGGAAGAATACTTCTTTTAAACAGATTATTACAAGAAAGACTAAGAAAGGAGAACAGTAACAATTGGGGAGAGAGGGCAAAAAGGGAAGGGAAGATTGATAAGGCAGCATCTGAGATGAGACTAAAAGGAAAGCAAAATTTCTGAGAAGCAGAGATGAGGTAGGAATGACTACTAAATATGACAATGACTTCTGTGAACATCTGCAAGTGAGAGATTGAACAACCAGTTCAAAGAATTATTTAGGATGTCCAGTTGAGTGCCTAGAAAAGAATTATATGATGTAAGAGTGGAAAGGTAGATGAGCATACAACCCTTCCTGATTTCCTGGTTTTTAAAAAAAATTCAATGCAAATGAATAATTGAACAAAAGCTTCTCTTCTTCTCCTACAGTCCAGCTCAGATGCCACATCTGCCTTGACTCACTACCTTAATCTTCTGTCTGATGATATTGTTTGTCCTTCATTCCCGAAAAAGATCATGACATCAGGAAAGCAATGCCATGTCAAGCTCATGAACTGGATTTGGGTGAGGCTGGCTGTGCTAAGTCACCAGCCTCACTTTCTCCTCCAGAGTCATCTGGGTCCAATGGCCAGATATGAATCAGAAGGACTGAAGATGGCCCTGGAAGTGAGGCAATCAGGGTTAAGTGACTTGCCCAAGGTCACTTAGAGAGTAAGTTTCTGAGGCTGGATTTGAATTCAGGTCCTCTTGACTTCAGGGCTAACCCACTATTCATTGCACCATCTAGCTTGCATAATCACTTCCTCCCAAAAACCACCTTGCATTTTCTGGGTAGTATATTCTGCTAATATAGTGGATACTCCCTGGGGAGCAGTGAGTGAGATTCCACTGGGATTGACACTTTTATTTTTCTTATTTAGTACTTGATGCAGTATCTAAGAAATAAGTAATTTGTGATTGTTATTGCTATTAATTCCTAACTGAACTCTCTTTCTAAACCAGTTTCTTTACTCTTGATGAAACATTTTTAATAGTAGAGATCCCTATCCTAGCCTTTCCAAAAACAAGTTAATTATGCCTTCCTCCTTGTTACTCTCAAAGAAACTGATTTCCTTGAACAGATACCACACTGACTTCCTGCCTTTTCACTGTTCAGAGACCTTGAAGATGGATTCCTTTTCAGCTCTCAATATAGGATTTTGTGAATTCACCAGCTTACCTTCCTTGTATGGATATGAATGTTCTAGAACCCCTTCTTTGACGGAACAATCCACTAGGTCATTGAGTATAATGAAAAAATAATACATTCCACAATAGAATTGGAATTAGAATTCCATTTTTAAAGGGAACTTCCAGGGCAAGGAATTCTTTAATGTAGACTGGAACATCCGTCACTTAGGGTCTTAGAAACTGCCTAAGACACCAAGAATTGGAATCATTGGTAAAGATTTACACAAGAAGTTTGTGTAAAACCTAAAAATCTAATTCTTCCTTCCTCCAAGGCGCTTTGTTAAATACTCTGTTGATATGTGGCACCTCTAACATACTAGATACTGTGGTAGTGTTAGAAAATACAAAATGAGGCAAAAGATAGTCCTTGCTCTCAATTTAATGTTGCTTGTCATACTATGGCCAAAGGGTCTAAAATGTTGCCCTTGATTTTCTTTTCTCCAGAGGAAATCATTCAGTGCTAGGAACATATGCTGGATTTTCTTGTTAGATCTACAAAATTCTATGGATTTCAATTCAACAAACTTCTTTAAGGATCTTAAATGTTCATATCAACATAATAGAAACTGGGAGATAGAGATAAAATGATAATCGTTTTTTTATCAGTGATCTTACACTAATCTGGATGAAGGAAAATATGAGAGGTACATAAAAATATATAATTCTGGATAGAGTGTGAAATAGCTAGGTACTTAAAGATAACAATTGCATAGCTTTATGGTTTTCAAAGAAGTTAGGAATATTACTTCATTTGATTCTCACAATAACCTTTCAAGGTAGGTAATGTTATTGTTCCTATTTTTTAATCAACTAAACTGATTCAGGCAGAAGTTGAAAAAAAACCAGTCTTGATGTTTTATCCTTTATTCTCAAGGAAGTCCATGACATCAGGGAGTGATACCAGGAAAGGCATGTTAACTGGAATGGAGTGAGGTGTTGCCATCCTAAATCACCAACCTCACATATTCCTCCAGAGACATCTGGAATCAGGATGACTGGAGATGACTCTGGATAAGGCTAAGTGACTTGCCCAGGGTCACACAGGTAAATTAGCATCAAGCAACTGAGGCTGGATTCAAACTCCTGTCCTCCTGACTCCAAGGCAAATGCTCTATCCACTGTACCACACACAGTCAGTAAAGGTCTGAAGCTGGAATCAGTTCTGTCCAACTCCAGGTCACAAGTTCTAAATAACACTGCATCTAGGTAACTTAAAAAAGTAAATTAATGTTGGTCTTAATTTCCCCACTAAGGCACTTATAAATTTGTTTTCTTTCTTCTTTCTTTTTCTTTTTCTTTCTTTCTTTCTTTCTTTCTTTCTTTCTTTCTTTCTTTCTTTGTTCCTTTGTTTCTTTTTCTTTCTTTATCTTCCTTTTCTCTCTTCTTCTTCCCTCTCTCCCTCCTTTCCTTCCTTCCTTCATTCATTCGTTCCTTCATTCTGAACTGGAAGGAATTTTAGAGATCATTTAGTACAAAGGCACTGATTTTCTCAGGGTCAAAAAAGTCACCTGTCCCGAGCTGTGTAACATACTTAGAATCCCTAGATCCTTATAGTTAGTGAAATTCTTAGATACTAATCAAGAAAACATTTGTATTTTAAGTACTTACTATATGGCAAACACTTTATTAACTTCTTATAATATCAAAAACTGGAGGAAGAGAAGAAAATGGACTTTAAACATATGAAGCAAAGTAAAAGAGACTGGAAAAGAAAAAAGAATGAAACAAATTTTAATGTTAAATCAATAATACACAAAACTGCATGTTTTTTAAATTCAAATAAATGATTTGAATTCTCCTCTGTGACTTAGAATTTTATCGAGTTACTTGGGAAACTGCTGAAAAGTCACCTGCCTTGGTTCATGGAAATAGTCTGTGCCAAAGTGTTCTTGAATAACAACCTTCAACATTATTTCTTTTTCTTTTTTTTAATTTAAGACAATGGGGTAAACTGACTTGCCCAAGGTCAAACAGCAAGGCAATTATTAAGTGTCTGAGACCAGATTTGAACTCAGGTACTCCTGACTCCAGGGTAAGTGCTGTACCCACTGAGCCAACTAGCTGCCCCTCAACATCAGTTCAATATTGGTATACTGTCAGCGCAAAAATTAGTATTAATTAGCTTTGCTTAAATAGCTTTCTGAAAAAAGATACCTCTACTATGTGTAAAACTTAACTGTCCCCTCACCTTAGTTTACTCAACAGTAAAATGGGAAAAACAGTACCTATTCTGCAGGGTTATTGAGAGGATCAAATGAGAGCATATTTAGGAAACCCTTTTGCAAGAGCTTAAGCTCTATGTAATTTCAAAACATATAGAAGCATAATTGGAGAATTAAATCCCCTTTATGCTTATGATCCTCTAACCATCTATATTCATGACAAGTCCTAGAAAACTACTTTTCATGGTTATGTATCCTCTTAACTTGAATTGCTATCTTCAGTTAAACATGATTAAAAATCTCTACTGCAGCTTCCATATTAATAGAGTCCAATTCTGTCTTTATGTCTATGGTGATATCCATTAGATTTCTCTTGCTTCTTCTTCCAGGTAATGCTGAAAATAGGTATCCCATTCATCATTGATTTGCATATCTTAGGCAGGGGCTACAGACAGAAAGTGAAGTAAGCCTAAAGTTAAATAAAAGGAGGAGAGAAAGGGGGATCTATCTTAGAAAAAGCATGGTGTTTTTACTAATTCCCAATTCCTTTGTTCATTGAAATCTCATTACTCAAACACCAATATTCTCCTAGTAATGCTAGTTCGCTTTAAATTATGGAATACTATAGTTCCAGTAGAATCAAGATGATCAGTAATCAAAGAATAAAGAAACTAAGCATAGCAGGAAAAAAAGAGGCTAGGACAGTCTGTGAACATTCAGAAACAGAGCAACAATAAAACATAAAAAATACATAGAAGAAATGGAAAAGGGTCCGGAAGGAGATAAAAACATGGAAAGAAATAGTGTTCCTAACACAGACATGCCTAGTGTCAAAATCGATATTTTTTTGCTATTCTTTGTAAATTAGAATGTTCATTATCTGTTAATGAATCTTAAATTCATAACAAGGAAGAATGACTAAGAGGGAGTATAAAAGACATCCTCAAGGACTTTAATATGGAAAAGGAGATGTGCCAATTATACTGAGTATCAGAGAGAGAAAATGGATGGCCTAGTTGGCTCAGTGCTGGGTGCCCCCAAGATACCAGGAGAATTTCTAAAGCACTGGGAAATTTGTAGAAAGGCATGTATGAGAACTGCAGGAGAGGACAAGGCATAGAGGGATCAGCATCTGGGGAGGCAGTACCCACACCAAGAAAATTAAGTTTACATCAAAGTATCTTAGTCTTCTGCCACTGGCTTTATAATAGGATACAACTGGAGAAGAGGTCAACTGACTTATTTAAGGCAGCTGTCTGCTGGAGGACTTAAATTAATTTTGGCTGTTTTCTTCACACATTTTATCTTTTAAAATGAGGAGAGGCAGCAGTAGCAGAAGAAAGCAAAAGAAAGGAAGAAGAAAGAAAAAGAAAGGAAGAGGAAGAAGAGGAGGAGGAAGAGAAGGAGGAGGAGGAAGAAGGGAGAGCAAGAGGAAGAGAAAGAAGAGGAAGAGGAAGAGAAAGAAGAGGGAAAAGAAGAGGAAGAAGATAAAAAGAAACCAGCAAAGACTTCTCTGAATTCAGATGAATTTAAATGATTAATGTAAATTTCATCAGAAAAAAAAAGTGAAGAAAAAACCAAGATACTCTTTCATTTATTCATTCCACAAAATAGCAGATATGAAGGGTGTACAAATAGAAGGTCAATTTTTTCAAAGTTTACAAAGTATTAGTTTTTTCCACATCCTCTCTCAGTTTTAAGCCTCTTCTCTCCAGGTATTCCAAAGCAGAATTTGGATTGAAGTTCATTAGCAAAGGCAAGATTAGAGGAACTGAAGGACACTCTGAACAAGGCTCTTTCTCAAGCCCGGTTGTATTCTTCCTTTGCTGCCAAACTTTGACAATGTTTTTCAAGCTAAATTTCCTGGCAACATTAAACAGTTGCCAGATCAAAGGCAAACACAGACACCGCAGGGTTAAATATGCTAATTAATTATGCCTCTCATTAATTCCATAACTAAACTCTCTTACAAACATCAAATAGATTCATTTGAAAATTGTGCCTTGGCATATAACAAACCAAATTTTTAAAAACAGACACATACATATTGTGAGACTTTTAATGGGGCCAATAAATCTACTCAAAACTATAAAAAAGTAATTAGGAACAAAGAAAAGACCTGCCTCGATGTCTCCTTTTTTTCTTAATATGATGCTAACAGGATTATCCAGGCATAACTAATTGCTATTTCCGATGACCTATGGTCAGCATGTGATTTCTGTATTACAAATGACCTGACATTTAATTAGTTTATGTAATTAAATTATGTAAATACTTTACATGGTCTTCTGAATGATTGAAACTTTTGTTGCACCTCGAATTTTTTCTCACTGTTGTAGTTAATTAAATCTACCCACACATGAGGGAATGGGCACACATAAAAGATCTTTCAAATTAAAAGAAAAAAAACAATAAGTGATGCAGCTGTTTAAATTAAAATGAAAAGCTATATTGCTGGGAACATCTTAGGAGGGGCAGAGTGGGATGGCAGAGGACTTTAATCATTTCAACTTCAAGGAGTGAGTAACAGTGATTCCAGTTCTGGAAAAATCAGATTTTTCCATTCTGGGTTCCATCCCTGATGTGCGATCCTAGAATCATTTGCCTCTGATGTTTAGTGCCTGACCATGTGTATTGTGGTATTATGTGTCTGTCTGTATTTATGTGTGTGTCTGTGTGTGTGTGTGTGTGTCTGTATGTGTTTCCTTAAGTGGAATGCTTCTTGTTTCCTCTAGGATGTCTGAGTTTTGTTCTCTAGTCTATGACTCCAAGGACATCTACAGATTGTTCCCTGTTCAACAGCCTTCTAAAAGATGGTAGAGTCTCACAAGATTCTTCAGAAATTTATGGAGGGCACGGATCTGCTCCCTCTGTGCAGAATGAGAAGACACCAAGGAGAGCAAGGCCACTTCTCCATTTTTTACAGCCAAACTCAATGAAATACGGAATAGAGGTCTAAGGGTCTCACGGAAACATGAAGTCACAAAGAATGGCTTTGCTTTTTGAGATGCTCTAAGCAAATTGCAGACACCTAATCTCATCTGTCTGCACTATAGACCTATTATGCACAGAGGTTGGGAGCTCCATCCAATTGTTAATTATCTATAGGATGGGAGGCAAGGATAGTATTGAAATCCATATATAATCCCCAGAACTCATTTACCCAATACATTTCACTGCCTCCCTAATGTTAACACTTTTTTCAAAGCTGCTTGCAAGCAAGTAATAGAGTTGGTTTAATCAATGGAGGTGGGGAGAGAAAAGCATTGGAATCTGTTCAAATAGTTTTTTTAAAGCAAGATTAGCTGGATACTTCACTATATTCAAATTAAATGAATAAGGTATTTGGAAAATTATCACTTAGTGGAGTAAATTTACCATTTCACCCACTAAAGGGATTTTTCATTATAGACAAAACCTTTCATTTCCATGAATCATATATTTATTTTATAAATATATTTGTATGCATTTTGTTTATTATTTATTTTTATTATTTTAATTTATTTTTCAAATAATAAATTAAAATAATATGTTATTTACTATTATGTAAATACATTTGTATGTATTATTATATATTACAAATATTTTATTATAATTCAATATAATTGATTTAGTTAACTGTGGACATTAATTTAATTAGCTCTTAGACTATGTTCTCTTAAGAAGGTACTATTTAGTTTTTTCTCTGTGTATCTTATCATTTAATAATAAATATGACTAACATTCACATAGCAAATTAATGTTTACAAAGGACTTTTTATGTTATTTTACCTAAACCTCATAACAATTCTATGATTTATTATTATGCATATTTTACAGAGGGCAAAGCTGAGGTTATATGATTTTCTAAGTGACTGAGACTGAATTTGACCTCAGGTGTTTTAGACTCCAAGTCCAACGTTCTCTTCACTATACCATCTAGCACTGAGTTTTGAACAGAGGAGTCACTTAATATGTGTTTATGGATTGTTTTTCCTACCCACTACAAGCAATAAGCACAGTTTAGATTAAAATGGAAAGACATATTGCTGCAAATATTTGAGAGACAAGAGTGGGATGACAGAGAACTAGAATCATCTCAGCTTCAAGGACCAAGTAATAGCTCTACTTGATAGGGTAATACTCATTTTCCACTCTCAGTCTCATGCTTGGTGCATCATTCTAACAATAGCTAGTGAGCCATGAAATAGCCTAGACACAGGAGGAACATCCTAGGGAAAGGCATCTTTGGGGCAGTGAAATGTGCAAAGATCTGTAATGAAAAGACCAGAGTTCAATTCCAGCTTCTGAAATGTACTATCTATGTGACCTTGAACAATCCCTTCCTTTCTCTTCATTTTAACATTTCCCTAAAAATGACGTTATTAGGACAGGCAATTTCTCAAATCCCTTTCAGCTCTAAGTTGAGCAGAGTTTTAAGGAAAGTAAGGATTTTATAGAGTAAGTATGCTCTAAATAGCTAGGTGGTAGAGTAGATAGAATGGGCTTATACTTAGGAAAACTCAACATGATGCATTCAAAGCTGACCTCAGAAAATAACTGTGTGACCCTGGACAAGTCATTTCACTCTGTGAGCCTCAGTTTCCTCATCTGCAAAATTAGTTGGAGAAGGAAATGGCAAACCCCTGCAGTATCTTTGTCCAGAAAACCTCAAATGGAGTCAGGAAGAGTCAGATACACCTGGACAATAAAAAGAATATATCTGAAGCAAAAGAAGATATGGGCAGAATTTGGTAATAAAGAAAGCCTTTACAAAGGAACAGAGATGGAAGATAGATTTTAGTGTTTTAGGCATTTAAAAAAGCTTGACAATTGTTCTAAGATAATCCTCTCTAATCTCCTTTTCTTGTTCAAATCAATTTCCACAGCATAAACCATTTATATTATATTTTCAAGAAAGTGCTGGACCCATTGTTTCTTCACCTTTGCTTCTTGGAATTCCCAGCTTTCTTCACAGATCAGTTCAAGGATCACATTCTCCATGAGACATTTCCTGGTCTTCCAACTGTGAATGTATACCCCAATCCATACCTCTAAATTGTCTGGCATTTCCCTTTTATATATTTTGAATATATTTACAAGTCTGTCATTCAATAGAATCCCTTTCTTGAAGGGAGGAACTGTTCCATATTTATCATCAGTGCCAAGCATGTTCTTAATAAACACTCATTAATTAATCAATATGCTCATTGATGTACTCTAGAACCAGAGCTTTTAATTTTTACATAAATATTTATGCAACAAAATGATTGATTGCTTTTGGAATCCTATGTATTTTATTCTATATATTAAAATTAAAATTAAATTAAAAAATTTTAAACTTTAAAACATTACTCTGAGAAGTATATAGGCTTCCCAGATTGTCGACAGGATCCATACCACAAAATGGGATTAAGAATGCCTGCTCTACAGCCCTGTTTGTGGTGGCAAAGAATTGGAAATTAAGTGAATGTCCTTTAATTGGGGAATGGCTTAGCAAACAGTGGTATGTGTATGTGATGGAACAATATTGTTCTATTAGAAACCAGGAGGGATGGGAATTCAGGGAAGCCTGGAAGGATTTGCATGAACTGATGCTGAGCAAGATGAGCAGAACCAGAAGATCACTGTACACCCCTACCAGCAACATGTAGGTGATGATCAATCTTAATGGACTTGCTCATTCCATCAGTGTAACAGTCAGGCACAGTTTTGGAGTATCTGTGATGGAGAATACCATCTGTGTCCAGGGAAAGAGTTGTGGAGTGTGAACAAAGACCAAATACTATTACCTTTAATTTTGAAAAAGAAATTATCTTATTATTTAATTCTGCTATCTCTTATACTTTATTTTTCTGCCTTAAGGATATGATTTCTCTCTCATCACATTCAACTTCGATCAATATATACCATGGAAACAATGTAAAAACTAACAGACTGCCTTCTGTGGAAGGGAAGCAAGATCAGAGGGGAAAATTGTAAAATTCAAAATAAATAAAATCTTTCTTTTATAAAAAAAATAATGCTGATTAACAGAGGCAAAAAAAGAATGCCTGTTCTAGGAAGATTTCAGAAAAACCTGGAAAAAACTTACACAAACTGATGCAGAGTAAAGTGAGCAGAACCAGAATATTGTACACAGTAACAAGAAGATAGTAGCATGATCCACTATGATAGACTTAGCTCTTCTCAACAATACAGTGATCAAATACACAAAGGTTTGTGGTAGAAAATGTCATTCATATCAAAAGAATGCAGATAAAACATACTATTTTATTTTTCTGGTTTTATTTTTTATTGTTTTTTGTTTTTTCTTTCTCATGGATTGTTTTCCTTCTGTTTCTCCTTTCACAACTTGACTAATGTGGAAATATGTTTAAGAGGATTGTACATGTCTTTTTATAATCTTTACCAGATTACTTGCTGTTATGGGGGAGGTAGGAGGAAAGGGCAGAAGAGAGAAAAATTCAGAATGAAAATTTTACAAAAATGAATGCTGAAAACTACTTTTTACATTTAATTGGAAAAAATACTATTAATATAAAAATGAATTCCTGAGTTTGTCCATTCAGGTATTTACTATAGACAAATCTTTCTTGGGCAGCTAGGTGGCTCAGTGAATAGAGCACTAACCCTGTGTCAGGAAGACCTGAGTTCAAATTTGACCTCAGACATTGACACTTGCTAGTTTTGTGACCCTAGACAAGTCACTTAACTGATTGCCTCACAATCAGGGACATCTCCAGTTGTCCTGATTCATAGTTGGCCACTGGACCCAAATGGCTCTGGAGGAAAAAGTGAGGTTAGTGACTTAGCATAACCCCCTTCACTCAAATTCACTTCATACATGTCAAGGCATAACCTCCCTGATGTCATAGTCTTCTTTGAAGAATGAAGGACAAACAACATCGACAATAAATTATCTTTCTCTGTTTAATTTCTCTTGTGTAGAAAGTCAATCCAAAGTCTCCAGAATGATTAGGGATTTCATTCAGGAGACTTCAAATTATTGAGGGGAATTCATGAGATCAGTCCAATGCTAACTCTAGATAGAAGAATTAACAGAGAAGCAATGTGATTGGAACCACAAGTTTGACACTAAGAAGATTTGAATTTTGCCACTAACAAACTCTGTGTGGTTGGCCAGGTCACTTCACCTTTCTCAGCCTTGGTTTCTCATCTGTAAAATGGATACTAACCCCTACAGTACCAATCTCAGAGGGTTGTTGTAAAGAAGACACTTTCTCAACCTGTTAAACATGTGACCATGGTACAACTCTTTTAAACTACCTGTGTCTGTTTCCTAATCTGTAAAATGAAGCTAATAATACCAATATTACTTAGCTCACAGGAATGCTGTGAGAACCAGATAAAGTATACTCTATAAAGCATTCTCCAAATTTTAAAGAGTCAACAGTGACTATGACTATTACAAATTGGAAATTTTTTACCACCATTGTCTCAGCTTTCTTCTAGCCCTTTATTTGTAGTGCACACAAAGTAGGAGAAATTAAGCAGATGGATTTGGGGCTGAGATAAAATATGCTGCTAAAAGAGTAAACCCCTCCTCTGGGTCCAGGAGCAAAACAAGTGAGGGAAGTAAAAAGTCCGAGCTCTATGTCAAGGGAAAACCACAAAAACGGCAACAAAAGATACAGGTGAAGAGTGGAAGGGAAGAGACATGCACCTCCCAGTTAAAGATTTTCAAATGAAAACTGTCAACTAGCCTTGGAATTGAAAACAGTGAGCTGCTCCAAGAGCCAGAAACCACCTTCACTGGAATGTTGTTCTTTATTGCATAGAGGAAAAGGTTGGATGACTTCAAACTCTGGAAAATGATCCAGAGGGGTAATGTGATCTGGGGGAATATGCAGAGTCTACTGAGTGACTGAAAGGCAAGAACTGCTCTTAAGATGTGCTTAAATTGGAAGTCTATTCGATTTGGTCTCCCCTTTGATCCACTATAGCTCGATAGAGGGATCCTAATAACAGCCAATTTCTATAGAGGCTGCAATTTTGAGGCATCTATGTTTTGCCTTGTTTGCTGTTTTTTCCCCTTGTGAGCCAGCTGGAGAATCAGACTTTGTGGGTTATTATGCTTCTGAGATTAAAGAGTTCACCGGGGAATGAAAAGAACACATTTTTGGACCCATATTTGAGTATGTCATTTTTATGCCTTTACTCCCCCCACACATACCGATTCACAACTCCAATATTTATGCAATCACTTGGATGTGAATTGGATAAGCAAAATGCTTTCTGTTTTTGAAAGGCAGTATGGTAAAACAGTTGGAGTTCTGGCCTTGGAGTCAGGTGAGGCTTGCCTTGAACAGTATATTGGCTGGTGGAAAGATCAGAACTCTACTCATTTATCCTGGCTAAGTTTCAGTTTTCTCATCAGAGGAAACTGAAATATTGAAGAGGAAACCTGGAAACAAGAAAACTTGGAGTTATCTGGTTAAGAGAGCTCAGAAGGTTGTTTGGAGGATCAATTGAGATAATGCTAATTTTTGTATTCATATTTCAATAAGCATTTTAATTATCTTAATATTCCTTTGAAAGAAAAGTCACTTTGTCATAGAGCTAATGGCAAATACAATGAATCAATCACAGATGTTAAATAACCATCCATGATGTCAAAAATGCCATGCTGGGTGCTAGAGATAGAAATATAAAAGCAAAATTGTCCTAAGCCTCGAGGAGTGTATATAATACATTGAAGGAAATAAGAAGTATCCAGATGAGTTAATATAAAATATGTTCAAAGTAATTGGAGAGGGACACTAGCAATGGTGGCATGAATGAACAGGAAAGGCCTTCTGGAGGTGCCCCTTGAGCTGATCTTTGAAAATCTTAGGCATTTTAAGAGGAGGAGTATACAGCCTGGGCAAAACAAAGAGGTAGGAGATTCAGAAAACATCTGAAAAAGAGAAAGTAGATGAATTTAGGGCTGGAATATAGTGTGTGAAAGAGAGTAATGTGAAAGGAACCTGGGGGCTAAGTTTAAAGAGCTATAGAAATGGGAGCCCTTTGGATTTGCTTCTATTCCAAAATCTAGTCAGCGAGTCTAGGATCTAGGTTCATATTACAGGAGTTGATCTATTTGTAGTTAGAAAAATCTATTAAGCAGATTGGAATTTCCTAAATAAAATTTGTCTCATTTTTTTAAAATGAAAATACAACTAATTAAAATTTCATTTTGTAAATTAACTACATTAACAGAAGCTCAAGAACCATCAAATAAATAAGTCAGAGTTTAACTTGCTGAAATTTTTTGTTTTATAACTAATTTAGCTTTTGGTTCTTCATTAACCTGAGAACCATTATTTAAAATTAAGATAAATGTAGTCCAAGAAGGACTTAGGTATCAATAAAAAGTTGACTGGTGGGAAATGAAGTGGTGGGAAAGAAAATTCAAAGGGCTAAAAAGATTGAGAAAATTCACATTAGGTATGTCTCACCTCCCACTTTTCCTACTGGTTACCTTTTCTGAATGAAAGGAAAGATGCACATTCTCATTTTGGGCTCCTGTTTAACAACATAAAATGTATGATTGAGTATTTTACTGAAGGAGAGAAGAAATGGAATCATGTTAACTGGTAGTGGACAGTGCTGTCTTATGATAAGGGATGTCATTGAAATCTAAATTTTGATAAGAATTAGACCAAATAAGAAAAATGTGATTATATTTTATAATATGAAGGAATAGTAGTTTTATAATATAAGGGCAGTATAATGGAAAAACTCTGTCACAAAGACTGGGTTCGAATTCCAACTTTGCCACGTATTATCTTAAGAAAATTTTTATGCCTTTTTGGACCACTTTAGGGTTTTTTTTCCCTCTGAAAAATAATAATTGAACTAGAAGATCCTTCCAACTCTAATCTCTAATCTTACAAACCCTGAAAAGGAACTTACCCTTCAAACAAACATTCAACATTCTTATATGGAAGGAAGGGTTCTACCTTAGAAGAAATCCTCCAAAATGGGGGAATTTATTATTATAAATGCTTTAGGGTACACAATAAACATTAAGTTCATTAAACCACAATATATATCAGAAATCTAAAAAAAACCTCAAGCTATCCACAAAATTTATAACCACTGGTCTTATACAGATGCCAGAATTGAGGTGGGTGGGGAAGTAGTTAAGTGTTTGGAGCTCTAGTCTGAGAGAAGACATAATACTCCAAATCCTGACTACATCTTTCATTAGCTCATTATTATCATTCCAAACATTTCTTGAACCTCCATAGGTGCTGTCTTGCATACAGAATGGATAGGAAACCTATCTTCTGTCCTCATAGCATTTAAAATAAAATGACAAGGAGCGGCTAGGTGGCACACTGGTCCTGGAGTCAGGAGTACCTGAGTTCAAATCCGACTTCAGACGCTTAATAATTACCTAGCAGTGTGACCTTAGGCAAGCCACTTCACCCAATTTGCCTTGCAAAAACCTAAAAAAATTTTAAAAATTTTAAAAATAAAACGAGGAAATAAAAGATAAAGATGAAAACAATGTAAAGTCCAAAGCATCAAATGAGGGAGGAGCAGAGTGGATTGGTTGGAAACATTGCAACTATAGGTTTTCCAATGATGACCATTTTTAAAAATTAATTTATTTGCTTTTAAATTCCTCCCCCCCAGGCTAAATGCAAAAGAAAGTTTCAATATTTATTTCCAAAACCTGGAGTTCCAAATTCCCTCCCTTCCTCCCACCCTATTCCCCTTATTGAGAAAGTAAGTTACCTGGTGGAAGTTAAAAATGTGTAGCCATGAAAAACATTACTGCAGTGGTCATAAATAATCACACACCCCCACATTTCACAAAAAAAGAGAATCTTAAGGAAAGTAAAAGTGAAAGAAAAAATGCTTCAGTTTGTATACAGAGATCATCAGTTCTGTATTTGTTGGGATGGATAGCATTCTTTATTATAAGTCCATCAAAGAAACTGCTTCAAATTTTTCTTTTTTTAATTGATATTTTATTTTTCCAAATACATGTTATGAAAGTTTTTTCAATATTCATCCATGTGCAAACATATATTTTGAAGTTACAAAATTTCCTTCCACCCTTCCTTCCCACCCACCCCCTCCCCTCAGCAGCAGTCAGGTCGACATTGTACATCATATTTTGATAAACACGTGTACAGATTAGTCATTTTTGGTATAAGGAATTAGGCTTAAGGAAAAGAGATACATGAGAGATAATTTTTATAAAGTGTTCATCAGATTCGGAAGGGGATTCTTGTTTGTTTTTCTTCCTCTGGATGGGGATATCATTATCCACAGCAGGTCTAATACAGTTGTCCTAGCTCTCTGAACTCCTGAGAGGAGCTGCTTCCATCAAGGTTGATCATCTCACAGTGTGATTGTTAATGTGTTACAATGATCTCTTGGTTCTGCTACCTCAACTCAGCATCAGATCCTGTTACTCATTCCATGTTTCTCTAGATTTCACATTTATGACTGATTATAGAACAATAATATTTCATAGTATTCATATACCATAACTTGTTGAGTCTTTCCCCAATTGATGTGGGACTTTTCCAGTTTAATGATTTCTTCTGGATATAGGCCTATAATTAGAACAGTTTTATTGCTCTTTGAGCATAGTTCCATATTGCTCTCCAGAAAGGTTGGATTTATTCACAACTCCACCTGCAATGCATCAATGTCCCAATCTTCCCTCAACCTCTCCAACACTGATAATTTCCCCTTTTTCTCATTTTAGCCAATCTCATAGGTGTGAGATAATAACTCATAGTTGTTTTAATTTGCATTTCTCTAATTAATAATGATTTTGAGCATTTTTTCATATGATTATATAAGCTTTAATTTCTTCATTGGAAAGTATCTATTCATGTTCTTTGACCATTTATTAATTGGGGAATGACTTGTAGCCTTTTAAATTTAATGCAATTCTCTATATATTTTAGAAATGAATTTATCAGAACTCCTAGTTGTGAAGATTGTTTCCCAGCTTTCTGCTTTCCTTCCAATTTTGGCAGCATTGATTTTAGAGCTGCAAAAACTTTTTAACTTTAATATAGTCAAAATTTTGCAATATATAATTTATGCTATTTCTTGTTTGATCGTAACTTTGTCCCCCTTTCCATAGATCTGATAGATGGAGTATTTCTTGGTCTATTGATTTATGTATGATATTTCCCTTTATGTCTAAATCCTGTACCCATTTTGATTTTGTTTTGGTATAGGGTGAAAGATGTGGGTCTATGCCTAGTTTCTGCCATACTATTTTCCAGTTTTCCCAACAATTTTTGTAAAATAGTGAGTTCTTATCCAGAAGTTGATGTCTTTGAATTTGTCAAACAGATGATTGCTGTAGTCATTTACTGCAGTTTCTTTTGAACCATCCTAACCTACTAATCCATTACTCTATTTATTAACCAGTACCAGGCAGTTATGATGACTGCCACTTTACACTATACTTTTAGATCTAGATGAGCTAGGTTTCCTTCCTATACATTTTTTTTTCATCAGTCCCTTGCTATTCTTGACATTTTGTTCCAGATGAATTTTGTTTCTATATGTTCTGGCTCAGTAAAATAGTTTTTAGTAGTTTGATTGGTATGACATTGGATAAGTAATTTAATTTGGGTAGAATTGTCATTTTTATCATATTAGCTCGACCAAATCATGAGCAATTGATGGTTTTCCAATTATTTAGATCTGACTTTATTTTAGTGAGAAGAGCTTTATAAATGTGTTCATACAGTTTCTGGGCTTGTTGTCTTGGGAGGTAGATTCCCCAGTACTTAATGCTATCAATAGTTACTTTAAATGGAATTTCTCTTTCTATCTCTTGCTCTTGGGTTTTGCTGTTCATATATAGAAATGATGATGATTTATGGGGATTTATTTTGTATCCTGTTACTTTGCTGAATTTGTTAATTGTTTCAGGGAGTTTGTTAGATCTTATTCTTGGGCTCACTAAATATACCATCATATCATCTGCAAAGAATGAAAGCTTTGCTTCTTCATTGCCAATTCTGATTCCTTCAATTTCTTTTTTCTTCTCTTATTGCTACAGCTAGCATTTCTAATACTATATTGAATAGTAATGCTGATAATGGGCATCCTTGTTTCACCCTTGATTTCATTGGAAATGCTCTGACTTTATTCCTATTACATATAATTTTTGTTGATGGTTTCAGATAGATACTATTTATTATTTTAAGGAAAACTCCATTTATTCATAAATTTTCTAGTGTTTTTAATAGGTATGCATGTTGTATTTTATCAAAAGGTTTTTCAGCATCTTTTAAGATAACCATATGATTTCTGTTGGTTTTAATATTGATACATTCCATAATGTTGGATGCTTTTCTAATATCAACCCATCCCTGCCTATTTGATATAAATGCTAACTGATCATGGAGTATAGTAATAACATGATGTAATCTCATTGCTAAAATAAAATTTTTGCATCAATATTCATTAGGGAGACTGGCCTATAGTGTGTCTATTTTGTTTGTTCCTGGTTCAGGTATCAGCATCACGTTGTTATAAAAGGAATCTGGCAGAACCCCTTCTTCTCCTATTTTTAAAAATAATTTATGTTGAATAGGAATTAATTGTTCCTTAAACGTTTGGTAGAATTCACTTGTAAATCCTTCTGGACCTGGAGATTTTTTTCATAGGGTGTTTATTGATGGTTTCTCCAATTTATTTTTCTGAAATGTTGCTTTTAAGTATTTTATTTCCTCTTTTGTTGATCTGGGCACTTTGTATTTTTGTAAATATTCATCCATCTCATTCAGGTTATACAATTCACTGGCATACACTTTGCCAAAGAAGCTCCAAAGTATCCTTTTAATCTCCTCCTTACATTTATTTTTTCATATTAATTATTTGGTTATCTTCTTTCTTCTTTTAAAATCAGATTTAGCAAAGATTTGTCTATTTTTTACTTCTTTTTCAAAATACCAACCCTTAGTTTTATTTATGAGATGAATGGTTTTCTTGATTTCAATTTTGTTAATCTCTCACTTGATTTTCAGAATTTTGAATTTAATTGGGGATCTTTAATTTGTTTTTTTTAACTTTTTCAATTGCATAGACAATTCATTGATCATCTCTTTCTCTATTTTATTTATGTAGGCATTTAAAGATAGTAAGTTTCCTCTTCAAAATTTCTTTGGCTACATCCCATAAATTTTGGTATGATGTCTCATTACTATCATTTTCTTGGATATAATTACTGATTATTTCTGTTATATCCTGTATGAGCCACCTATTATTTAAGATTAAGTTATTTAGTTTCCAACTAGTTTTTTGTTTAGCTTTCCATGACCTTTTATTACATGTAATTTTTATTGCATCATGGTCTGAGAAGTGTGTATTTATTATTTCTACCTTTCTGTATTTGATTAGAATGTTTTTGTGCCATGGTACATGGTCAATTTTGGTTATAGGAGCCATATAATGCCAAGAAAAACGTATATTCTTTTCTCTCCCCATTAAATTTTCTGTAGAGTTCTATCATATTTAAATTTTCTGAGATTTCATTCATTTTCTTAACTTCCTTCTTGCTTATTTTGTAATTAGCTTTATCTACTTCTGAGAGAGGTAGATTGAGGTCCCTCATTATTAAAGTTTTACTCTAGGAATTTGGATGCTATACCACTAGGTGCATAGATGTTTAGTAATTATATAGCTTCGTTACCAAATGTGCCTTTTAAGATGATGTAGTTTCCTTCCTTATTCCTTTTAATGAGATTGATTTCTTTGTTTTAGTTGATCTGAGATCAGGATCGCTACTCCTAGTTTTTATTTTTTTAATTTCAGCTAAGGCATAATATAATTTCCTTCATTCTTTTACCTTTACCCTTTGTGAATCTCTCTACTTCAAATGCAAGTTATCACTATCATCTTCCCATGTAGGAATACAAGCAGTTCAACATCATTAAGTGCCTCATGATTTACCCTTCCTGTCCAAGGCCAAACTCAGGTCATTTCATCAGGAAAGTTTCGAAGTCCCCTATTTAATTGAATGTTCATCTTTCCTCTGAAAGTGTAGGCTCAGTTTTACTGGGTAGTTGATTCTTGATTGTAATCCAACCTTTTTGGCTTCATGTATATGATATTCCAAATCCTATGAACCCTTAACAGAGACCATGCTAAATCTTGTGTCATCCTAAGTCTGGTTCCATGATATTTGAATTGTTTCTTTCAGGTTGTTTGAAATATTTTCTCCCTGACTTGGGAGTTCTGAGATTTGACTATAATATTCCTAGCAAATTTCGTTTTGGGATCTTTCTCAGGAGGTGATTGGTGGATACTTTCAATTTCTATTTTACATTCTGCTTCTAGGATATCAGGGCAGTCTTCCTGGAGAATTTCTTGAAAAATGAAGTCTAGGGTCTTTTTTTTTAATTATGGCTTTCAGTTAAACCAATAATTTTTAAGTTGTCTTTCCAGGATCTATTTTCCAGGTTGGTTGTTTTTCCAATGAGATATTTTACATTGTCTTCTAGCTTTTCATTATTTTGGTTTTCTTTTATTGGGTCTTTGCCTTCAGCTTCCCTTAGCTCCATTTTACATTTGAAGAAATTATTTTCCATTTGGTCAATTCTGCTCATTGAGCCATTCTTCTCAGCACTGGCCTTCTGGACTGCTTTTTCCATTTGAACCAAACTAGTTTCTGAGATGTTATTTTCTTCAGTATTTTTTGTATTTCCACTAATCTCCTGACTTAGTATTCATTGTTTTCTTGTATCACTTTCATTTCTCTTCCCCATTCTTTCTCTATCTCCCTCACTTGATCTTCAAAATCTTTTTTGAGCTTTTCCTTAACCTGAGACCAATTCATATTTTTCCTTGGAGGTTTTGTATGTGATCGCTTTGATTTTGTTATCTTCTGAGTGTGTATTTTGATCCTCCATTGGACCAAAGTAATTTTCCATGTCAAATTTATCTTCTTCAGTTACTTGATTATTTCCCCATCTCTTTGTTAAGGTGGGGTTCTGCTTTGGATGATACACTGTATTCATATATATGCAAAGCCACAAAGTCTTGCCTCAGGGATAGCAAAGAGAGCTCTGCAGTCTCCCCCAAACCCTATGCTACGAATGGGCTGAGCACTCTGGAAAACAGTTGCTGGGTGGACCCCTGCTTAGTGGATCTCAGGCCTGTTCCTGGTCCCCTGGGGCTGGGTCCGTATTGAGGCCTGTGCTGGTCTGGACTCTGCTCTCACTCTGATGAGGCATAGTTTTCCTGCTGACCTTCCAAGTTATCCTTGGCAAACCCTAGGCTGAGAGGTCTGGAAACTGCCCCTGCTGTCAGAGACCCAAGCACCCTGTTCTCTGCTCCTAGATGGAACAGAGAAGGTTCTGGAAGGTTCAGAGCTACACTGTAGGCCCTTTCTAACAGACCCTTCCTGTGGATCTTCCAAGTTGTCTTAGGCTGTTTCACTCAGTCTTTCTGTGGGTTCTGCCACTCTAAAATTTGGTTGGAGTCATTATTTTGAGAAATTTGGAGTAAGGGAAGAATCCTTGCCTTTACTCTGCCTTCTTGACAAATTTATATTCAACATGCCTAAACATCTATGAGACTCCTTACCCATGAGCAATATAGGGCTGCTAGGAAAATAGATGACATGGGTCTGATCTTAAGGATTTTCTAGTCATCAAGATTAACCTGGTATCTATGAATTGTAAAAAATAATTTGCACATACACACACACACATAGATATGGATATAGATATAGATATAGATATAGATATAGATATAGATATAGATATAGATATAGATACAGATATATACCATACCATAGCAGTATAAAATAGCAGTATAAAAAGCTTGAAGGATAGGTCAGTGCCATCTTCACTCCAGGAACAGATTCCAACTTTAAAATAAAGTTAAAACTCAAAAAGAGTTTAAAAAATTAGCAAATAACAAAAAATGATGTGACTAAACAAATTTACTATGATTACAAGGAATATCAAGGTACAAACTCAGAAAAATAAAAAAAAAGAGAATGATGTCAAAATGGCGACAAGCAAAGTCTCAAATGAAAATGAAAAATGGACACAATCCAACAAGAATTCCTAGAAGAACTCAAATTTTTTTTGAAATCAAAGTGGTAATAGAAAAATTGAGGAAAAATGAGTAGTATATGACAATTATGAAAGAGATTCAACTGCTTGGTAGAAAAGGTACAAAAATACTGAAGAAAATAATTCCATATAAAACTAGAAAAGATGATAATTGTGATGCCTAAGCACATTACCATTATTAAAAAGTTAAAAGAAATATGTCTATGAACTTTATCATTATTAGATCAGTTAGAAGGACTATACATAGATAGAAGGCATGATTATAAGTTGACCATGATAGGATTTCAAAGTGATACACTGCAAGGGGCAGGGCAGTAGGGAGATGGGAAAGGAAGAATGAGGAAAATTATCTCAAATAAGAGATGATGTGATGGTATATGTAAAGAATTCTAAAGAATCAACTAAAGAACTAGTTGTAACAATTAAATTCAGTGAAGTTACAAGATATAAAATAAACTCACATAAATCATCGACATTTCTAAATATTACCAACATAATCTAACAGGAACAGATAAGAGGAGAAATTCCATTTAAAATAACTGTAGGCAATAGAAAATAATTAAGAGTTTGCAGGCAAAGACAAACTCAGAAACTATATGAACATAATTTTAGAACACTTTTCACAAAAATGAAGTCAGATCTAAACAACTAGAAAAATATTCATTGATTATGAGTAGGCCCTTTACATAATGGGATCAGAAAGACCTGAGTTCAAAATTTTTCCTTACATACTTAGCTGTATGATTCTGGGCCAATAACTTAACCTTATTTGCTCATTCTATAAATTTAGCTGGAGAAGTAAATGGCAAACCACTCCAGGATCTTTGCCAAGAAAACTCCGAATGGTATTACAGAGAGTCAATCACAATGGAACAACAACAAAAGAAAGGTCAAGCCAAGGTAATAAAAATGAGAGTTTTACCTAAACTAAATTAATTATTCAATGTCATATCAATCAAACTACCAAAAGTTATTTTATAAAGGTATTCATCTGGAAGTACAAAAGGATAAAAATATCACAAAAATCAATGAAAAATTAATGTGAAGGAAGATTCCCTAGAAGTATCAGATCTCAAAATGAATTAAAAAGTGGTAATCTTCAAAATAATTATGTACTGGTTAAGTAATAGAATGATGGATCAGTGGAATAGATTAGGTACACAGTACAAAATAGTAATACAATGTTTTATAAATCAAAAGGTCTGTTTTTAGGATAAGAGCTCACTATTTGATAAAAATTGTTGAGAAAACTGTAAAACAGTTTGACAGAATGTAGAGATAGAAAAATATGTTGCTCAAACCATATGCCAAGATTAGATCAATATGAATCCTTGGTTTAGACTTAAATGGTGATATAATATGCAAACCAGGGAAACATGGAACAAAATACCTCAGATATAAGGATAAAGGAAGAATTTATGACCAAACAAGATACAGAGAGAATAACAAAATGTAAAATGGATAATATTTTTACATAAATTAAAATATTTTGCACAAACAAAATTAATGCAGACAAAAGTTAGAAGAAAATCAGGAAACAGAATTTTGAGTAAGTTTCTGTGATAAAGATCTAATTTCTCAAATATATAAAGAATTGAGTTAAATATATAAGAATAAATTCATTCCTAGAAATATAAATAATCAAAGCATTTATAGAGGTATATTTCATGTGAAGAAATCAAGGCTAATGATAATCACATAAAATGTTCTAAGTAACTATTGACTAGAGAAATGCAAATTAAAATAACTCTGAGGTATCAGCTCATACCTCTCAGATTTTCTGATATTATTAAAAAGGAGAATTACACATGTTAAAGAACATATGAAGAAATAAGATATTATTGTCTTCTTAATGGAGTTGCAAACAGATCCAACCATTCTAGGAAACCATCTAAAAACTATGCTCAAAGGGCTTTCAAACTGTGCACACTCTTTGATCCAACAATTCTGCTACTAAGTCTGTATACCAAAGAGATGAACGAAAAAAAAGAAAAAGGACCTATAGGTACAACATATTTGTAGCAGTTCTTTTTGTTGTGGCAAAATTGGAAATTGAGGGAATAAGCATTAATTGTAGCATGGCTAAACAAATTGTGATATATGATCATGATGGAATATTATTGTGCTGGAAGAATTGATAAGCAAGATAGTTTCAAGAAAAAAAGCTTGAGAAGACTTATAGGAATTATTACAAAAAAGATTTTCTCATCCAGGAGAGCAAAGTACACAGAAAGAGCATTATTGTACAATGATCAACTCTAAATAACTTAGTTATTCTCAGCAATACAATAATCCAAGACAATTCCAAAGTAGTGTTGATGAGGAAATGCTGCCCATCTCCAAAGAAAGGAGTCTGAATGAAGATCGACACAAATTTTTCTTTATTTTATTTTTCTTTGAGAATTTTTTAAATTCTATGCCATTTTTCTTTCTTTTTTTTCTTTCTTTTTTTTGCAAGGCAATGGGGTTAAGTAGCTTGCCCATGGCCATACAGCGAGGTAATCATTAAGTGTCTGTGGCCGTATTTGAACTCAGGTATTCCTGACTCCAGGGACACTGCTCTATCCACTGCGCCACCTAATTGTCCCCTATGCTATTTTTTTGCAACAAGATTAATGCGTTTTCCATGACTTCATATGTATAATCTATATCAAATCACCTGCTTTCTCAAGGATGGGAGATGGGAGGAAGACAGTAAGAAAATTTGGAACTCAAAATTTTAAAAAATGTTAAAATTTTATATGTAATTGAGAAAAATAAAACAAGAGGAAAAATGCATTTTCCTTCCTTCTAAGATGACCTTCACTTTTGATGAATATATTTTATTTTTATAGATTTGTTTGTATCCTGTCTCCCCCCTTAGTAGGATTTTATTCTTTGGTTTGGTTTTATTTAGCTTGGATACATCGCTCCTTCTTTTGTTTGTTCAGAATTTATCATAGTTCCTGGTTTTTAGTAAACAATTTATAAATACTAGCGAATTTGATCTGAGTTGATACTCATTTTGTACAATATGGAGAATAGTCCTATGAATAAATGAATAATAAAAATGGTGTAAACTGTATTAGAGAAGTATTTTGTATTCTTGATAATTTGGATTCAACCCTGCTTCAGTATTTATTAGCTCTATAATCTGTAATTTATAAAGGACAAATCACTTTATCTATCTGGGACTCAGTTTCTTTGAAAATGAAATGAGGGAGTTGGGCTCATTGTGCACTAGTATGTTTTTCAGCTCTAAATATAATGATTGATGCATTTCTTAAATATACAGAAAGAGATGGAAATCATATCATTCACTGTCTTCTCTCCTCAAATAGACTTCAAGCACAATTATAATTTCAGAAATGTGTGTATATATATAATATATATATAATATGCTTCATACACACATATATGTGTGTGATACAAAATACAATATAAACCATACTTAGAATATTTACATATATAATGTGTTTTAGAACACTAAAGCTCTAAATAAATTCTTATGATGATGATGATGTTAACAAACATTGAATAGCATTCTACTTTTTTAGATTCAGAATATTTAATTTTCTCATTTGACCACTGTATGTAAAAAAAGACTAATTAGACAACTATATGATATAAGTGATGAGTGCAGTCTCTTTCAATTCTTAATATATAATATGGTACATAATATTATTTAATATGATATTTCTCTGAACATCATCATGTGCTTTCTCATGTGCTTCTTGTAGGATGTCACATCATCTCATTCCATTAGGTATTATGAGAACAATGGCTGAATGTAAAAGAAACCATAATAATTAGTTCATCACTTTGAATATTCAACAGATATTATCACATGGTAAAGCACCAGGAAGGTATTTTTTCCTATTCAGAATTCATAGGGTTATTAATAAATGCTGTATAGCTAACTGAATCATTTTAATAAACAGAATAGGTTTTTAAGAAAGTAGAAATGTTTTGTTCACAGATCTAAAATTGAATCTTGTTTACCCATGTGGAACACTGATTGTTGGACTTGAGCCTAAGAACAGATATGATGTAAGTGTGGAGCAAGGAGTCAGATTCAAAAATGATTCAGTAGAACTAGGTTCTGGAGTATTTGAGGTTTGAGGGAGACAAGAGTACAGGGAGTTGTGGGCTATGGGTCCAGAAGGGTGAGAAGTCCAGGTCAGAACCTTGGAGAGCTCTGAGGGAGTAGAGTCCCATAAAGCTGCTGGGGTGCCCTTTAAGCCCTGGTTTAAGTGACACTGAAGGCTTTTATGCTACTTGAAATGCTGGGCCTAACCACTTCTTACTCTAAATCTTGACACTGTCAAGATTTAAAGGTCAACCACCTTGGCATTTCCAAAGGCTATGGGAGGCCTGGGGCTATAGAGTTTCATCGGCTGGCTTGTTAATTCAGTAAATATAGACCGAGTGCCTCTGTGAGTTATAGTTTGCTATGTATTATTTGAAGAATTTTAAAAGTGCAGTCTACGATCCCTTGGTCTCACAGAATTTATCATTCTGTTGGAGAAATGAGATGCAAAATGCCTTTAAGACAGGAGTTTAAAAACAAACCAAAAAAACACAAGAGATGATTTTTTAAAAAAGTAATATATGCTAGGGTGTCACATTGTGTCCCACGTGTTGCCTAGAGGGAAAAGCTATGAAGAGAACTAATACTTGGAGTAGGATTAAAGAAAGAGTAGAGAGCTTGAGCCGTTGCTGATGGATAAGCAACCTTGGCCAGAGAAACAAGTCACCAGGACTGAGAATTGGGGGCAGTTGAGCTGTAGTCTCTGGCTGCTTCTTCCATGAACTTTTGGTTTTAAGCAGTTTTTGCTACCTTTCTGAGTCTATTTCTTCATCAATACAATGGTGGGTTAAGTGGGGCAAGTCTAGGGTCCATTATACATAAACAGGTAGAATTAAGATCAGCAAGAGAGGAAGGGGGAAGAGTAATGTGCTGGGTGGAATGAGGGAAGTATGGAAGCTGAAATGGCCATCAGCATGAAATGTTCATGTAATAGCAAAGACATTAGTTGGGTTGACATAAAAAGTTGATAAAGGGTGATGAGTGGGAGTGAAAGACAGACTGAGTCAGATCATACTGATTCCCAAAGATTGGGCTAAGAAGTTTGGAGATCCTTTCGAGATCACTGAAAAGGGAACAAAATGTCGAAAATTGGAGTTTCGGAACAAACAATGAATGTGATACCTGATGATGGAAGGTATGCATGGTATTGGATAGAAAAGCAATCTGAGCTTGGAAAGATTCGTTATTAGATAGACAACAGTGTCATAGATTATTTTGATCCCTCCTAAATTTTTTTTCCTAAAAACTATTTGCCAAATTATGAATGGGTTTTAATTTACAAATTAAGTGGTGGGGTACATTCTTACAGATCATGGACACATGAAGTAAGTAGAAGGTAGACATATATTCCATTTGTGTCATAAGACGTGGTTTTACTCTGAGAGAAATATATTGGATAGATACTAGTTTCTCTTTGGTTTTAAATCCCATAACTACAGCCTGGAAAGTAGTTATTTTTGAATCTATTTAATAGTCAAATGAAGGACAGTTGTGTGATGCAGTCTGGTCACTGAGCTTAGAGTCAGGAAAAATAAATTTAATTCTTATCTCAGATACTTACAAGTTGTAAAAACCTTGGACCAAGTCACTTAGTCTCTCTTGGCCTCAGTTTCCTCATCCACAAAGTAGGGAAAATAATGGCACCAACTTCACATGTTTTGTAGGGCTCAAAGGAGATATCATGTAGTTTGTAGATATCAAAAAGCTATTTAAATGCTAATATTATTATTATCATTGTCATTATTATTATTGTGATCATGGTGATTATTGACAAATTCAATGGGAAATGAGAATTTAGAGTTGAAAGGAGTCTTAGCGCTCATCTGGTCCAATCCTTTAATTCTGAAGATGAGGAAAGTGAAACCATGACCTGCCTAAGGGCACACAAGTAGTAAATATAGGAAGTGATACTTGAATCCAAGACCACTAGTTTCATGGTTACTGCTTTGTCCTATGCTACAAGGAACATAGAGAAGAAAGCCTGAGCATTGTATTAAGATTACTGAATAAGATCATCATCAGTCAAGCAGCCACTAATATTTCTTGAATGGACCCTGTATAGAAGGATGGAATGTTGAACAGTGAGCATGCTGGGTCTGCAAACTTCATTCTAATTCCACCTCCAACCATTACTTGCTATGTGATCTCATATGTCAAATCACATCTCTGAGTCTCAATATCGTCAACTCTAAAATGAACCTATAGACCAGGTGCAAACAAGATGTTGGGAGGACAAAATGAGTGAACATTTGTAAACTCATTAGCACAGTGCCTAGCACACTGTAGAAACTTCAATATGTATTTCATTCTTTCTTTCAGATCCTGTCATATGGAATTTGTTTGAGGGGCAGGGGAGTTTTGCTAGGAGAAGGAAGATATCTCGGGGATGTTGAGGGAAAAGGAGACATAAAAAAGGAAAGTCACCAATAATTTGAAGCACAATTGTTTAGAAATGGGATTCAACATGTTCTGCTTTGTTTCAGAAGACAGCACTAAGAGGAATAAGTCATGGACAGGATGATTTGGGTTTGATTTCAGGAAAATCTCCACTCAATTAGAGCTACAAAAATGGCACAGGGAACCTTAAGAGGTTAGTTTGTTCCCTTTAGGAGAGGTCTTTTTCAGCAAAACAAGCTGACTATATGGGTACACTGTAGAGTGGGGTCTTTTTCATGTCCAGATTAGCTTAAATAGGCTCTAAGTCTTCTTTAACTCTGAGACTGTGCAGCACTAAACTTAAAATGTTACAAAAATGGAAGTTATTTTTACTATGCAGAAACCTGCAACAGGGATATGAAAGAATTAGCAGAGAAAGATCCTATAATGTAGGACCTAAAAATTTAGGAATAATTTATGGAATACCTCTGACATAATAAAGCAGAAATTATGATGACCAATCCTAGAACACAAAATGAAATGTGAAAAGGTGCCACTCCGTCACACCCCACCACCATCACTTCTTTGTAGAGGAGATAAGTAGAAGAGAGGAATGCTATATATACCTACAGAATTTCATGATATATATGTGGGTTTTTTTCTGACCTTCTTTCTTCTCTTTTTATTTTTTTATTAAAAAGTATAGTTATCTTGGAACAGGAAAGGGAGATATATAAATGTAAGTGATATTGAAAACAGCTATAAATATAAAACATGAGTATGTTTAAAGCATTGTTGCAGCGGCCTCCATGCTCTATAGTACTAAAGGATTGGCAGTGCCACTCCATAGTATCACCATAATTGAACAGCCTTGTAAATATACCCAGCCTCCTGCCACTGGCAGGAATCCAAGGGAGCCATTCCAGATGCATGAAATTTGCACCTGCTCCTATAGTTAATGTACATGCAGAGTAAAATTAATCTTCAGGGCTACATATTCATGTGCCTTATACTTTCTGGGGACATCATGGAGAACATAAGGCTCAAAAAAAATAAATGCATGCCCAGGCTTTGGCCTGCCTAGCTTAGAGAGGATGTACATCTGGAAGCAGACGCTCTGCAAGCCACTTGTCCTACTTCTAACTGATGGCATTGTGCAATGTAGCTCAGATTTTAACCTATCAAAATAAGGGGGGTGGCATGAAGTGAGGGGAAATAAGCAATATATTGACACATTTTCCTGAAAAAAAAAGAGAGATTCTGCTGCAGAAACAAAGAAGTTATGAATGGGGGAGGAATGCCTCATTTACCTTATTAACTTCTGAATCTTCCCATGAGTCTTTTGTTTTTATCATACATTCTTGCTGATAGCTTAGAAGTCCATTTCCCTTTCTTATGCAGTAATCATTTTGGTTATTGTCTTTGCCCTAATTTTCCAAAACAGAAAAGCTGTCCTATTAAATATGTTCTATTTTCTTGGTGTATTTTTCTTAACTTAGGCTGTGCCTGACAGCCCCCAAATGATTTGAAATAGAAGAAATATGGGGATTTCATGCTTGTGAGGTTGTCCCTAGGCCATTCAATTTAAGCCTGGATTGAAATTCCCCCACATCAACTTTCGTTTTTTTTTTTACTCAAAAAGATAAGAAACAAGATTAAACCCAAGCATTTTTAAGGACATTTAAACTCATTGTTTGATTAGATTGGATAGACCCTCATTTCCTTTGACCTGGGATTCCAGGTCTTATTAGCATAATACTGAAGGTGATTGATAAATGTGAGAGAGTAAATGTAAAGACAATTGTGTACTATTAATTACAGGATGAATTAATGTCTTGCATGCAAAGAAGGAACTGCCCCTTGAGGTTTGGAGAGTTTGGGCTCCATGTGGTAGAGAAAAGATCTAGGTGATGAAATCTTTTGAACAACAAACTTATTTAAATACAGAATTTGAAGTGATATCTGCCTTGGAAAATATTGAATCTGTTTTCAGAAAATAGATGAGCTCTAAAGGCTTCAAGCACAGCTCACTTCTCTAAACACAGCCAAGTGCTCTTCAGATATCTGTGACCAGATCAACAAAGTACCGTTACTATGCTTCATTTTCCATCTTGAAACACTCTGAACATTCTTTATGGACTCTCTACCTTCCTAATTCCCATATTCCTCATGCAGTATATTCCACGACTTCTTAAATTGTCACACCTCCAGGATGTAGAAATTTCTTTAGCCATTAATAGATTAATTCAACAGTCATCTCAATGAATACAGAATTTATCAAATGATTAATATATATGAGGAAGTGGGCATGGCTCTCTATGGAGGCTATTAAGATGAAAAACATCAAATTATTTTCAGTCACTATCCTTCAAGAAGCTTACAATCTAGTAGGGAAGACTGATTCCTATTTTAAGACCTCATTTGTAACCACAAAAGTAAATGTTAGTGGGGGGGGTAGGAACTGTCCAGAGCTGAAACTCAATAAGAAAAATCAAGATGCTAGAACTCAAAAAATATATTGGAAGAATCACCTTGTGGGAAAGGAAAATTATGAAGTTACTCTCTCATGTGAGTCACTTTGAACTCATATGGTTGCTTGTCTGTTTGTTTGATCTATTGCTTTACATTACTATGTGTCCATGTACAGTTTAAATTCACATTTCACAGAGCTATCCTGTACTATAGATCTTGATGATGCCATTTGTCATAGTTCCTTCTGCTTACTACTATGTGATAACTGAATTTAATTCTTTAAAGACTTGCTCCTGGTTGTGGCTATTTACTATTATAATGATGATGCAAAGCCAACTTAGTAAAATACTGCTCTACCTAGGGTTTCTTGGCAACAGTACCCTTTCCCCTCCCTAAACATAAGGTGGTATTTGGAAAAGAAGTATTGAAAAGAAAACACACACACACAAATAAGTATTATACAAGGAAGCATGTGATAATTTGTCTGAGAGAGGAAGAGAGAACAAAAGGACTTTAGGAAGTTAGAGAAGGGAGGAACATCTTTTAAGAGGTGATAAGTAATTTAAAATTTAGAATTTTAATTTAGAAATTTATAGAAATGTAGGAAATTACATGGGAATTCTAAGCATAAGGACTATAGTAAGAAGTGTTATAACTGTGGAAAATTGAAAATATTTGGGCAACTGCTTAAGTAACCAATTTGTAGTCTGATATATACATAATTATTCATATTCCTATATGCTAGAACCTCATTAGGAACATTTTGTATTAGATCACAAGAATCTTATCTCTATATTGCTAATCAAGAAATGGGTTGGGGCAACTAGATGGCACAGTGGATAGAGCACCAGTCAGGAGTACCTGAGTTCAAATCCAGCCTCAAACACTTAATAATTACCCAGCTGTGTGGCTTTGGGCAAGTCACTTAACCCCATTGCCTTGCAAAAAAAAAACTTAAAAAAAGAAAGAAATGGGTTTCTGGGGTATTAAACAACATATTTATGGAAACATAACTTATAAATTTATCTGGAGGCATTCATTCCCAAACCTACTGCCATTATGTCCAGTTCCCCTCCCCTGTTGCGTGTATCCTAAGCACATCTAGGTATTTATGGGACAAGAGGATCCAGAAATGTCAGATCATAAACAATTTGTTAGAATAAAGAATATACTGTTTTCCATCATCAATGGGAAAATATGAAATACTTTTGATCAGGCAACACAATGATTAACTAATGTTCTAGAGAATTTAACAGTCAGGATACTCCCTACTTTCTGACAGAGAGGTGACAAATTTGAGATAAAAACATAAAATATGCATTTTAGGACATGACTAGTGTGGTAATTTGTTCTGTTTGCCTAATCAATTTTTTCAAGTAAGTAGAAAAAGAAAATAAATACTTGTCCATTGAATTTCTATTTCAAAAATATTTTTGATGAGACAAGTGATTAATCCAAACTCATAGTTGATGGAGATTATTCTAGTGAGAGTATATAGGAGGTACCAGAGTTAGGGAAGAGAGAGAGAATAGAAATCCAGACCATTTAGGAGGATGTTACAGGTTTTTGTGTAAGAGATAAAGACCTAGACAGCAGTAGTGGAGAGATATATGTATAGGAGACAATATAAAAGAAAAATAGACAAAAGTTTAAAGGTGATTGACTATGTGGGATACAGTTAAGAGAGAGGAGTCAAAGTTTTCCCTAGAGTGCCAGTTCTGAAAGAAGAGTAATGATTTCAACCTATACAATAGAGATAGGAAGAAGAGCTAGCAGGCCAGGAATGTTAAGAAAATGATGAGGCAGAAGTAGGGAAGATAGCTTTCTTAAAATCTTTGAAGGGTTGGTGTAAAAAAAGAACTATTTTTTTTTCCTACTTGGTCCCAAAGGACAGAATTACCAGTATTTTGTGGAAGGGGAAAAGAGGACAATTCAGGTTCAGTTTCAAAAAAAAAAGAAAAAAACTTCCTATGAATTAGATTATCTTATGGATAGAAAATATTATAAATGCTTTTAGATGTATTTACTGTATTTGCTGGTTTTTGTTATTTGATTTTTCTTCATTACAGTATTCATTGTAAGAGAAGTTACTGAACAACAGAGAATTATTAGTGACTGGGGTATAATTTTTTAAATGAAGCTATCAAATCCAGTCCAACAAGCATTCATTAATTTATTTATCAACTACAAGGAACCATTGTAGACACTAGGCATACAAAAAAAATGGGATGTAAGGTAGGATATTACTGAGACTTGAATAAACAGAATCCTTGAGATTATAATAGATCAAGGGGAGAGGAATATATTCCATGGATGGAGGATAAGCCTGTGCAAAGGCAAGAGGGATAAGATGCAATTCTGCATAGATAAACTCAAGGAAACCAACTTGGCTGAAATATATTATATGAAAAAAATAATGTGAATTAAGTCTGGTAGGCTGTAGCCATAGTTCCATTTAAATTAGAATGTGACATGTTTGTATTTTTTATAGACATAATAGGGAACCACTGGAGTGGTTGAGGTATGACAAGGTCAAAATTGAGCATTAGGAAGAGAATTTTGGCATCTGCATGTAAGACAGATTGGAAGAAAGAGGAAAATAATCCAAGTAAGGCAAGAAATGGTAAGAACCTGAACTATGGAGGTAATTTTCTGGGAAGAAAGAAGTGGATGAATGTAAGACATTGCATGCAGGAAGAATCATCATGCTTCAGGATCAGATTGTATGTGAGAATAAAATATGGGGTAGAGTCAATGATTATTGCATTCATACTAGCCCAAAGTGCAACGGGATGCCTAAAGAGACAGCAAATTCTTTCACCTGAAGTCTATAACCAAAAGCTGGGTGAATATTTATCAGGTATGCAGCTATGTGCTACAGTGGATAGGGCACTGGCCTTGGAATTGGGAGGTCAAGGAGATCAAATCCTCAGATACTTGACACTTACTAGCTGTGTGACCTTGGACAAGTCACTTAATTTTCCTCAAATCCAGGGCCATCTTCAGTGGTCCTGCTTTGTATCTGGCCACTGGACTCAGATGTTTCTTGAGAAGAAAGTGAGGTTGGTGACTTAGCACAGCCCCCCTCACTCAAATCCAATTCATGTGCTTGTCATGGCATCACCTCCCTAATGTCATGGTCTTCTTCAAGAAAGAAGGACAAGCATCACATCATGCTATTGAAGCAATTATTGTTCAGATAATTCTTGAAGCAGGTGGTCTGTGAAGCGCATTACAACTTATATTCAAGGATTCTATTCTTCAGGGAGAGAGAGAGAGAGAGAGAGAGAGAGAGAGAGAAGACAGACAGACACCCAGGAACTTGTATCCAGTGGGTAAGAGGAAGGAGAGTCAGTGAAGGTAACAGCTATCTGAGAGGTAGGAGAAAGAGTATAGCAAAGAGTCATAGAAAATAAGATAATAGAAAATACCTAGAAGGAAGTGGTTATCCATAGTTAAAATTGCTATTTTGAGGTTCAAGAGGATGGGAGGAGAGAAACCCTTGAGGTTGAAAGTTGGGTTCACATACTGGGAGAGAAGAGTTCTAGTAAAGTGACATGGCCCAAACCACATGGATCAAAAAGAAAGTTATTATTGAAGAAATGAAAGCAGATGGCTTAGAAACATGCTTTCCCAAATGTTGTCAATGAAATAAGGTAATGTGAGTATCATTTTATGGAACAATGATCAATTGATGGAACTCCAGTTGAATCTATTTATTTATTTCTTCTCAATTTGACTTTTTTATTTTATTTAGAGATCTTTTTCTGGAGATGTGGGAATGAGTGGAAGACACTTTAAAAAAATCTATGACATTTGAAAGGTGAAGTTGGAGGGAACACAACTCTGAAAATGCTCAAAATCCATCAATAAACTAGCACTTATTAAGGCCTTACTATGTTCTAGTCATTGCTCAAATTATCAGTGCAAGATGGCCCACTGAGAAATGATCCAGAAAAACTGGATACAAGAAGAACTGACAGCCAGTACACAATTTGAGCAGTTTTGGAAAAAATACTATTAAAATATATTATTCTTTATTTTATTTGCCAGTTCTATGGCTAGAGGAGGAATTTATGACCAAACAGAGATAGAGAATATTATAAAATGCAAAATGTATAATTTGATTACAGTACTATAAAACAATTTTGCACAAGTAAAACAAAATGAAACTAAGATTAGAAGGAATCTGAGAAACAATTTTTACAGGTAGTGTTTCAAATAAAGATCAGTTTCTAAAATATACAGAAAATTCAGTCAAATTTGTAAAAGTAAAAGTCATTGCCCAATTAAAAAATTGTCAAAGGATATTAACAGAGAGTTTTAAGATAAAGAAATTAAAGCTGTAATTAGAAAAAAATAAAATAACATTAAAAATTTTAGAATTATATTATTCTTTCTAGGGAATTCATATTGATCAGTTCATTAGAACCTCATTCCATTTCCATTTCTCATTCCAACCCAAGGCAGATTGAGAAGTACCTGGGCAAAATACCGGAAAGCAGAGACATAAACATATAGTTCGCAAGCCACAGATACCTCACAAAATTCCCAAGTGGGGTCAAACCAGATAAAAAATTAATTGAGAAATACTGAACAACACAAAAATATAATAGAACATAGATGATGTTTAATATGTGTCTTCAGGGATCCTTATATTCATTTTAGTAGCTCCTGTTGCTATTTAAGTTTAATACCACTGGAGTAAATCACACCCAGGGTAAGCCATGGGAAACTAAGGGCACCTTCAGATGAGTATATGGTGTGTGAGTTAAGGGAGAGGGAGCTTCTCTCTCAGCCTGTTACCTGGTTGTTCCATTTTAAAATAAACTATCCTTGGTGAGGAGGTGCTAAGCTCTTATTTTTCTCTGCTACCAAAGGAATGTAAAAGATCTTAACACCTTCTAATTTTGACAACCTTCACCTATCCCCACTCCCAAAGGCTGACTGGCCATTTCTTGTTATATCTCTGATCCCAGATGTCATTCAAACAGCAATCCTTACTTCCCCAAGCAATCTCATTGGAGTGTTTTTCATTTCAACTCCTCTGAGTTTATTACTAGAACTATCACAACGGTTTGCTTTCACAAGGCTTTATCTGGCATGGATCTTGGGAGGAAAGACCAGTGAGCACATCTTTATATAATTATGTGGTAAGCAAACATCTTACAAAACCATTTATTGGCCATAAAATTTTTAAATAACACTAAACTTGACTTCAATATATCTAACTATATGTTCTTCCATTTGATAAACACACACACACACACACACACAGACACAAAATTCAACTTATAGTAAAATTCTTTAAACTATGACTGTAGATAAAGCATGATCTATCATTCGAACAAAACCCCTTGAAGAAAATTTTAATGTTAGATCCAGAGCCCATCCTGGATCCTAGGAAACAAAACCATATTGTCCTAGAACCAAAAACTTCTCACAGAAATAGGCTTCCCTTTTGACATCTTTGTCAGAGATGGAGATATCATTGCATGAGACTATTAAAGTTCAGTGGGCTAGCAATAGTTAAAAGAGAACTAAACTGGGGGTCTGACAATCTAGGTTTTAAATTTCTATTTTATTTCTTCTTTCTAAGGTGACAATCATAGCATCTCTACTCCCTAAGTTTCATTCTGCACAACTATGAAAGAAGAGATCTTAGAGGTTACCTGGTCCAACTCATTTATTTTAGGGTTTGGGAAACTGAGTTCCAGAAATGTGAGAGAACTGCCCAAGATAAGGGACTGACTACAAATCCACTGTTTTTCTGTTTTTCCTATGGTACCTTCTTCTTCTTCTAACTTTTATATAACCATGTACCTATTCTAATCTTGGGTTAAATAGAAGAGATTCAATTTTGGCATCTAGCTTGTGTGAGTGTGTGTGTGTGTGTGTGTGTGTGTGTGTGTGTGTGTGTGTATGTGTGCGCCTATAGCTTTTCATCACTTTCCAATTGTCAATAATGTGTCCTCATTTTCTTTTTCTTGAGAGCACTCATATATCCACTTCAGATATACAATTAATTTTATCTCCTTTGAGCTTATTAATGTACCTACTTTCTCCCTAGGTCCTCCTTCCTGCCACTCAGAGTATGAGTTTTTGCTTTCATTAAAAGAAAGTTATCTGCTTTGTTTCAACTGCCTTCAAGTAACCTTACACTTGGGTTGACAAAATTGACCTAGATCTGTTATACTCAGATTTTTTTTTCTGTTCAGTATAATTATAATCAATTCCATCAGTGTCCTGGAAGAATTGGGAAAACTTCCATACCTTTTACTTCTTATTCACTCTTAGCCCTATTGGTTCTTCATACTGGCTTTGATTTTAACTTGTCAGTAGTTCTAGAGGGGGGGGAAAGTTTGTTTTAGCATGCACTCAATCATCTCAACAATTCTGGGAAGTAGGTATTATTATCCTCAAGAAGAAACTGACTTGGGGGCAGCTAGATGGTGCAGTGGATAGAGCACCAGCCTGGAGTCAAGGGGACCTGAGGTCAAATCTGGCCTCAGATACTTAACAATTGCCTAGCTGTTTGACCTTGAGCAAATCACTTAACTCCATTGCCTTAAATAAACAAAGTTTTTTAAAAGATTGTATAAAAAAAAGAAAAGCTGACTGAGATCAATGTTAAATGACTTGCAAAAGGTCACCCATCTAGTAAGTGAGGAGGGCAGTATTTGAACTTAATTTTTCCTGACTCCAGTCTTCTATCCACCATTCTATCTTAAGTCTTTAGCTCCATCTATGTTATACTAATACTTATATCAAGGCCAATATGAAAAGTATTTAATTTTACATAATGCAAATGAAGCACATTTTGCTGATTTGACTGAATTCACTTTAAAAACTACCCCAATTTGTCCTCATTGGTCAATGAAGGTAGACAGAATTATGGAAATTTGATTGCAGGCCTCTCAAAATAATAGGCATTAGCACCACTGCCATGTTTATAATGATAATTAGCATTATGTTGATAGGTATTAACAATTATTATGATGATTACTATTGACAACTACCAAATTTATTTTCCATTCTCTACTTAAAATATCATTTGGCCTTCCCTTTACAATATGAAAATAATTCAATTAAAACATTGAATAATTGTTGAAGAAAAATGTTTAATGTTATTAAACTATTTTCTAAAAATGCAAAATTTGGCTTTTTAAAAAATATATAGTATAAAATTGAATATACAAATATCCTGATCAAATTAAGAGAAGATATGTGAGATTACAATTGTGAAAATCATCCCCATATATTAGCATGGGATAATAGAAGAAAATACATGAATCTTTCAAGTAAAATTAATCCCATCACCTTGGGGGGGGAACAGAGGGGGTTTTTATTGACTTAAATATTATCCAACAGCAAAAATATAACATGTATGAGGATCTCTATTCAAAATATACAACTTTCAGGGTGCTAATCAAAATCATGATTCAAAAGAAATGGCTAAAATCTAAAATCTTATGAGTTCTACCTTACTCCAGGGGTCACTAGTTAGTTTCTAAAAGAGCATTTTTAATTTCTTTCTGTTTGATAGAAATCTATCATGCTAAAATCTGGGAAAACAAAGAAAGGTGAAAATGTGATTCAGATGTGCTCACAATTTAATGGAAGGATACAACACTAATCTATAATACCACTCTATCTATGTTTTGGACCCTTCTCAGATAAGAAATGAACTAGAGGGGTGGTTAGGTGGCGCAGTGGATAAAGCATCAGCCCTGGAGTCAGGAATACCTGGGTTCAAATCTGGTCTCAGATACTTAATAATTACCTAGCTGTGTGGCCTTGAGCAAGCCACTTAACCCCATTTGCCTTGCAAAAAAAACCTAAAAAAAAAAAAAAGAAATGAACTTGAGAATGCTAGATAGGTACATTTCTTTCCTCTTCCATTAAGTAATTCTCTAACTTAGTTCTGGACCCATTGAAGTCTCCAGGATTGGGTTAACAAAGTATAAACACTTTTTTGTATTTGTGTATATAGGAAGGGAAGGTTAATAGGAATGGGGGCTGTATATGAGAACAGAATATTGTATAAGAAGTCAGGTGGTATCCT
Source organism: Macrotis lagotis (assembly GCF_037893015.1). NCBI lineage: Eukaryota > Metazoa > Chordata > Mammalia > Peramelemorphia > Peramelidae > Macrotis > Macrotis lagotis. The sequence continues at coordinate 24,583,672 of NC_133664.1, forward strand.
AATATTGATTAGTTTTGCTTAAATGTTTTTCATTGAGAGAAAATGATTGAATTCTAAAAGACAAAGTACATCAAGGAGAAGCAGTAGATAGATTGCTACACCATGACACAACAATCTGTGGCTTGGCACAGTGCATCTGACAGCCAGTAGCTAAGAGATCATGGAATGTTCACTTAAACTTTGTGAATCAGAACTTCTTCTGTGGCTAAATGGGGTCAACAGTAAATGGAATATCTACCTCCTAAGAATATAGGGAGGACAAAAGGAGATAATATGAATAAAGTCCTTTGCAATAAACAGATAAATAAATAAATACATTAGTTAATTAAAATAATTCACTAAATGTCAGCTTCTGCTACTGCAGATGGAAAGTGGTGGTAGCTGTGATTTGTGATTTTGACTGTGATGATTGTTGATGAATTGAAGTCATATTTTTGTGTTGTTATTGTGTGTTGAGGGGAGAGGTGTCTGACACATTAGATAGTGACCCATTCTCAAAAGCCAGAAGACCTGAATTCAATGCTATCGCTGGTACACACTGGCTGTTTGATACTGAGTAGCTCATTGGTCAGACCCTGAGCAAGCCTTCAAGGCTTAGTCAACTCTCTGCAACTATAAATTAATGGGAGTGATGAACTTAGTGATAGAGAAAGCTTCATTCTGCCATTGAAATCATAGGTTTAATGCTTATTCCTATTACTATAAATATTTTTTAAAAAAAATAAAAGTAAGAATGGATGGAACTGACACAAGACTCAGAATGATCTTAATTACTGTTTGCAAAATAATTCCTCATCACAATGATTGCCAAACAAGATATATCTCTATAGAAGGATACAATATCACCCAGACAATGCTTAGTCCCATCAGAATTTCTCCTATACTGATTCAAGCCTTGTGGACTCAGGATCTCAATCTTGTCCCTGGAGCAGGACTAGCAAAGGACTGAGACACAATAAGGAGAAGCAAAACCCCTGAACTTATCTCTCTACTAACAACTATGAATTATTCATATGGCACAAGTCTGATAAAATGGAATAGTCTCTTTAGCAAGTTCCTTTTTCCTAGAGGAGGAAAGCTAAGATCACAATCCTGGTGACTTCTATGGGTTTATAGCTAAAGTAGAGAAACACTGAATTGAAGTGGGAAGAAATGTAAGCCTCCCCAAAGTTTATTTCTTGTCTGAAAAGGGTCCAAAGCAAAGGGTGATGCTCAGAATATAAGTGTTGTATCCCCCATTAAAATGTGAACTCCAGGGGCAGCTAGGTGGCGCAATGGATAAAGCACCAGCCCTGGAGTCAGGAGGTTCAGATCTGGTCTCAGACACTTAATAATTACCTAGCTGTGTGGCCTTGGGAAAGCCACTTAACCCCATTTGCCTTGCAAAAAAACTAAAAAAAAATGTGAGCTCCTTCTGAATCATATTTCTGCTTTACTTCATATCTCCAAATTTTAGTATATCTACTAAATGGAAAGAAATTTAAAATGCTCATTTAGAAACTAATGGGTGAGGATATAATATAGTCCCCTGGAGTGAGTTTGGACTCATAAGAAAAGATCAAGCACACTGACAATTTAAGAATGTGGCAAATAATTTCTGCATTATCTACATTTTCTGTGGAGTAAAAAGAAATAAAAAGGAATAGCTATCCTATACTCATTATATATTGTTACCTTGAGTTCTTGCCCAGAAGCTGGGTACCTTTCTTGTGCAATTGTGGAGATCTAGACAGGATAACGTTATAGTTCAGTCATTTCCTGGAGCCACAGAGGAAACCCTGGCCAAAAGCAAAAATGATCTGAAAAGATCAAAGTGGAGAAAAATGCTACCTTCAAGTATCAACCTTGCCCATGTTACCCCAGTTCCAGATTACACAGTTGCTTTACAAGGATACAAGTCAATGAGTCCTAAATCAGAATAAGTTCACAATACTTGAACCTTAAATCACAGTATGACAACTTTGGAAAATATCAGAAAATTGGGAAGTAGCTTGAAACAATGTATAAGTGACTATTTGAAATGTAAGGAGAACCAATTGGGGAAAAGCTGACCATATTATATACCATGAATATAAAAGAATATCACTGTACTGTAAGAAAAGATGAATATACTCAAAGAAATATATGAAAACCTATGAAATAGTGAAAAGTAAACAAACAACGATACAAACGATGTACACATGATTATAGCAATAGAAAGAGCAATAATCACAATAACAAAATTAGTCAAAGATTGGGTAATTAAAATGTCCAAATTTTGCCAAATGAAGAAATAAGAAAATGCACATTCTTCTTTACTTTGTAGAGACAGAGGACTAGGAGTGTGAACATTTACATAAAATGTCAGACAGCTGATATTTTTGTTGGTTTTTAATTTTTTCTTCACTTCCATTTTCCTCCCTTACTTTCTCCTCTCTTCTTTTCTTCACTCCCACATTCTCTTTTTATCTCCCTACTCTCTCACCTGTTCCTCTTTCTTCTTTCTTCTTCTCCTTTCTCCTAGGCCTCCTTTCTTCTCCTCCTCCTCCTCTCTTTCCATTTCCTCCCTCCCTCTTTTCTTCTTTTTACAAGGAAATGGGAAAGGGACTGTATAAAGGAAGAGGAAAAAATATATTTGAAATGAAGCTGACTTAAAAGCAAAAAAGGAATAAAAAAAGACAAAATAAGGTAAAAAGGAAGACAGCTCTGATTCATTGTGAAACTATTAAAAGGCAATCCAAAATATCTCCAGTCCCTCATTTTTTAGGTCCTCTGTTAATTTACAAATGAATTGAATACTTTTTTCCTCCCACTCTTTGTCAATGGTCCCTTTTTGCTAGTGTTTGACATTATTTAGTGTTCATATGGGACTTCCAGTTTTCCATTTTCCCCTGGTGTAGAGATAGCAAAAGGACATCGATTCTTCAAAAAAAAAATCAACAAAACCAAGAGAAAAACAAAAAGGCAACTTCCCCAAGGCAGAGAAAATACAACAGAGTTTCAGTAATAGCTTAGAGATCATAGATATAGCCACAGGCAGTCTAAAGGTGCCATTGGTCAGCTACTCATCGGGGTTTCAGGAAAAAAGGATGAATCTAAGAAGAGAAAGTAATTTTCTTGTTGCTAAGGAAAATGCCCAAAGATACAGTTGACTTTCCTTGACTTTTGGCTCAAAGGCAAAATGAATTATTTAAATGTAAGCAAGAAAAAAAATGCCCCTTTATGGGCAACCTATAGTTGCTTCTAGACAATTGATTTTCATTGACCCACTGAAGAGTTCACTTGCAGATCCTGATCATTAAAAAAAAAAGAAGACTGGGATTACTCAAACCTGGCCTTAGATAGTTATTAGCTATGTGACCTTGGGCAAGTAACTTAACCCAATTTGCCTCACTTCCTTGAAATATAAAAATTATCTGGAGAAAGAAATGACAAACCATTTGCCATCTTTGGCATCTTTGCCAAGAAAACCCCAAATGAGAGCAAAAAGAGTCTTATACAACCAAAGGTCTGGACAACAGCATCAACAATATTACTCAAGTTTCATTATGAGGCAATGATTTGCTATTAATAATACTGAATAAACTTAATTGAGTCACTGTGGCTAATTTCTTTGTGATTTTGGATAAATGAAGATCTGTCTACTCAATACATGAAGTCAAAAAAAAAAAAAGAAAACATGAGCAACCATTACTGTGTATGCCATTCTCTGTTTGGAGAACAGTAAGTGTAGGGATCAAAGAGTCTTGACTCTGCCAATAATTATCTATGTAACTTTGGGGCAATTACTCTCTGGGATTTGAGGTGATTAGACTTAAGGACCTCCAAAGAATGTTCATGTCTGAATGAATACATGTATAATCCTAGTCCAAATACTGATAAATAGGGAAATGGGTTACTCAGGAAGGGCTTGCCCAGCCCTTTCAGGGCTACTCATCTGCCTTTAGTGCACACCTTTACCCATTTGTCACCTGTGGATCCAAGGAACCATATTAAGCTCAATAGTATCATCCTGCCCTTCTATCTCAGCAGATAGGCTAAGTCGGGTTTATGGTAACTGTGGATCTCAAACCTATCAGTGAGTGTGTGTGTGGCGGGGGAGAGGTATCTGTGCCAAATATGAGTATACTTTCCCAGAAGAATGAATGAATGAGAATAATTTGTTCCATTAACTAGGAAGACTAGCGATGCAGATACTTTGGAGTGCTTGGAGCTTGGTTAGACATAGAAGATGCTGATCATCAGTGCAGTGAGGATAAAGCAAAGGAGGCAGAGCTAAGCCTCCCCTCTAATTGTGTGCTCGGCTTTGAAATCAGAGAGGAGGCACATCTCTGTCTCCTCTACCTCCTGTCACCACATTTTCCTGTCTGAAATAGAAAGTGAGACTGATGACTGTGCAACTCTGCCTCACTTAAATCTAATCCATACTTGAGTCAAGACAACACCCCCATGATGTCAATGATCTCCTTTAAAACAAAGGACAAATTACAGCTGGTGAATCAATCAATTAATCAACACATTTATTAAGCACCTTGCTGTACAAGAAGGCAGAAATATAAATACTGGGTGGGGGGAGTCCTACTCTGCCTGGGCTTTCTATTGAGAAAGACAACAAATGCATATGTAAGTATATGCAAGGATTCATACAAAGGACAGAGCATGAAAGAATGGAAGGAAAGAAGGAAGGAAGGAAGGAAGGAAGGAAGGAAGGAAGGAAGGAAGGAAGGAAGGAAGGAAGGAAGAAAAGAAACAGGGAAGGGGAGATGGAGGGGACAGGGAAGGGAGGGGGAGGGGAAGTGGGGAAGGGGGGAAAAAGAAAAAAGATAGCATATTTCAGTATTTTTTCAGACAATTTCAGTTCTTAGGAGGCAGATCCCATTTTTTCATTATGAATAGTTAGAGATTATCTTGATTTGTTATATTACTGAGAATATCTAAGTCATTCACAATTCTTCATCAAATAATATTGCTGTTACTATGTATACTATTCTTATAATGTTCAGTTCACTTCACATCAATTCATATAAATTTTCAAATGTTCTCTGTTTCTTATAGCACAAGAATGTTCCATTACAATCATATGCTGCAATTGGTCCATCTATTCCACAATTAATTAGCATCCCTTCAATTGAAAATTCTAAATCACTACAAAAAGAAATTCTTTAAATATGTTTGTACTAGTAAACTCTTTTCCCTTCTTATCTCTTGGGATATAGATGTAGCCGTGGTATTGTTGGATCAAAGAGTAAGCACAGTTTTATAGCTCTTTGGGCATAAGGACTGCAGGATATTTAAGAGAAAGCAATAGTTCAATAAGGAAGGAAAGAGAGAATGGAACCAGGTTTTCATGGTTCTTAGAAGCTGAAAAGAAAAGTTTAACCACAGGAAGCCTATAGAATTTAATGAGAAAAGGACTCACATCATCAGACCTTCACTTAAGGAAAATAATGTTTCAGCAGTGGGAAGGATGGGCCAGAGTAGCAAGAAACTTGAAACAAGGAGCCCAATTGGGTAGCCACTGAAAAATCAGCAAGAAGATATAAAGGCTTTCACTAGTATGAGAAATGAATAAGTAGAAAGAAAGGTATGAGAGAGATATTGGGAAGGTAGAAACCATATAGTTTACAGTTCACCATGATTCATTATAAAAGTCTAACCCCATGGGTTCCATTCTCATTTCTGAATTTTCAGCAACCACGAAACAACAAAACACCTTCAGTTTCCACAGCAACCTAATAGAACTCAAAATAAAGAATCACAGTGGCATTATGTGGACTTCAGGAATGCAACTATTCAACCAAAAACATATCATTGAACAAATAAATCCTTTCTAGGCCCTCTATGAGATTTAGTTGTATTTTCTGTTACTGTTTTTTTTGGGGGGGGTATTTGGTTTGGTTTTATAGTCCAATATAAATCAATTTGAATAAGTTCAAGAAACAAAAAAGAATATTGATTCTGGAACCAGAGGACCTGAATTCAAATACTGTCTGTGGCGACCATTACCTGTGAGACCTTTGGCAAGTTACCTAACTTCCCTGGGCTTCAGTTTGAACTCTAGAATGAGGCCGCTGGACTACATTAACTCTAAAATTCCTTCCATGCTATGATCCAAGTCAGCACACAAATTCAAAAATGGAATGCATACAGCAGAAGAAGCATGACTAGATCATGATTCATTGACCATGCTTCAGGGTTCCAAACCTCTTATCCCTTGAAAAGGACCAGGAAATCCAAGGAGAAGTTTTCATGAAGTCACTAAGTGAGGGTAGTCCTCCTAAAGCAAAGTGTCCACCCCACACTTTCCTAGATTTATATCATAAATATTGATGATATTATTTCTGTAATCCAAAGCATATTCCCTCTTCTGAATAACTTGCTTTCTTTTTCAAAAGGTTAAAAAAGATCATCATCTTAATACAGCCTCCAGGTGTACTTTCAGTCAAAAAGGAATTCTGATTGTTACAACTGCTGTCATTTTTGCACTGGGCATTGTGTTAATGGAAACACACCTAACATTTACCAGTCAATATTCTCCAGATCACATTGCTAGAGGCAATGAGGAAAGCTCAGCTTTTGAAATCTTTGTCAATAAGATGGAGTCAATAGGATTTTTTTTTCCCTTTAACAATGTAGATATATGCCTGAGGATTCAAAAGGCTTTCTAACTACTAGGGTAAAAAGAGAAAATGACAGTGAAATCATTCATGAGCAAATAAATGCTTTCTGGAAGATAGCAGCATTTTTAGTAATAGCAAAGAAACAAAATACAAGGATCTTTCTAACTATAGGGAAATTGTGCATACATTTTCTTATGGGAATATATTGAAATATCTCCAGTTTTGATGTCTGTCTTTGTGACTTATCCCTTGTGTGAGCTTGCTCATTTTACCATTTCTTCAGATCTAAGTTTCTTGATTTGTAAAATGAGCAGATTCAACTAGATAATTTCTAAGGTCCTTTCTGTCCTAAAATGTATAATCCTATTATCCATGATTGTATAATTATTATACCACAAAATATATTTGTATATGTCTATGTCGCTCTCTATTTGTTTGTGTGTGTATATTTATAAATACGAAGATTTAGGAAAAATTTGTAAAGACTTGTGTGAACCCATGGTTCTGCAAAGTAAGCAGAGAGAAGGAAAGTAACAATTTCATGATGTGGTAAAAAATATATAAAAGAAAATCAAATTTAAAACCTAGAAACTCTGATGTATATAGCAAACAATCATTACATCAGATTAACAACTGTGAGGCATATTTTTCCCTTAGCGATGGTCCACTACAGGTATATAAAAACTAATGTCTTGACAGGTGTGGCCAGTGGGTTATTTTCATTGTACTCAACCATAAGGTACTACTATGTACCATTGTAAGGAAATAGCAAATCACTCCAGTATTTTATCCAAAAAAAATATTACAAATGGGGTCACAGAGTTGAAACCCAAGTGAAAAGCCTGAACAATGGACAAATGTACCAAGTACCATGCTACATTAGATTCTGGAATAATGACAAAAAATTGATAATCATGGTGATCAAAAAGCTTTTCTTCAACTTCTTTGAGGGTGGATATGTATTGGAGAGGGCAAAAAGGAAAGAAATTGTGAAATGACATTTTTTTTTTAGAATTGCTTCAAACCATTTCCCCCAAAAAGATGCTGAGAATAAAATATGGGCCATAATTCATTTATTCAACTTCTCTTCTTTAATTTGAGGAGGAGTGTATGAAGGAAAGAACAACAGACTAGCCTAGTCACAAAATCCTATATTTAAATCCTGTCTCTGATATCAACTAACCTGTTGGCCTTGGGCAAGTTGCTTACCCTCTCTGAGCCTGTTTTTTTTTTAATCTTTAAATAAGTGCACAGGACTACAAGTTTTCTAAGTTACTTTTCACCCTAGCAATTGATGATGTTTTTCAGGGAAGAGAATCTCAATCATTTCTCCAGAGTCCAATGTCACCAGGAAACCTGCAATGTAGTCACCTGCTCCCAAGCCCTCCTCTCCCTACAGAATGAACTTCAGAAAGGTTAGCGATTGCCACAGTTTGCTAATTGCTACCCAAGAGTTAGCACATTAATGCCACTTGGGTGCCAAGAAGAGTTACAATGAAGTTAAATGAGTAAGGCATGCAGAGTGCCTTTCATTGTTCAGGATTATGGATCGTCAGTGGGTTGGATAATTGGGCTTTCTAGTGTTTCCACTTCATTTGGTTTGTTACAGTATTGCATAGACTCAGTAACATCTGCAACAAGCACCGCTACATAGATGTTAAAATCTGTCATGAAGAAAGAATACTGCGATTCTAACTCCGGGGCATTGTGGACCTTATTAGGAACTCGGTTTCTTAAGGTGTTATTTTTTTTCCACTTACTCTGATCTTGTATGACGGATATGGGTGGATTGACATGAGGACCAGTCTTTGAAGCATGCACAGATACTCCCTTACTGGTTTCAATCTTTCAATTATACAATAGAATATATACTCTGTGTACAGCTAAACCAACCATGTGGAAATGTGGGGGATGTGGTTTATGGCCATGAGTGGCTCATGGATTGATAATGTATAATAATAAAAAGTCTTCAAATTGGCTGAAAAGCTGATGACCCAAAAGGTAATGAAAGCAAAACAGACTATGCATACTAAAAATTAATTCTTGTCAGCTTCAAATGAAAAGATACATTTATTCTGAAATTGTAGATATATGGGACAGTTGTTCAAATTCCCTTTGTCTATATGGTATCTCTAATTTTATAGTATTTAATTTTTACCAATTACATGTCAAAAAAATTTTAGCATTCATTTTTACAAGATTTTGAGTTCCATTTTTTTCTCCTGCACTTCCTCCTTTCCTAACATGGAAGGCAAATTGATATAGATAATATATGTCCTATTGTGTGAGACATATTTCCATATTAGACAAAACTATGAAAAAAGAAACATCAAAAAGTAAAATACCAAGAAAAAAGAGTAAAGTGAAAAAATACGCTTCTATCTGCATTCAAAGTTCATTAGTTTTTTAGTTTTCTGTGTGAGTTGGTTTGTTCTTGCCCTTCATTATCTAATAAGATCAAAACAACATCAATATTAGAGATGAGTTACAGTGTATCAGGCTATGGCTGATAGTCCATGCAAACACCTGGGTTGTTTAATCTTACTTATACTTGTTTTAGAACATTGTGTTATTGAAAAAAGCTGAGTCGTTTATGGTTGGTCAACATAATATTGTTGATACTGTGTATCATGTTTTCTTGGTTTTGCTCATTTCATTTTGCATCAGTTCATATATGTCTTCCCAAGTTTTTCTGAAATTGGCCAGGTCATCATGGTTTACTGCACAATGGGATTACATTCATATACTATAGCTTGTTCAGCCATTCCCCATCCGCTTGTTTAAGCCCTCAGTTTCTAATATTTTGCTACCATGAAAAGGACTGCTATAAATATATTTGCTCATGTCTGTCACTTGTTCTTTTTTTATGATTTCTTTAGCATGCAGACCTAGTAGTTTTAGTGCTAGATCAAAGGGTATGAAAAGTTTGGTCGCCTTTTGGGCAGAGTTTCTAAATGTTCTCTAGAATGCATGGGTCAGTTCACAACTCTACCAACAGTGCATTAGTGTCCCAATTTTCCCACATCCTCTCCAACATTTATCATTTTTCTTTTTTGCCATATTAATCAATCTAATAGATATAAGGGGGTATTAAGTTTTAATTTGCATTTCTCTAATCAGTAGTGATTTAGAAACCATCAGCAAGCATTATAAGCAACAGGGGATAGGCTAGAGGCATTCCCAATAAGATCAGGGGTGAAACAAGGCTGTCCACTATCACCACTATTATTCAATATCCTATTAGAAATGTTAGCTTCAGGGGCGGCTAGGTGGCGCAGTGGATAAAGCACTGGCCTTGGAGTCAGGAGTACCTGGGTTCAAATCTGGTCTCAGACATTTAATAATTGCCTAGCTGTGTGGCCTTGGGCAAGCCACTTAACCCCATTTGCCTTGCAAAAAAAAAACCCAAAAAAGAAATGTTAGCTTCAGCAATAAGAGAAGAAAAAGAAATTGAATGAATTGGAATAGGGAAGGAAGAGACAAAACTCCCACTCTTTGCAGATGACATGATGGTCTAGCTAGAGAATCCCAAAAACTCATCTAAAAAACTACTAGAAATAATTAGCAACTTTAGCAAGGTTGCAGGATATAAAATAATCTCATAAATCAACATTCTATATATGACAAGCAAGATGCTGTAGAAAGAGCTAGAAAGAAAAATTCCATTCAAAGTAACTTCAGACAATATAAAATACCTGGGATTCTACCTGTCAAGGCAGACTCAGAAACATTTTGAAAACAATTACAAAACATTTCTTATACAATTAAAATCAGATTTAAATAACTGGCAAATATCAACTGTTCTTGGATAAGCCAAGCAAATAGAATAAAAATGACAATTCTACCAAAATTAAACTACTTGTTTAGTGTCCTACAATCAAAATTCCAAAAAATTACTTTAATGAATTAGAATAAATTGTAAGTAAATTCATATGGAGAAATGAAAAGTTGTGAATCTCCAGGGATTTAATGAAAAAAAGTGCAACAGAAGATGCCTTAGTCCCAACAGATCTAAAATTATATTATAAAGCATCAGTCATGAAAACTGTGTGGCACTGACTAAGTTAGTATGGCAGAAACTTGGATTAAACCAACACCTCACACCCTGTACCAAGATAAGATCAAAATGGATACAGGATCTAGACATAAAAAAGCAATATTATAAGCAAGCTAGGAGATCAAGTAATGGTTTACCTGTCAGACCTATGGAAAGGGAAGCAGTTTATGACCAAGGAAAGGAGATGGAGAACACCATTAAAAATAAACTAGGTAATTTTGATTACATTAAATTGAAAAACTTTTGCACAGACAAAACCACTATAACCAAGATCAAAAGAAATGTAGTCAATTGGGAAATAATTTTTACAACTAGTATTTCCGACAAAGGACTCATTTCTAAAATATACAGAGAACTAAGTCAAATTAAAAAAAAAGACAAGCCATTCCCCAATTGACAAATGGTCAAAGGATATGTAAAGGCAATTTACAGATGAGGAAATCAAAATGATCTATGGTCATATGAAAAATTGCTCTAAATCATTAATTATTAGAGAAATGCAAGTTAAAACATCTCTGAGGTACCACCTCACACCTCTCAGATTGGCCAATATGACAAGAAAGGACAATGGTCAACTTTGGAAGGGATGTAGAAAATCTGGGACACTAATTCATTGTTGGTGGAGCTGTGAACTCATCCAACCTTTTTTGGAGAGCAATTTGGAATTATGCCCAAAAGGCAACAAAAATGTCCATATCCTTTGATCCAGCAATACCACTACTAGGGCTATACCCTGTAGAGATTATGAAAAGGGCTAAAAATATCACCTGTTGAGAGATGATGTTAAGAGATGTTGAGAGAGATGAGCAGAATCAGTAGAACATTGTACACCCTAACACAACATGGGAGTGTTGATAAATATTAATGGACTTGCTCATACTAACAGGGCAACAATCAAGCACAATTTGGGGGTATCTGTGATGGAGAATGCGATATGTATCCTGAGTAAGAATTGTGGAATTTGAACAAAGACCAAAGACTATTACCTTTATTTTTTTAAGTTATTTTATTATGTAATTCTGCTATATTTCATACTTTATGTTTCTTCTTTAAGGATATGATTTCTCTCTCATCACATTCAACTTAGAACAACGCATACTATGGGAATGATGTAAAGACTAACAAACTGCCTTCTGTGGGGGTGGGAGAGGGAAGCAAGATGGGGGGAAAATTGTAAACTTCAAAATAAATAAAATCTTTTTAAAAAAATAGTGATTTAGAGCACTTCTTTAAATGCCTAAAGATAGCTTTGATTTCTTCATCTGAAAACTATCTTTTCATAATCTTTGACTATTTATCAATTGGAGAATGGCTTGTATTCTTAAAAATTTAACTCAGTTCTCTATGTTTTTTTTTAGAAGTAAGGCCTTTATCAAAGACACTTACTGTAAAGATTGACATCTTTCTTTTTCCTTCTCATTTTGGTTGCATTGGTTTTCTTTGTAAAAACAAAGCTCTTCTTTTTTCAGCATCATCAAAATTGTCCATTCTACATTTCATAATGCTCTATATCTCTTATTTGGCCATGCATGTTTCTCTCTCTCTCATAGTTTTAATGGGTAGACTATTTCTTTGCCACACTTTATGCCTAAATCACATTCCCAGTTTGATCTTGTCTTGGAATGTGGTATGAGATGTTGGACTGTACCATGTTAATGCTTCCTAGCAGTCCTTATCAAGTGAACTCTCATTTCAAAAAGCTTTGGGTTTATCAAACCCTAAGCTACTATGGTCATTTACTACTGTGTCTTGTTTTGCTATTTCTTAGTCAGTTACAGACACTTTTGATGATTACTGCTTTATAAGGTAGTTTGAGATCTGGCGTTGGATTGTGTATTTTTTTCATTAATTGCTTTGATATATTTGTCCTTTTCTGTTCTTCTAGATGATCATAGTAACCTAGTGCTTGATGAACCCCAAAACATGCATCAGTTTGCATTTAGGAAATATCAGTTCTTTTTTTGGATGCAGATAGTATGCTTCATAGTAGTTCTTTGGGATTGTCTTGAGTCATTGCATTGCTGAGAATAGCAAAGTCATTCACAGTTTGTCATCAACCAACAATGCTATTACTGTATACAATATCCTCCTGCTTCTGTTCACTGCGCATTGAATCAATTCATGTCTTTCCAAGTTTATCTGAAATCATCCTTCTTGTCATTTCTTATAGCATAATAATATTCTATTAAAATCATATACCAAAGCTTGTTTAGCCATTCCACAGTTGAAGGGTGCTCCTTTGCTCTATTCCTTGGGTGCCACAATAAGAGCTAGTATCAATGTTTTTTCTATAAATCAGTCCTTTTCCTCTTATTATTTTTCTCCAGGATGGTAGGATCAATCACATCTTCACCAACACTGAATTAGTGTATCAGTTATCCTACATTCCCTCTAGCATGGAACAGTTTCCTTAAATATTAGCCACCTTGATATATATGTGTGTGTATATATATATACATATATATATATACATATATATATATATATATATATATGTATATATATATATATGATGGTACCTCAGAGTTGATTTATATTTCTCTGACCAATAGTGATTTAGTCCATTTTTCATAAAAATACAGATAGCTTTCAATTCTTTATCTGAAAAGTGCCTGTTTATAACTTTTGAACATTTATCAGTTAGGGAACAACTTGTATTTTTATTAATTTGACTCAGTTCCCTAATATATCTGAGAAATTAAGTCTTTATCAGAGATACTTGCTGCAAAAAAAATTTCTCCAGTTTTCTGCTTTCTTTATAATTTTGTTTTTTTCCAAATGATGATTGTTTGTTCCAAAAGCTTGAATCTTTGTATTTAGCATAAAATCGATTACTGCAGTATTTTACTATTATTTAATTTGAACCTAAGCTATTTAACTGATTCAACATTCAATTTCTTAGCCAGACCAGAGTGTTTTGATAATTACTGCTTTACAATATAGTTTAAGATCTGGGACAACTACAACACTACCTTCTTTTGCATTTCTAAAAATTGATTCTTTTGATATCCTGAAGCTTTTGTTTTTCCAAATGAATTTTGTTATTTCTCTAACTCTATAAAAAATTTGGAAATTTGATTGAAATGGGATTGAATAAATTGTTTAATTTAGGTAGAATTGCAATATTTGTTATATTAACTAAGACTACTCATAAGCAATAATATCTTTTCAACTGTTTAGATCTGATTTTGTGTAAAAAGTGTTTTATAGTTGTGTCCATATAGTTCCTGAATTTATTTTTGCAGATATAATCGCAAGTATTTTATATTGTCTGCAGTTGTTTTAAATGAAATTTCTATGTGTCTTTTGCTGATGAAATGGCTGATAATATACAGAAATGCTGGTGATTTATGTTGGTTTATTTTATATCCTAAAACTTTGCAAAAGTTGTTAATAATTTCAAGTAGTTTTTAAAGATGATTCTTTGTGATTTTCTAATAATATCATTTGCAAAAACTAATGCTTTTGGTTTCCTCCTTGCCTATTCTAACTTCTGTAATTTCTTTTCTTTTCTCATTTCTGTAGCTATAATATTTCTTGTACAATATTAAAAAATTACAATGATAATGAACATCCTTGCTTTGCCCTTGACTTATGGCCCAGGCTTCTAACTTATCCCCATAACAAATAATGCTTGCTAGTGGTTTTAGATACATATTACTTATAGTTTTTAAAGTAAGCTCCATTATTTTCAGTGTTCTCAGATGTTTTACAGGAATAGGTCCTGTATTTTGCCAAAGACTTTTTCTTCTTCTTTTGAGATAATCATATGATTTCTATTGGTTTTCTTATTGATATGACCAATTAAAATGAGAGTCTTCCTAATACTGAACCAAACCTATTATAAATCCAATTTGGTCATAGTGTGATCCTTGTGATATATTACTATAATTTCTTTGCTCTATTTTACTTTGCTCTATATTCATTAGGGAAATAGAACTTTCTCTTTTTTTGGCCCTTCCTGGTTTGTATATCAGCATCATATTTGTCTCATAAAAGGAATTTGATAAGATTTGGTTTTGCCAATTTTTAAAAAATAGCTTCCATAGTATTGTATAGTATTGTTCTTTATGTTTGATAGAATTTGTTTGTGAATTCATCTGGTCCTGGGGAATTTTTCCTTAGGAATTTCATTGATGGTTTGTTCATTACTTCCTCTAAGACTGGGTTATTTAAGTATTTTATTTCTTCTTTTGATGATTTTGGTAATTTATGTTTTCTGTAGATAGTCATAAATTTCATTTAGATTATGAAATTTACTGGCAGATAATTGGGCAAAATAGCTTCAAATAATTATTTTAATTTCTTCTTCTTTGGAGATAAGTTCACACCTTTCATTTTTGAGCTAACAATTTGATTTTCCTTTACCTTTTTTTAATCAAATTAACCAAACTGATTTTGTTATTCTGTTTCTTAAAACCAGCTTCTAGTTTTATCACTTTAATGTGTTTTCTTATTTTTCACTTTTCTTTATCTCTCCTTTTCTTTTCAGAATTTTCAATTCGGTGTTTAATTGGTATTTTTAATTTGTTTTCTAGATTTTGTTACATCATAAAAATTTTTTTGTTGATTTTTTTCTCTATTTTTCTCTGTTTTCTCTATTTTATTGATTTAAGTATTTCTAGAATTTGTTCTTTGATGAACTTGGTATTTTTTTTGGATTAAATTATTTAATTTCAAATTAATTTTTAATCTGTATTTCTTAAATGTAATTTTATTGCATTATTATTTAAAAAGAATGAATTGCTATTTTTGCTTTACTGCATTTAGTTGTGAGGTTTTTATGTCTTAATACATGGTCACTTTTGTGTAGCTAGCATGTATTGTGAATAAAAAAAGAGTTACATTCTTGTCAATTTCCATTCAATTTTCTCCAGAGATTTATCATATCTACCTATTCCAGAATTTTATTCACCTCTTTAACTTTTCTTTTGTTTATTTGTAATATTTATCTAATTCTGAGAGGTAAGAGTTGAGGTCTCCCACTTCTATAGTTTTATTATCTATTCCTTCCTGTAACTCATTCAACATCTCCTTCAAATATTTAATTTGATGCATATATACATCATATATATATATATACATATATAAATTCGGTGCATATATGTTTAGCATTAATATGACTCCATTTTGTCAGCATGATATAATGTATCTCTTTATCTCTTTTAATTTGATCTAATTTTGCTTTTTTTCTCTGAGATCATGAGTGCTACTCTTGATTTCTTTGTTTCAGCTGAAGTATAATTTATTCTTCTCCAGTCCATTGCCTTTATCCTGTGTATATCTCTCTGTTTGAAGTGTTTTTCTTGTAAATACCATATTGTAGAATTCTGGATTTTAATCCATTCTGCTATCTGCTTTCATTTTGGGTGAGGAAGTTCATCCCATTCACATTCATAGTCATGAAAACCGTTTAATTTCTTCCATGCTTCTTTATTTTGCTTGTTCATCTCCCTCTCTTTAACTCCCTTCTCTCTCTCTCTAACACCCTACCCTTTCCTTCCTCACAAGTGTTTTATTTCTGATTACAGGATTTCCCATTTACCTTTCCTCTTATTGGCCCCTTCTTCCTCATATTATTCCCATCTCTTTTTACATTTTATAGGATAAAATAAATTTCTGTATGTCAAGTCTGTATGTTATTCCCTCTTTGAACCAATTTTTAGTGAGAAAAAACTTGTGAGCCCCTCCCCACATCCCATATCCCCTCCATTTTAATAGTTCTTTCATGCTTTTTTAATGTGGTATAATTTATCCAATTCAATCCCTCCCCTCCCCCATCAATCTTATTCCAGTGCAGTTTTCTTTCTCATTCCTTTCTTTTATTCTTTGGGGTATGATCCCATCAAAAATCACCTTATATCCCTATCCTCTAGCTACACATATACTCCTTCTATTTGCTCTTTAGTAATAAAGTTGTTGAATTACAAATTTTTCTTACATTTAGAAATATAAAGTTAACTCTTAATGAATTTCTAATATTTTCTCATTTCTTTTCTACTTTTTATGTTTCTCTTTACTATATTTGGAGGTCAAATATTTCATTCAGCTCTGATTTTTTTTAATTAGAAATGTTTGATATCTTTACATGAAATTGCAAAAATAATGCTAAAATAAAAAGGAACTGCTTATTTTTTTATTCCATTAAATATCCATTTTCCCTGAAATATTATATTCCATTTGTTCTGGATAGGTGATTCTTGGTTGAAATAATAACTCCTTTACCTTTCAGTTTATCATATTCCAAGCCCTCTGTTTTTTTAATGTAGAAGCTGCCAAATCCTATGTAATCCTGACATTAGCTCCATGATATTGGAAATGTTTCTTTGTGGATGTTTGCAATACTTTCTCCTTGATTTTTTTAGCTCTAGAATTTGGCTATGATGTACATGGGAGTCTTCATTTTGAGATCTCTTTCAGGCAATACTATTGGTAGATTTTTTTCAATTTCTATTTTTCCCTCTGGTCCTACAATATCAGGGCAGTTTTCTTTGATAATCTCTTGAAAGATGTTGTCCAGCATTTTTTGTGATCATGACTTTCAGGTAGCCTAATAAATCTCTCCTGGATCTATTTTCCTGGTCAGTTGTTTTCCAGTGAGAAATTTCATAGCTTCTATTTTTTTTTTACTTGTTTGATTTTGTTTTATCATAACTTCTCTTATAGAGTCATTATTTTCCAATCGTTTGATTCTAATTTTTAAGAAATTATTTTCTTTGGTGAGCTTTTGTATTTACTTTACCATTTAGTCAATTCTATTTTTTAGGGAGTTATTTTCCCTGGTAAATTATAGAATACTTTTACCCAGAATATTGACTCCTTCTTCATGATGCTTTTGTAATGCCCTTTGTTTCTTTTCTGAATAGTGTTTCTACTTCTCTAATTTGCCTTTTAAAAATTCTTTTAAAGCCCTTCTACAGTTTCTTTTTGTGCCTGAGACCAAATTACATTTTTTTCTTTCAGGCTTCACATGTAATCATTTTTTTGCCTTCTTTTTGTCCTCTATTGTCCTCTTCTAAGTTTATACATTGATCCTCCCTATCACATAGTAAAATTCTATGTGCAAGCTTTGTTTTTCTCTCATCTTTTCTGCCTTTTCTGTGACTTGGTATTTTTATATGAGAGTTGGACTCTGGCACTGCACTGTCCAGAGCTTTTTGTGCTAGGGCTCTGGATCTTTCTACTGGCTTTTACTGTTCTTCAGGGTTCAGCTGCTTGCTTTGTCTAAAGTGTAGGCTTCCCTTCTGAGGTGGGAGCTCCATGTTGGCCTCCCCTGGGTGCAGGGTTTAGCTGCTGACCTGTTCTGGTGGTGGGGCCTTGCCTCTGTGTTGTTATGGTAACAGTTTTTCTGGTAGCTGGCCCTGGAGAAGGGATCTTGTTGCCCGTCTGCCAGTCCTGCTGCTAGGTTGCTTTGGAAACAGGACCTTTCTGCCAGCAGCCTCTGGAGGAGTAATAATCCCTTTGTACTTTGCACAGTGCTTTGCACAGTGCCTGGCACATCATAGGCTACTAATAAATGTTTATTGACTGACTGTCTAGAGTACTAAGTTGAATCTAATAAGATGGAATTCATTAGGGAAAAATGCAAAGTTTTACCCTGGGCTTAGACATGCTATTTCACAAGGAATAGAATGAGAAAGGAAAGGTTTAAAAGCAATTTGTCAAAGATATGGAGGTTTTAGTGGACTATAAGTTCAATATGAATCACCAGCCTCATGTGGCAATCAAAAACAAAAGCTAATAGTATCAAAAGCTGCATTAAGCAGAGTTAGTTTCCAGGAATAAGGATCCATCAGTCTCTCTCTAGTCTGCTCTAGTAAGAACATATATTGAGTATGGTGTTCAATTCTAGGAACCATAGTTTTAAAAGTACATTAATAAATGTTAGAGAATGCAGAAAACAACAAAGGTGGAAACAGGTCTTAAATCCATGTCATACAAGGATTGATAGAAGAAATTGAGGATGTTTGTCCTGGAGATGGGATGCCTTAGATTTCCATGAAATGAAAATCTGTGATTCCATTATGTTCATTCTTTAGGAAAAACATTAATAAGTTAAAGAATTCTAGAGAAGGGCAAAAGTTTTTTGACATAAAGACATATGAGAACGCTTTGAAGAAGCAAAGAATTTTGGTCTGAAAGTGAGATAATCAAGAGAAATATGATAGCTGTCTTCAGATATATGAAGAGTTCACACACAGAAGAAGATTAAACTTGTTTTGTTTGGTCCACAAGAAGCTAACTGAAAGCAGTGGATGGTTTAATGTAAGGAAGAGAAAAACAATGTTCTAACCATTTTGAACTATCCAAAAGTGGAATAGCTAGCCTTGAGAAGTCACCCATCAGTCAAGGTTTTCAAGCAATGACTATATGGTCATTTGTATGTGAACTCATATAGATTTGGGGGGGGGGCAGGATATATGTTGGACCAGATGACCTATGATTCCTCTTTTAACTCTGAGATCATATACTGAATTGTAGATATCATTCAGATTAGCAGAGATTTTTTAAAAATGAAGTCCATTCATTAGCCTTACAGGGCAAAATTTCAAATGGAAATCAGGTATTGCCAGCTATGAGACATATTTCAGGATGATATAATATTATAGTATAAGAAAATAAATTTGTAGGATTCTAGATATTATTAATTTATATTGATATCTAGCTTCAAAAAGCCATTCATCTATTTGAATTTGTGCCTATCTATATATATACTATCTATCTATCATCTATCTACCTAATATGTATGTATATATATATATATATGCTTAGAAAAATATGAATAAACTTGTACAAAATAATGAAGAATAACATGAGCACAACCAAGAGAATGTTTTCTAAAGCTATAGCAAAGAACAAATTTGAGTTGAAAGGGATATGGGAAATCTGGGACACCAATACTTTGTTGGTGAAGCTGTGAACTCATTCAATCTTTCTAGAGAGAAATTTGGAATTACGCCCAAAGGGCAATAAAAATGTGCATCCCCTTTGATCCAGCAGTACCACTCCTGGGTCTATACCCTGAAGAGATCATGAAAAAGGGTAAAAACATCCCTTCTACAAAAATATTCATAGCAGCCCTGTTTGTGGTGGCAAAGAAATGGAAATTAAGTGAATGTCCTTCAATCAGGGAATGACTTAACAACCTATGGAATATACATGTCATGGAAAATTATTGTGCTATTAGAAACCAGGAGGGATGGTAATGCACAGAAGCCTGGAAGGATTTGCATGAATTGATGCTGAGCAAGATGAGCAGAACCAGAAGAACACTGTACACCCGGACAGCAACATGGGGTTGATGGATTTGCTCCATTGTTGCTCAGTGCAACAATCAGGAACAATTTTGGGGTATCTGTGATGGAGAATACCATCTGTATCCAGAGAAAAAATTGTGGAGTTTGAACAAAGACTAAGGACTATTACCTTTAATTAAAAAAAAACACTATCTTATTATGTAATTTTGCAATCTCTTATGTTTTATTTTTTTCCATAAGGATATGATTTCTCTCTCAACACATTCAACTTACATCAATGTATAGCATGGGAACAATGTACAGACTAACAGACTGCCTTTTGTGGGGGGTGGGGGAAGGGGAGCAAGATTAGAGGGAAAACTGTAAAATTCAAAAATAAATAAAATAATAATAAAAAGAACAACATTGGGTGACATTTTTACTATTATAAATACCCAAATTAACCACAAAAAGCATTTGAAGGAAGATGCTATCGGCATCCAGAGAAAGAACTGCTAAATAGAAGCATGTATAGAATGCCTGTCTTATGGGAGTCATTTCCAGGGTTGAGGGAAGGAAAAAAGAAAGTCATTTAAAAACCTTATAAATTTAAAAGGAATAGCAAGTTGTAGATAACAGATTTTTAGTTTGATGTGTAATCATCTTTTTTTTTTACTATTCTGCTATGTTCTAGAAAAACTCATTTCATTCCTTAGATTTGGAAATAAAAAATTAAAACTTAGAAAAAAAGAAATATGTGGATGGATTTCATTTAAGTAAAGGCTGTATGTTAAGGAATGGTGCTCTAGAGAGGTTTTATCTCCCCAAAAGAGAGGTAATTTCATAAACAGAGGCAGGAAACTAATAAAATGTGATGTTCATAAATATATTAAAATTGAATTATTTAATAAGGGTTTAATTCCCTTCATTTATGCCAGTGGTAGCCTGCACATATATAATCTCCTCTATTCCTCACATTATAAATCTCTCAGTTTTAGATCAGCTAAAATTTCTAGCACACATTTTTAAAAATAGAATGGGAAAAAAATTAAAAAATACATCAGCATAGTTAGGAAAGCATTTGCAATAGTTATAGCAACATTCTAGAAAACAAAGCACATAAAAAAGTTCCTCAACTTTTTCAACCCAAAAACCCCACTGCTGATCAAAAACCTTAAAGAGGAAAAAAAGACCAAAGTAAGGGTTCCAAAACACAATCTGCAAAGAGATTCGTTTCTTTTCAATGTAGCAAAAAATAAATGAAAAAGAAAGTGAGCTCAACAATTATGGAATGACCAAATAGTGATTTATGAATGCAATAAAATATTATTGTGTCAAAATGGAAATTATGGTGGAAACTTGTATGAAAGAGAACAAAATAATAAAGTAATCAACCAGGAAAAGTAAATCTACAATGATAATTATTTGCTATGTTACCTGGAGAAAGTCATGTAACCTTTGTAAGCTTCAGTTTCCCCACCTATGAAATGAGAGTAATATCAACTTCCTCCTAGGATTGTTACTAAGATAAAATAAGATGTTAGTGAAGTGTTTTGTAAACCACAAAGCAAAGGATGACCTAAGAGTCTTAATGTAGTTTTCTATTATTAAAAACTTAAAAGGACACTAAGACTATCACTACTTAAACTACTACTACTAATATTACTACTGCAAATGAATTATAATATGTTCTAATATAAATGCTGTGTTCATAGGGTCCATCTTTGGCCATGGTGAAGAAATGTAGATATGAACATCCCTCTTTTTGCTACAGTGATAGTGAACAATGGGTACAGCAGGCCGAATACACTGTTGGATGAGGTCCATGTGTTATCTGGTCTTCCTTAACTGTTTTGGCTTGTTACAAGAAAAAGCTTACAAGGAAAAAGGGAAAGAGAACAAAATAAGTGCAAAGGGAAACTATGAGAAGAGCTGTGGTCTCAATTAAAGTTCTGTAAGTAACCTTAGTTGATGGCCAAACTGCTCTCTGGGCTTCATTTTCCTCAACTATTAAATGCAATGTGATATCCAATGCCCCCCTATTAGAATGCCAATGAGAAATTCACAATTCAAGAAAGAACGGAGAAACCACTAATCAAAGCTATCATTTCCTAGTCAAGCACCATAATTCCAGTGCCGGAATCTCCCAAGAGAGAGGAAAGGAACAATTAGAGAAGCCCTGTCTTCACTAACATAAACACATCTGTGGGCTACCAAATATTTGAAATACTGATAGATTTAGAGGTATGGAAACGAGTATGCTACCCTCTCTTAGCCTGCCCTATTTCTGTACAGCCATACATTTTCTCACTTGAATAGATCCCTATTGCCAACTAAGGCTTCAGGGAGGGAGCTGATTTTTTGCTCCAACTCATAGTTTTCTTCAGCCCCTGTAGTGATCCTTTCACATTGAAAGCAAGTTAACTGTTGCCGTTTTCTTTATAAACCCTGAAAAATATACCACTTGACACAACACAGTGGAAAGTTGACTGCAGGTTAAATATGATGCTGGGCTAAAGTAATGAAACTGAAAGAGTCCAGCACAACAGAAATCAGGGCTTTGCCGGCGAACAAATGAAGGCCAGGTCTCACAGGTAAATGATAGTTTGTACAAAATATGTTTTTAATAAAAATTCTTCCTTCAACTTTTCCCCCTAGTTGAAAAAAAAAGAAAATTGAGTAAATGTTACAAGTCAGAATATATTCTTTCTCATATATTCTGGTATTTATTTTTGTTTCCATTCTCTTCCCTTATGGTTCATTTTTCTGCCCTTTTTTGCTTTATTTTCTTCTTTACTGAAGATAAAGGCAGAGGGCAGGAAAGCTAGAAGAAAATGGATAAAAAAGAGCAGGACGGGAGGATGATAATTAATAATAGAAAGGAGGCAAAGTTTTCTCTCCCCAAAGGAGCCAAGAACTGATCCCAAAGATCAGTAAGGAGTTAGTCTAACTTACGTGACTGTATCATCTTCCCTTGCACTTATTCAGAAGGTAACAAAGAATGGAAGACCTCAATGGCTGCAAATGGATACATACGATACTTTGCAGAAAGAAGAAAATGGATTTTCAAAACCCGAATCTGAACTTGACTAGGACACATGTAAAATACCTGAATGCCTTCTTAATGGTCACTAAGATGGAGAAGTGGTGCCAACCTTGGGAGAGCAGAGTTTCTTAGTAGAAAGGAAAGGGCAAAGGTTTGAATTCAATCAACGTGGATTTGGACCTTTCCTCTGCCTTTTTAAACAACTCATTTTGATACAGTCTAAACAGTTATGTCAAAGAATACATTCAGTAATTAAGTTCAATAATTAAGTAAATCTTGGTCCTAAGGGGCTGAAATTCTTCCTTTATAACCTTAGAAAATTATTTCTGCCTCTGGTGGCTCCAGTTTCTTCACTTGTCAAGTGAAGGTGGTGTTCGAGATGATTTCGTGAGTTACCTTCCCATTCAAAATCCAATGACTCTTAGGTCAGGCCAATATTATCTTGTTTCTTTTTCTGACAAGGTTACAAGACTGAAAGATCAGGAGAGTGTCATAAATGCAATATATATGGATTTCAAGTTATGAAAACAGCATATATTTCTTCATGTGCTTGAAAAACTGTCACATAAGAAAATATTTACTTTGCCTCAATTATTCCCCAAAGGTTGACATGAGAGGACTAGGTGGATGTAGTCATGGGGCAGATTAGCCTTGACAGAACCTAAAGTTGCCTCATAATCAGAATTATACAAAAGTAGAATATGTGACAACTAAGTAAGGTTTTCAAAACTCGAGAGGATACCCTTTACTAATATTGCAATGCACCAATACATAATGCATGCCCATACATACATGTGCATCTATGTATATGCTATATGAGCAAATAAACATCTACATACATATTCATACATCCTATATCTTTAATCTCTTCTCTTCTTCCCTAATGGATCATGAAAGCCTTCTTTAATCCAGGATGGATTTCATCAGTTCTTTTCATGTGTCCTCCTCCCCAGGCTGGCTAATACCAGCCTCCTCATTCAGTCTTGGGAGATGCTACCCATGTCTTGGCTTAGCTCTATCCTTTATACTCAGTGACAGGTATTGAGCCCCATGTCAACTCTAGAGATTTGGGGCCTGGAAGGCTAGTTCTTGCCCAGTAACAAAAGTAACTGTAGATGATCTCTTGGAGGATCAGTTTTCTTCCATGGCCCTCCATCTGCTCGTTCTCCTTATGGGCACATATGTAAGTGCACATCTACATGGAATTCATGACTATTGGTCCTCCTCTGCAAGCACAGATGATGTCCAATGTGTGGAAGCCATCTTTCCTTCCTGCCAGAAGGTGCCTATGCCAGTTAAGGTGAACATGTCCTGGGATTGATCGCATAAGCCATACTTGGAAGTCTATAGGATTTTCTTACATCTGTGTCAATGCATAAAAAGAAATGGAAGAAAGAACACAGGATCTGGGTTTCGAGGCTCTCCATTGGAATCCTATGTCTATCACTACCTATGGGTTAATGACTTCAGTTCTCTGGGACTCAGTTTGCTCATCTGTAAAATTAGGGAATTAGTCAAGTGGAACTCTGAGTCTTTTTCAACTTGAGATCTGAAATCCCTTGGTCTCCAGAGAGTTTAATTTCCTACAATGCTTTACAGTTCTAAATTCATAATCTTGATTCTTATAAGTCAGAAATCTTGTCTTCTGGACAAGATGTAGATGGATCGGTGATGGAGATCATTGTACTCATTTACATTCATTTGGTTTTAGATACCTAATTTTTGGAGCATCTTCCAATCTTCTGTATTTTTTAGGAAGGAAAAACACTTCATTCAATGATATCTATCTCAAATCCAAATCACATTACTGACCACCAAACTTGCTTCCCAACCTTTTGTGCCCATTTCCCTAATGATGGCCCACTTTGAAAGCTATCTTAGTTTCTGAAAGGACTTGTCTGTCCTCCCTTCAAAGCTCTGAGCATTCTAGAATCAGGTCCCACTAGGTGGGAGGGACTAGCAAGTCCCCCCCACACACACAAATAGGAAGCTCAACTGAAGGAAAGGGATCTCAACCATAAGACCATGATGACAAAAAAGTGATAGGAGAAAGGAAAAATGGTAGCAATGGAGACAATGGAAAAACAAGAGAGAACACAGTATCCAGTATCCATGCCTAAAATGTTCTCCCTATCCTCATTTCCAAATGTTCCAATCCTCAGCATCCACCAAAGCTCAATTTAGGCACCATCTTCTACCTTTCTCAACCCCCTTAGAAGTTATTGTTCTCTCCAGGTTCCCAGTATTTAAATTGTGTATATTTAACATTTAACTTATGTTAAACATTATGTTATGTTATATTATTTAATTTATGTTAAACATTTAACTTAAAATATATAATATTTCTGCCCAATAGAATGTAAGCTCCTTGAGGGAAGGAATTTTTTCTTTTTTTAAAGTCTTTTTAACTCTAGTCCTGCACATCCTTAATAAATGCTTATTAACACCATTCTGAACCCTTGCACATTTTATCTGTGGTCCATTAAGATAAAGTAATAATTCTAGATTATGCATCTTCATCATTTAATTTTTCATCTTTCTAACCAATATCTTTCCCCCATTTCTCTCCTTCATTTGGCTAGTTAGGAATCTGTGCATATAAATCTATATTTATATAGCTATTATATAATTGCTTATTATCTACATTTTCCTCTTTCTCTTTTTTCTTTCTTTTCTGTCTTACGTTTTTCTCCTACCTATCTTCTTCCTTCCTTTCTTCCCCCTTTCTCTTTTCTCTTTTCACCCTGCCCCTCTCTCCCCTTATTCTACTCCATCTCTATCTCCATCTCCATCTCCATCTCCATCTCCATCTCCATCTCCATCTCCCTTTTCCTTTCCTCTCTCTCTCTCTCTCTCTCTCTCTCTCTCTCTCTCTCTGTTTTTGCAAGGCAGTGGGATTATGTAACTTCCCCAAAGTCACACAGTTAGGTAATTATTGTGTCTGAGGCTGGATTTGAACTCAGGTCCTCCTAACTCAAGGACCAGTGCTCTATCTACTGCATCACCTGTCTACCCCAATACCCTTTACTATTAAAAAAGAGGCATTAATATTTGCATTGCCTCTGAGGTCCATGGCATTTTTCATCTGACTAGTAATTAAACTTTCCATATGTGCTCACCCAATGGATGGTAGAAATTATACTATTTTTTTCTCTCTGTATCCTTGGTGCTCAGCACATTGCTTTATACCAAAATAAATATTCAATAAATATTGCATTCATTCATTTCTATTCAAATCCAAATTTCCTATTCGCATCTTCAGGAATGAGTTGTTTCCTTCACCAAAATAACCTCTGAGCTAAAATGTACCCACTACACCAAAATTACCCTTTCTTACATTCTCTGGATACTTTTGAACTCTCTACCTACTTGGAGACTTCTGAGGTTTAAATCATGGTTAGGAAATGCTAGCTTTGATTAGTGATATTTATCTTTACCTCTTTAATTGTAGATTTTTACTAAATGGAGGCTGAAT
Source organism: Macrotis lagotis (assembly GCF_037893015.1). NCBI lineage: Eukaryota > Metazoa > Chordata > Mammalia > Peramelemorphia > Peramelidae > Macrotis > Macrotis lagotis. The sequence continues at coordinate 24,610,085 of NC_133664.1, forward strand.
TATCTTTCGATATGAACTTTGTAGTGGGGTTTCCTACCTCATTCCCTAAGGATGATTGTCAAATTCTGACTTAAACCTTTCAGTAATATTCCAGGAATTAATTGAGCCCTAGATACTTCTATGTATGTATTTTCCTAGAAAGTCTATTCATTATGTCATCCAGTTTCCCTAGCTTAGGATCACAGTGTCACATATTTAGAACTGGAAAAGATCTAACGCATCATCTATTTCACTCATCTCATTTTACAGATGTGGAAACTGAGGCCCAGAATAGTTCCAATGACCTACCCAAGATCACACAGCTAGTGAGTAGTTAAGCCAAATGAATGAATCTAGTTTCATAGGCTCCAAATTCAGCAGTTTTTCCACTGCACTATAGAGGAGTATCAGCTAAGAACTAACAGTTGTGTACAATTTTTACTAGACTATTTGTAGCTCAGGAAAGAGAGGTGGGCAGGGAGGGTGGTAGAAAAGTGTGTATCTTTATAAATAGGCAATCAGATGAATGCTGAAAAACTTTCATAACAAGTAACTGGAAAAATAAAATAAATATCAATCATTAAATAAAGACTAAAAGTTGAATTTATACAATCCAAATTGACTGGTTGCCTCCTAAAATGACCTGGATCTCCTGTATCACCTTATGATCTGTTTTTCCTTAATTAGTCCCAGGGTATAATTTGGTTTGAAAGACTGAAGTATGTAAACAATGATTGATTCCTGTCCAAGTTTAATGCATGTAAAAATTCAACCTTTTAGAATCTGAATCAATCCAGAAATTGACTGATGGACTTCTAACACTGATAAGGTCATAGAGTCAACATGAGTTGGTCTCTATGGCACCCACTGGATCAAGAGTTTAGCTATGTTTTTCATGTGGAGAATCTTGGATCTAAGACTTTGATTACAGAAGTATTGGGAGAAGGGATTGAAATAATTTCAAATAAAGAGGCTTCTTGTATTATTATGAAATAAATGAAATACACACGCACATGCACACACATATTCTTTAGGCCACCTAGGTTCTCAGCTTTAGAAACACAATAAACACACTTCATTTTTCTTCTCATCCCCATGTCAAGACAGTTGCCAAGTCCCACCATTCCATATCCTTCTCATCTGTTCCTCATATAATCTCTATCCTTATCCATAGCCTCATTACCTCTCACCTGGACTTCCACAAGTATCTCCCTTACATATCCCTGACTCATCTCTTCCCTCTGCAGTGGACTAATTCATGTTCCTAAAGAGTATATCTATCTGTCACTCCCTTTCTCAAGAAACTTCAGGGGCTCAATGTTGCCCCGGGATAAACTATGAATGCCTTTTTGTCATTTAAACCCTTTTACAATCTGCTCCAGAATAACTTTCTTCTTTTTTTTTTATTATGTGTCATGGAATTTATTTTATTTTGTTAATTAACAAGTATTCATTTGCTTTCCCTTTCATCCTAACTCTTCCCAATTTGCAATAAAAGAAAAACACAACCCTTGTAAAAAGTACAGCTAGCCAAGCAAAACAAATTCCCACATTGTTCATGTCTACAAATGTATGTCTCATTCTGCATCTGGAATCTATCACCTTTCAAGATGCAGCCTGGCATCCTTTCCAAGATTATTCTTTATCACCCCCCACCTTAATCCTCTTAATATTCAACTAAACTAATAAGGTCTTACAGTGGAAAGAGTTGGTTGCATGGAGTCAGAAAGACCTGAGTTCAAATGTGGTTTTCAATACTATTTTTGTTAACCTGGACAAGTCATTTAATCTTGCTAGCCTTGGATTCCTCATTCTTAAAATAAGAGGACCAGACTCAGGCATCTAAGAGATTTTTCCAGCTCTAAATCCCATCATCTTAAACTATTTGCTTTTTCTATCAATACTCCCTCTTCTATACTTTGACTTTACATGAACTATTTCCTGTAGTCAAGAACACATTCCCCTTTCTCTTTGGCCTTTTATACTCTATAGCTTCTTTTATGGATATGCTCAAATATCACCTCCTACATGAATCTGGGGGGAGATGGGGATAGCAGTTGGTGATGTAAGACCATGATATCAGAGTATGATGCAAACCACTCAGTAGCATAGCCCAGAAAACTCTAAAAGTAGTCACAAAGAGTTAGATGTCCCCCAAATGACTGAACAATAAAGCAATTTATGGGGGTGGCTAGGTGGCACAGTGGATAAAGCATCAGCCCTGGAGTCAGGAGTACCTGGGTTCAAATCCAACCTCAGACACTTAATAATTACCTGGCTGTGTGGCCTTGAGCAAGCCACTTAACACCATTTTCCTTGCAAAAAAAAACAAAAAACTTAAAACAAAACAAAAAATAAAGCAATTTATGATCTTAGCAGGATCTCCCAAACAGTGTACATCATAGAGAAGTTTTGAATCCAGATCTTCCTGGCTACAAGGACAACATGTTATCTACTTTGCTGTACCCTTAATATTCTACTGATGTTTGTCCTTCATTCTCAAAGAAGACCACGACATCAGGGAGGTGGTGCCATGACAAGCACATGAATTGGATTTGAGTGAGGGGGAGAGGGGGCTGTTAGAAGCCATCAGCCTCATTTTCTCCTCCAGAGTCATCTGGGTCCAGTGGATATATTTTGCATTTATTTGAATAGCTATTGCTCCCAATACCCAGAATATGAACTCTGTGAAGGCTGTTGAGTCAGTAAGAGGCATTTTCCAAGATTTACTAAGTTCAGAGTACTGAAAATACAAATAAAAATATGTAACAAGAATGACAATCTCTGGCCTCAAGGAGCTTACTTTCTAAAGAGGGGAAGCAAGTGCAAGGTAGCTGAATAGGTAGGCAGGAGAGAGAGAAAATCTTTGAGGGGATATAGTGGAGAAATTCAGAGTGTGATGAGTGGGATCTGGGAGGAAAGTAAAGGAGTGAATGTGACTAGTGTGAACATTTCTTCAAAATGGGGATTTTGAAGAAATTCATCCATCAGAGAAGAGGGCCAGAGCAGAAGGATGGACGGTCAACTTTTCAATTTAAATTTGTATTCCCACCAGAATGAATAGATTCCTCCCTATCTCTATCCTCAGACATTGAAAGTTTATGTGATAGTCAAAAAATAAATACATAGGATTACAGGTCACTTTGTTTAATTATTTCATTTGTCATTGGGGGAGGGGGAATAATTGATTTTACTAAAGCTGTTTTTCACATTTCCTTAGCATCCTTTTCAAAGTCAATGCCAACTTTTGTTTTTATTTTAAAGTAGAATGGTTGCCTATTTCACTCATGACCTATCTGCTGATTTTCATTCAACCTCAACCACCACTTGACAAACAACCAGAAGTGCAAGTACTGAAGGGTATGAGGAGAGGGAAGGTCGAGAGCATGCCTATTAATACTGGAGCATTTTAGACAGAACTGCAGTGCATACTGGACGCCAGTGCCCTCAAGCCTCAACATGATTCAATTAGGCTGTTATCTCCTGCCCACAGCCACAAAAACAGTGCATGAGGATAGAAAGAATGCACAGTTGTCTCATACACTGAAACCCATGTGGATTTCTTACTTCTTTGCCATAATCTAACATTAAAAAATTCTTGAATAACTATTTATAACTTCCAATGCTCTGGAGCATAGCTGTCATCCATGGAATGTCCAAGGATCAATAGGAACTTTTGTCCAATGGCCTTAAAATACCCACATGTGATATTATCCACAAGGCCGCCTGACAAGAGAATTCTTGGGTATATCAAAGATCACTCCATCAGCGGCAATGTTCAGATTCTAATTGTTTAGAGTTCCCATTAACCCTAGTGCTTACATTATCTTAACTGCCCTTGTTCATGTGGTTTGAGACTTTTACCTTTGGAGGTCAAAAGCAAAGTTGTCCTAATGAATTATCATGAGAGATTGACTTAACATATCACCCAGTGCAACAAAAAGAGAAGGTAAATAGGGGATTGTTTAATGGTAATCCCAAAGCATTCAACCATATTCTAAAGGAAGTTGCAATAACTTTGCTATGTTATTAACACTAGGATGGCAGCATAGGATAGTGGAGAGAGTCAGAGACACATAGAGACATAGAGAGATTGAGAGAGACAGAGTCACAGTGACAGTCACAGAGATAGAGATAGAGAGAGACAGAGAGAGATTGACTCAGAACAGACAATGACAGGAACACATGCAAAGAAAGAGTGACACATAAACAAAGACAGAGAGAGTTGACTTTGAATTCAAGAAAAGTTTTTTGTTTATTTGTTTTTAGTTTTTTTGCAAGGCAATGGGGTTAAGTGACTTGCCCAAGGCCACACAGCTAGGTAATTATTGTGTCTGAGGCCTGATTTGAACTCAGGTACTCCTGATTCCAGGGCCAGTGCTGTATCCATTGCACCACCTAGCCACCTCCAAGAAATGGTTTTAAGTTCAGTCTCAACATTCTAGCTCTGTAAATCTTTGTCAAGTAATTTAACCTTGAATAGAACCTAAACATTTCTTAATGACTAACTGTTGCCCATGAGTTGAATTGACATTTCGAGAGGGAGGTGCTATACTGGATCTGGAACTTCCTACCCCAGTTAAAAAAAATTTTAACTGAAAACTCAAACAATACAGACATTTGCATAGTTTGTCTAGGAGTTGTTGTCATTTGCTATTTGTTTATGATATAAATCATGAGTCAATCTCCACAATCTTGATTTTTCATAAGCCTTCCTGAATAGATAACTATTCATGTGAATGTGTCATTATAAGCTAACTATGGATTACCTTATCCCATTACCTTAAATTTATTTAGATGGAGAATGGGAAAATATACCCTTTCCGAATCAGGTTCCATATCCAAAAATGGAACAACAAAACAGTTCATATGACTGGACTGAAGAGAAAGTTTTCTACTGTTAACAGAATTAGACCTTCTCTAGTTCATAATGGATCTGTCCCCTAAGGAGGGATAGCCCTCACACAGACCATCAAGTCTGAAATTGTACCTAAAATCCTGATTTAATAGTTGTAATTTCAACTGTCATGACAAATTTAGCAACAGATTTTAGATAACACAACAAATGTTAAATGTCTCATTGATTTATGATTTTAGTCACTGAAATATTTCGTATTTTCTTCTTTTTGTTTTTCATTCTTTTAACTTTGTTTTATGGATTTTTTATGATTTCATGTAATCATTAGCTTTCACCTACCCAGTTTCAATTTTTAAGGAATTATTTTCCTCACTGAGCTTTTCTACCTCTTTTTTTCATTTGGCCAATTCTGTTTGAAGAGATTTGCGGGGAATATATTTGTGCCTCTTCTACAAAACAAAGTAAAGCAAAGGCCAATATGGTAAATCCTGCCATCTTGAACCAGTTGTAAAACAGGTCAAATGTTTGAATCAGAACCAATTTTATGATGACTTCTACTATTATATCAATTGAAAGTCTTTATCTAATTGACAAGAGCTGGATGTTTCAAACTAATACCATCCTTGTTGCTCCACAAGTTTTTTATTCAGAGAAATAAAAAGAATGCTGAAGAGGCTTTGAGAGATTTTTGCCTTTTTATTCTATATTGTTGTAGCAGGAGGTTGCAGGGTCAAGTCCTCATATATATCTATCTGCATAGCCTGTTTACTTTTCAGTTCCCCAAGTTCCTTGTCCATTTCTCCCTTTGTCTATTTGCTGTCTGACTGCTTGCTGCATTCCACTCAACTCTGTTATCCACTCCACAAGCTAGTTGTTTGAAAACAAGCAAGCCACTGTCTATTATCTGCATGGTCTGCCCCCTAGCCTGGACAGTTTATGGGTGCATAAAACAAAATTGGCATCATCAAGTTTAATCAAGTTATATAACAGTAGATGCTTCCAGACCAATAAGGACTGAATATCTGGCCTTGGTCATTTAGCTATATACTAGGGTGGATCACTGTGATTAAAGGAAATTCACATTCCAACCCAGTCCAAATGTTTTTCCTTAAGCTGTTCATTGTCTTTATAAAATTTTCTTCCTTTGTTCATTTTTACCTAATTTTTCCTCCACCATTCTTATTTGATTTTGTAAATAATTTTTTTTAACTCTGCTAGGAATTCCTCTTACTCTTTTGTTCAACTCACACTTTTCTTTAAGGGTTTGCTTATAGATGTTTGAACTTCATTGTCTTCTTGAGTTTGTGTTTTGCTCTCCTCCTTCTATAAAGTAGTAGCTTTTTATGGTCATATTCTTTTGACATTTTTGAGTTTTCCAACTTTCCAGCTCTATTCCTGGAATGGAGTGGGGGGTGAGGTCAGTTTCAAGTAGACTTTTTTGTACTACTATTTTCAGTTAGTTCTGGGTGCTTCAAAATTTTTAGTGCTTCAAGGTGGTGTGATCTGGAAGAGGTTAAGTCACTGCTTTGTACTCTAGCCCTTAACCAGGAAGGGCCCATGACCCCTTGAGATTGCAGTCAGTACTCCTCAGGATCCCTCCTTTCTTGGAACTGAAAGTCATACTTCCCTTGAGGTCTTACACTCCCTCAACTTAAAATGAACCTTTCTGCCCTTGAACTATGACCCAAAAGTAGAAAGACCAGAAATTATCTGGTCCTGCACACAGTGATAGGACAGGGGTCCCTTGTAATCTTTTTTTTTAACCGGTTGCCAAATCTCTTTACCATCTCAGGCTTGAGATCCACCCCGCCAAGCTGCTGGTGTTTCAAACACTATCATATAATATCATTACTGGTGTTTCACCCATTTGGGCTCTGGGTCATCCTCTATCCTGTGTCTCCTAAGTTGTATTATGTTGGAAGAATGTCTCACTTTGACTTTGTATTGACTGCCACTCCAGAATTCCAGTTGAAGGATTATTTAAAAGTCATTTGGAGGGAAATGATGTGAAAGCTCACTTAAGTGCTTCTCCATTCCACCACCTTGAGTCTTCCCCCACAAGTCTGAGCCACAGAATTTCTGTTTTCCTTTTGAGTTCCTTTCTCTTTTGGAAACCACAAAAGGATGACCCTTCATACAGAAGGGGGAAGGGAAGAGCTGAAAGCATCTGTTTTTTTTTCTTTTCTTCTCTGTGCCTTTTTCTTTCCCTCCTTTTCATTTGCTCTCTCTCTCTTTATGTGTGTCTGTCTCTCTTTCTCTCTGCTCCTCATTGTGTTTCTGTCTCTCTCAGAAGATGGCTACTGTGTTTATGGCAGGGATTAATTTAAAATCTAATTCCAACCTTTTTGTTTGCATGTGTGTATTTAATATTATCATTAAAATATTTGATTCTAATTATGTCATTTTGATAAACTTACATGTTTGTAATAGGCTAGAAATGTCCCCCAAAGTCTATGTGATCATACAATCATTAAATACAACTCTCCTTTTTCATGGCATCCTCTCTGGTTATTCAACCAAGAACAGCATCCTATTGGTTATCTGTGTTAAAAGATCCTGAGACTTGCTGTCTGGGAAGGAAAATCACTTATGCATTGAAGATCCTTTCCTATGTGCTGCTGCTAGTGGAGCAATTATGGAACTGCTGGCTCCTAGTCCTGGAGTACGAGGAACATAATAATATCAATCAGCTGTGGCCAACCTAGAGTCATATATTTACATCCTGGTAGGGGTCTGACTCACTGTTCCCTTTTATTGAATTGAATAAGCCAAATGTTGTGAGGATAAGATAGAAGAGATCTTTGTTCCAATGGAGACTCAGACTGTCACCCCAGTCAGGGAAGGAGAACCTAGCCCTTGTTAAAAATAACTCTATAGGCTGGATAGATGGATGAACAAAGCATTTATTAAACACTTCTAAGATATGGGGAGTAAATCAGAAGCAGAGACCATCCTAATAAGAAAGAAGGCTATACCTATAAGGAGGTATATCCTAATGAAAGAGGAGGCTATACCCAAAAGGAGGTAGTCTGGTTTGGAGAATTATAGTGGTTGGAGCTATAAGGGAATATACTTACCCACCACCCCACTCCCACTCCCAAAGCCTCTTCCATTTTGTTGCAATTGTCATTGTTAGGAACCCTTCCCTTATATTGAACCAAATTCTACCTCTGCAATTCTATCCATTGTTCCTAACTTTTTCCTCTTAGGACCAAGAAAAATAATTCTTATCTCTATTTCACATGTCAACCCTTTCAATACAAAAAAACAAAGCAGCTATCTGTTCTCCCTATACCTTCTGTTTTCTAGACTGAACAGATGTAGATAAGTTAAATAATACTCATAAGACATGATCTTAAATATTTCATCATCCTACTGCCTCCTGATAATCTTGATTTTCTAGCGGCAGTATGGTGTATGGAGTGTAAGACTGCAATCAGAAAGATGTAGTTTCAAATCCTGCCTCAGACACTTAGAAACTATGTCATTCTACACAAATCACTGAATATCTCTAACCTTCAGTTTCCTCATCTGTAAAAGTAAGAAGTTAGATATAAAAGATCCTGTCCAGCTCAGAACACTTGGAAATAATGATTCCATGATCTCCAAGGGCATAAATATCCTTTCTAAAATATGGTGCCCACAATTGAATGGAATACTCCAGATGGAGGCAGGTGAAAAGCCTTGTGATAGATTTGGCAAATACAATCATTACCCAGGAATAGGGTGTACTTTGGGAGGTGATCCATCAAAACCAGAAAAACCTAATAGGGTAGATACTGGGTCATATGCAGAATGCTGACATCTAAGGTGTTTAATCTCAGCAAACCATTTGCCAGAATTGAAATTAAGTCCCTGGCCATTATGAGATCAGAAGATGAAATGCAGGAAAGGATCACCTTTTCTCTAGACTAACTTGACTCCCCAAAGCAGACCCCCCCAATCCCACTCCTTACACCTTGCTGAAATTCATCTTTCTCTGATTTGTGTTGGATCGCCTGAGGCATCAAGGTCAAGGTCCACCATATTTTCTCATGACTCAACTGTGCTCATCATGCCATGGAATCACACATCTTCCCCTAAATTTCTTCCTATGAAAAGTATTAACTCTCCTGCATAATATCTGACATTTTATATTAAAGATCAAAGGATCAGAATGCTAGAGCCAGATAGCATCTCAGAGGTGGTCAAGTTTAGTTCTCTCATTATACAGAGTGAACTGAGTTCATAAACTTTCAGAGCTGTTTTTATAGTTACTTCATTTGATTCTCCCAATACCCTTGAGAGCTAAATACCACAGGCACCCCATTTTGTAGATAAGAAAGTTGAGGCTCAGATAAAGCAAAGTAATTTGTTCGTGGTCCTTCTTCAGCCAGCAAATGATTTAAACTGAGGTCTCTCTGACATGTTTCTTTTTTGACAATGTGTCATTATTAAATTGCTTGACCTTCCAAAAGCTCTGATAGGAGGAGATCAGTGGTCCAAAGCTGACATGGCTATTCTGGTATTCCAGAACAGATTGTCCTCTGTGTCACATCTGTACCAATACCAAGGTCTTTGATGTAAAAAGAAAAATGCATCAATATAAAATTCAATTTTTAAAATGGTAAGATAAAACTTAGGAGAGATGTGGTTTGAATTCTACCTTAATGATTTAGAACTCTGCTGCTCCTTTCAGGCCATGGGATCACCCATCTGACTGATTTCCAGCCAAGGAATTTCCTTCCTAAATTCCTCATCTGTAAAATGGGGGTAATGATACAGGTATAACCTCACTGACAAAGTGGCTGTCACACTCACAGGAGATTATGCAAGGCATATTCTTTGCCATATGAATGCCAACTATTATTATTCCCTGAACACAGTTTTTTAAAATACTAGTTCAGAATGTGAGCTGTCAGTTGCCTTGTCTTTCCAGTGTCTCTCCCTTCCTCTCACATGCTTTTCCTTTTCTTTCTTTTCTGTAATTCTCCAACCCATCCTGTTTTGTCTTCTAGTAGTCATTGAAATGTTTCTAAAGCTCTTGGCAAGGAAGATGAGCCAGGGACCATGTTTTATTCATCGTCCTATCTCCCTCCAGTGCTTCACATAATTTATTACACATGGTATACACTTAATAAATGTTTGTTGCATGAATACCTACTCAACAAAAGGCTCAGGATCCTTAGGCACTTTCGATATATAACTGGAACTCAAGTCCTACCTCCCAATGCCAATGCCCTCAAGCAGCAGAGCTTGAGAAAGGAAGACTGGTCCCAATCCCCCATTTCATCCCTTTAATTTTAGGAAAATAAGCAATTGTCAATGGAATGGGGAGCTGTATAGACACAGGGCACAAGAAAGCAATGCCCCCCCTCAGCATTAAAGCAGAAATAGCTACTCGAGCTCAAAAGGATGAATACAGGAAGAGATGGGGAAAGAGGTTGTTGCAGGCAGAGTTTTGCCTGGTACCGAACAAGCAATAGACAGAATCCAGGGCATAATTCACTATGAGAAAATGAAGAACATTAGGCAAGCTACAGAAGACAAAGATGGAGTGGCAAATACCAAAGGGCACTAAAGGAGCCCTTCCCCTCATGATCCCTGCCCTTTGTATGCAGTTTGTTCAAATGAAAATACATAATAAGGCAGAGGTTTTCAGAGCAAAGTTCTATTATCTTCATGAAGACACTTGTTGAGCATGTTTTCTGTATGGAGTAACTGTGACCAGGACTGTGCTGCTCATGTTTCCCAGGCTTTTATATTTACTGCTAGAACCTTACTGCTGTATTTCTGCAATACCTAGAATTTAATTTCCAGAACTTATTAGACCAGATGGTGCTCTTTAAAATATGGAAACTTTATACTCAATAAATGGGCATTTTAGATCAATAGAATGATTGGATAATGGTTGTTCAGAAACCAGAAATCTGGTTCTGTTGGACTTTTAAAATCTTTCAGAGGACAAAGGAGCATTTACCCTGGTGCTGACAGACTCACCAACTCAACAAAACAAGGTTTATCATCATGTGCCATGTGTTAGGCATTGGGAGAGGTACTAAGGATCTGTTGCTGTTCATTTGGTTTCAGTCATGTTGGCAGAGATACTGAAGTGCTTTGCCATTTCCTTCTCCAACTCATTTTACAGATGAAGAAACTGAGGCCAAGAAGGTTAAATGACTTTGTCCAAGATTACACGACTAGTAAATGTCTCAGAATTGAACTCAGATCTTTCTAATGCTAAGCCTAGCGCATTATGCCACACAGCTGCCCTATATAAATATATGCAAAATAAATAAAAAGCAACATTATGGAGGCAAAATTAACTTGGAGTGGGGCACATGCAGAAAAGCTTTGCAAAGAAGGAACAGTTTGAATGATAAGGACAATAAAATTGATACATTGGGAAGTTCCACCACCCATAACAGCTTTGGTCTACTGTTGACACTTGATAATTGTTTATTGATTAAATGGCTGATTTTGTAAGGTAATATCTTAGATGTCCAGAGTTAACAGAGGCTTACACATGGACAAAAAAATGTAAAATCTTTATAATTACAAAGAAAATTAAAACATAATTTGGTGAAAAAATAACTTGGGAGGGAATTTTAAGCTCAGTGAGGTAAAGAAAACCAAGGAATTGACTAGGATGGTGAATTAAGTCTAATTAAGTAGAATATCCAGGAAAAAATTTGGCAACTGTAGTCTACCCTGGTCAGCCAATATATGTAGTATCAGATATCATTGTAGGAGGTGCCACATTTGGGGAAGAATAGAGAGAATTGACAATGAGGTGCTGAAGTCACATAGACTCAAATTTGAGTCCAGTCTCAGACATTAGCTAGCTGTGTAACCCTAGGCAAATCATTTAAATTCTCTCAGGTTCTGTTTCTACATCTGTAAAATGGGCATAAAAAGGGTAATTATATTATAGGATTGTTGTCATGGTCAAATGAAGTAATATAATGAAAGTACCAACTTTAGCTCTCAGTACCTTACTTAATAAAAGACAGCCATATAGAGAAAAAAAAAGTTTGGGAAGTAGTCAGTGTAGACTAGTTCCTTTTGAGCCTCTCAACAATCTCAAGTATTAGGTTCTTTAGGCACTATTATCCCTGTTTCCCAGATTATGAAGCTAAGGATGTTAAGTAATATAAGCACATAAAATTATCATGAAAGCCGACTGAGTACAGGATCCTGTCTTACAAAACACTTGGGTTCTAAAAATGTTCTTAGAAGTTGGTCTTTTGGCTATTTGTACACATTTTCCCAAGGAAATATGCCTTTAAATGGTGCTGAGGTCCCCAGATTAGTCCCCCAAAAGTCTAATTAACCATTAATGCTGTGGAAATACATTCACAATAAAAGAAACGCAGAAAACAATACTGTTGTAACACTGATAATTAAACAAACAAAAAAACACAAGAGAATTAAATAAGAAAGTGCTTTATTTCTCTCAGATGCTGGGGTTTGAGTAAAAGGAAGCTTAATTAGATGAAGCTGAATTGGAGGAGGGAGGAGAAAAGCTTTTTAAAAAATTCTGAAGACTTTCAAAGCCCTTTCTGGGCCCTTTCCAAGGCTTCAGAAGTTGAATGCATGGGCCCTTTATTTCTTTCTAATTTCATTTCAAAAGCCAACACTTCTTTTCTCCTTGGTTTAAGTTATCCTTTTGCTTACTATTCATGACTAAGGTTGTAAGGAGGCTGAAACACAGAAAAGAAAAGGAAAAAGCAAAGAGGACAGAGAAATCAAGACAAAGATTTTTCCTGAAATAACTTGGAAATATTTGAAATAAGGAAGAGAAAGATAATATACTCATATGCACAAGGGAGAAATTAATGAAAGAGAAAAATGAATTGCAAGTAGTTAAAAAAAGTTTCCAAGTGAAAGTACATCATCTCAGAGTACACAAACTCACTAAGGATAAAGAAAAGACATTGAAGAAAAGAGATGTTTGATCACATGGTTCCCTGGGGAAGTTAAAGTTATCATCTCTAGTCCAAGCCATTTGTGATCCATTTTGAATGATGAAGATTTATGGGAGGCATAGCTAGGTGGCACAATGGATAGAGCACCGGCCCTGGAGTCAGGAGGACCTGAGTTGAAATCTGACCTCAGACACTTAATAATTACTTAGCCGTGTGGCCTTGGGCAAGCAACTTAACCCCATTGCCTTGAAAAATCTAAAAGAAAAAAAAGGTTTATGGGGAGAAGTTAAGGTAGCATGAAACTAGATAGTTAAGATAGGTTGGTGTTACCGAAGTCATGTGCCAAAAATTGGTAGAATGCCTCTGATTACAGATTTGGTCATTCAAGGGTTCATTAGTTTAAGCACTAGTGATTGTAGTTGAGAATTGATCCCCTCACATTTAGATTTAGATTTTAGCCTCTCACATTAAACCTATGCCTGTTAAATCCTCGAATTTATTGTTACCTTCCCATATATGCATGCTAGTCACTCAGATTTTAAATCCTGATTTAAGAAATGTTTATCTTGATATCAAGGATTAAAAATGACAAGTTTTGTCATTCCCTGTGTTAACTGTATCTTGCTCTTTTCAACTTTGGTTGGCACTTCAAGTTGAGCAAGGGAAACATCACAGAAAAATGACTTAAATGCTAACTTTCAGTTTAGATGAAAGAAGTGTCAAATGGAGTAAAAATGACTATTGGGAGAAAGGGAGATCACATCATCTCCCCAACACCTGACACTCTAAAGCAACCAAAGAGATTTCCAAACTCCATTTCCAGTTCTCTTTATTTACCAGTCCTTTTGTCTGAACTAAAGATTTGATAAAAATGAACAGAAAATAAATAAACGTTTCTGAATTCTTTGCTGTTTTGAATTGAATTGGAAGTCTTACCCTGTAAGTTTTTTCCTAGCTTAATAAAGGATAATTAAAAAGCTCAGTTTACCAGGTAATATTAGTTGAAGGAGTGAATGTTCTAGATAACTGGATTATCTGACTATCAGATTAAGTAGGAAGAACAAAGAACTCCAGGTCTGATTGACCTAGATCCAAGTCTTGACTCTATAATGGCCTAGCCCTGTGACCATGGGCAAATCCCTGGTCCTTGCTGGTCCTTAGTTTTCCCATCTATCTGTAAAATGAAACGGGGAAAGGTTGAGCTCTTTGAATCATAATTATATGAAAACTCTTTATTCACCTTTGTCCTGGAAAGAAGCTCCAAAATCATTTCATTCAAAGCACCCAATTTTACAGATGAGGAATCTAAGTCCCCAAAAGACATGCCACAGTCATGCCCCAGCAACTGTTAGAGGCCAAATTTGAGCCTTTGTCCTTTGTCTTCCAATCAAATCCTCCAGTACAAGGCCTGTTTTTAGAAATCATCCTGATATGTTTCGGACTATTTTATTTTTATGCCTTAATAAAAAGAATATGCTTAAGCTAACTGAATCCTTTTCTGAAGACTGACTTTTGTAGTATTTGGGGGATTGCAAAATCACGTGACCTTTTACTGCTTCTACCCAGTCTGCAAAGTAATTTAGGTATACTTTGACTTGAGCCTTACAACAACCCTATGGGGCAGATGCTTTAAACATCATGAACTACATTTTATAGATGAAGAAATGACAGAGTACTTAAGAATCTGAACAGAGCTCTTCCTCACTCTGCATCCAATATACCAACCAATAATCCCATTATTCCAAGTTGCCTCTTCTATCCAGGGTGAGAGAACTAAATGTAGACTGACATTTTGATAGGTTCAAAAATATTTGGGGGAGGAAGAAAAAAGTGGCAGGATTAACCAAATCCATGATATTGACTTGTTTATTTTTATTGATCTCTTTCACCTAAAGATTGAGTCTTACAAAAAAAAAAAACCTCAGGTTAACAAAGTTCTGTCTAATTAAAGTTTTACTGTACAAAATAAGAGACAAATGGTCATTAGATAAGTAGCCCAGATCTTAAAGGAAATTAGGATCACTTAGGTTTCAATTTGTTAAAGCAACTAGGTTCTATATATTAATGTAATGTATTGAATAAGTTAATTAAATGGGATGGATTTAGTTGGTACTAAGAGGCAGCTAATTCCCCTCAAATGATCTAGACTCATAGATGACTTCTGAGATATTGCTAGCTTGCTTTTCTACTAGGTACTGGCAGTCTAAGAATAGTTTTAACAAGAGAGAAATGTTGACTTGGTCTATGAATGGCCAGGCAGGGGCAGAGACAAGATAGCATTGTGAAGCTAACATGCTCCCTGAGCTTTTCCCTAACAAAGAGAAATGAAGCCTATGCACTGACATTCAAGCTTCAGATCCCACCAAGAAAAAGAGAGGATTCAAAGAAGTTTTCAATAGCAGATATCATGGAGGATCTTCAGTGAAGATCTGTCTCTTGGGGGGAAAAGGGAAGTAAAGGCCAGGAGGCCAGAGAGTGGGAAAGCCAGTGGGAGGTTTTTAGGCACAATGCAGTCCAGGCCTTGACAGCTTAATAACAGCAGAGGTCCCAACAGCTAGATAGCCAGCCAGCAGGGAGGGTCCCAAAGTCAAACAAAATCTGAACCCTGGGAACACCAGGGCAAAAGACAGGACTGGGTTGGAATCAAACTACTGCTGAGTTAAAACCTGGACATAAAGGAGGAAACAAACCTCTGCAAAGGCAAGGCCTGGACTGCATAGGCAACATCTTGGCCAATTTCAAGCCAGGGATTAGATCCCAGTCCCAGCATAAAAAACTAGGAACTATACTCCCTATACCCCAGGAGCAGAGTTAAAACAGCAAAGCTGAATTTTAAAAAAGCTGAAAGAGCACTTACTATGGAAAACTGCTTTACAGATGAAAATGATAACAAAACCATGTCAGAAGAAATCAGTGAAAAATCACTCACAAGAGAAGTCTCAAAACAATCTATGAATCGGAATCAAATCCAAAAGCTCATCAGAGCCCTTAAAAAAGAATGTAAAAAGCAAAAAAGAGAGGAAGAAGAAAAATGGAAAAAAGAAATGAGAGTCATGCAGGAAAATTATTAAAAATTGACCAGAGAATTCAACACCTTTAAAAGGAAACCCAAAAAGTAATTGGAGAAAATAAAAATTATAATGGACAAATAGAAACTAATGGATCTATGAGACTACAAGATTCCATCAAACAAAATAAAATGGCTGAAAAAATTGAAGAAAAAATAAAGTATCTTTTAGGAAAAACAAACTACCTGGAAAATAGATCCTGGAGAGAGAATCTACAAATCATCAGACTACTAGAAAGCCTAGATTAAAAAAAAAAAGAACCTAGAAAGCATCATGCAGGAAATTATTAGGGAAAACTGTCCAAATCTACTAGAACAAAAAAGACAATATAATCATTGAAAGAATACACAGAATCCCTCCAGAAAAAAGATTCCATGATAAAAATTCCAAGGGCTGTTATAGCCAAATTCCAGAAATTTCAAATAAAGGAGAGAATATAGCAAGCAGCAAAAAGAAAACTATTTAAATTCAAAGGAAATACAATCAGACTCGCGCAGGATCTATTAGTCTCAATACCAAAGGACCAGAAGATCTAGAATAGCACATATTGGAGGGCAAAGGACCTGGGATTAGAACCCAGAATATACTACCTTATAAAACTCTGTCAGGGGAAACTACTGTGAGGGGAAAAGGTAGATATTCAATGAAATAGAGGACTTCCAGAATTTCCTGACCGAAAGACCAGAACTGAATAGAGACTTCAATCATCAAGTACACAACTCCAGTTTCATGAAAAGAAAAAATGAAAAGGGGAAGGAAAAAACAAAACAAAACCAGTGTTGATCAAGACCAACAATTGTATACAACCACCAAAAGGAAGATATAACACTTTTGATTCTTAAAAACTTTACTTCTCTCCAGAGGATTGTGTGTCCTTGGAGGGGACTTGAAAAGGGAATATGTTTAAAAAGTGATTAGAATTATAACTTGATGCAACGTGAGACTATGCAGCTTTTCGAATAATTAATCTCTGATGATACTTTGATAACAATTTGAACTTATCAAGCAATCAAACAACTGATGATACCTGATTAATACAGAGGCAACAAAAATTTATAGTTTTATAAGGAAAGAAGGGAGACTGTGAACACTGAGTAAATTCTATTCAATAGATTTGGTCCAGAAAGGGAATAAGATACATTCTCACTTGGGTTTAAAAATCTATTCTAATCTACAGGGAAGAAGGGGACAAGGAAAGGGAAAGGGAAAGGAATATGGGACTGATAAAAGGGAAGGCAAAGGTATAAGTGAAAATAAACTGAAAGTTAAATTTTAAAAGAGAAGTTGAAGGGAAAAGAGAGTAAAATTTTAGTGAGGTGGAATAAGAGGAAAGGAAAGAGAAAAATATAAATGGAGAAAGATATCATGGAGGGAAATAAAGAATTAGTAATCTTAACTGTAAATGGGATGAACTATCCCATAAAACAGAAGTGGATAGCAGAATGGATTAAAAACCAAAATCCTACAATATGTTGTACAAGAAATACAGTTGAAGCAAAGAGATAAATATAATGTAAAGGTAAAAGGATAGAGCAAAATATATTATGCCTCAGCTGAAATAAAATAAACCAGGAGTAGTGGCCTGTTCTCAGATAAGGTAAAACCAACAATTGATTTCATTAAAAGGGATAAGGAAGGAAACTACATCATCTTAAAAGGCACTATTGGTAATGAAGTTATACCATTAATAAATATCTATGCACCTAGTGATATAGCATCCTAATTCCTAGAGAAAAACTGAGTGAATTACAAGGAGACATAGACAGCAAAACTTTAAGAATAGGGGATCTCAACCTCCCTCTCTCAGAACTAGATAAATCTCACCACAAAATAAATAAGAAGGAAGTTAAGAAGGTGAATGAAACCTTAGAAAATTTAGATATGATAGACTTCGGGAGAAAATGGGGATAGAAAAGAATATACCTTTTTCTCAGCAGTACATAGCACCTATACCAAAACTGACCATGTACTAGGGCATAAAAAACTTATAATCAAATGCAGAAAGGCAGAAATAATAAATACACACATCTCAGACCATGATGCAATAAAAATTACATGTAATAAAAGGTCATGGAAAGATAAACCAAAAACTAATTAGAAACTAAATAGCTTCATCTTAAATAATAGGATTAATAATTATATCCAAGAAACTGATACTAATGAGACATCATACCAAAATTTATGGGGTGCAGCCAAGGCAGTTTTGAGGGGAAACTTTTTACCTCTAAATGTCTCTATAAATAAAGTAAAGAAGAGATCAGTGAATTGGGTATTCAACTAAAAAATCTAGAAAAAGAACAAATTAAAGATCCTCAATTAATTATCAAATTAGAAATTCTGAAAATCAAGGGAAAGAATAATAAAATTGAAATCAAGAAACATTGATCTCATAAATAAAACTAAGAGTTGGTTGATTGAAAAAGCCAATAAAAACAGGCATGGTTAAAATGGTCAATCTGATTAAAAAAGAAAGAAGATAACCAAATTATCAGTATCAAAAATAGGATGAGGAGGAAATTAAAGAGTTAATTTGGAACTAATTTGCAGAACTATATACCAATAAATTGGATAAATTTGAGTGAAATAGATGAATATTTACAAAAAAATACAAACTGCCAAGATTAACAGGAGAGGAAATAAAATATTTAAATTTTATTTAATTAAAATACATTCAAATACTTTTTAGAAACCTCATTTCAGTAAAAGAAATCAAAGAAACCATCAATAAATTCCATAAGAAAAAGTCTCCAGGTCCAGATGGATTTACAAGTGAATTCTACCAAACCTTTAAAGAACAACTAATTCCTATTCCACATAAAGTATTTAAAAAATAGGAGAAGAAAGGGTCCTACCAAATTCCTTTTATAACCTGAACCAGGAAGAATCAAAATAGACAGAAAATTATAGACCAGTCTCCTCCCTAATGAATATTGATGCAAAATTCTTAAATAAAATTTTAGTAAAGTGACTACAGCAAGTTATTACTAGAATAATACACCATGATCCAGTAGGATTTATATCACATAGGCAGGGATGGTTCAATATTAGAAAAACACTCAACATAATTGAACATATCTGTAGCAAAACCAAAAGAAATCATGTGATTCTCTCAATAGAAACTGAAAAAGCCTTTGATAAAATGCAACATCCATTCCTATTAAAAACTACAAGAAAGCTTGGGAATAAATGGAGTTTTCCTTAAAATAATAAATAATATCTATCTAAACACATCAATAAATATTATATATATATGGGGAATAAATTTGGAGCATTTCCAGTAAAATCAGGCATGAAACAAGCATGTCCATTATCACCATTACTACTCAATACAGTATTAGAAATGCTAACTTTAGCAATAAGAAAGTAGCAAGAATTTAGCAAAAATAAATTGAAGGAATCAGAATTGGCAATGAGGAAGAAAAGCTTCCTCTTTGCAGATGGTATGATTGTATACTTAGAGAATCCAAGTAAAACATCTAAAAACCTCCTTGAAACAAATTAATAAATTTAGCAAAGTTGCAGGATATAAAATAAACACACATAAACTATCAGTATTTTTATATATGAACAATAAAGCCCAAGGGCAAGAGATAGAAAGAGAAATTCCATTTAAAGTAGCTATAGATAACAATAAGGACTTGGGAATCTACCTCCCAAGACAAACCTAGAAACTGTAGGAACACATTTACAAAGCACTTGTCACCTAAATAAAGTCAGATCTAAATAATTGGAAAAATGTTAAATGCTCATGATTAGGTCAGGCTTATATAATAAAAATGACAATTCTACCCAAATTAAATGACTTATTCGGTGTCATACCAATCAAACTAACAAATAACTATTTTACTGAGCTAGAAAAATAGTAACAAAACTCATCTGGAGTAACAAAAGGTCAAGAATGGCAAAGGAAAGTAGCAAGGAAAAAATGTAAAGGAAGGTGTCCTAGCTCTATCAGATCTAAAACCATACGAAAAGCAGCAGTCAACAAAACTGCCTGGTACTGTTAAGAAATAGAGTAATGAATCAGTGGATTAGGATAGGTTCAAAAGAAACAGCAGAACATGCCTATAGTGACCTACTGTTTAAAAAAGCCAACAGCTTCTGGGATAAGAAATCACTCTTTGACAAAAATTGTTGGGAAAACTAGAAAATAGTTTGGCAAAAACTAGGCATAGACCTACATCTCATACCCTATACCAAAATAATGGGTATGGTATTTAGACAAAAAGAGCAACATCATAGATGAATTAGTAGACCAAGAATTTATCTATCAGATCTATGGAAAGGGGACATATTTATGAACAAACAAGAAATAGAGTTAATTATAAATGACAAAATGAATGATTTTGATTCTATTAAATTAAAAAGATTTTATACTAATAAAATCAATGCTGCCAAAATTAGAAGGAAAGTAGAAAGCTGGGAAACAATCTTCACAACTGGGAGTTCTGATAAAGTTCTCATTTCTAAAATAACTAGAGAATTGCATCGAATTTTGTATGGCTACAAGTTATTCTTCAATAGATAAATTATCAAAAGATATGAATAGATAGTTTTCAAATTAAAGCTCATTAAATGATATAAAAATGTTCCAAATCATTATTGATTAGAGAAATGCAAATTAAAAATGAGGTATCACCTCACACCAATCTGACTGGCTAAGATGAGAACAGAGGAAAATGATCAATGTTAGAGAGGTTGAGGAAGCTTGGGACACTGATGCATTGCTGGTGGAGTTGTGAATGGATCCAACCATTCTGGAGAGCAATATGGAACTATGCCCAAAGCACCAAAAAATGTTCATTACCTTTGACCCAGCAATTCCAATTCTAAGTCTATATCCAGAAGAAATCATAAAAAAGGGAAAAGACCCACATGATCCAAAATATTCATAGCAGCTCTTTTTGTAGTGGCAAAGAATTAGAAATTGAGATGTCCATCATTTGGGGAAAAGCTAAACAAGATGTGCACGAATACTATGAAATATTATTATTCTATAAGAAACCATAAATGATCAAACTCTAAAGAAGCATGGAAGGAGTTACAGGATCTGATGCTGAGTGAAGGGAGAAGAACCAAGAGAACGATGTACACATTAACAACAACACTGTAAGATGAACAAACTTGATGGAAGCAGTTGCTCTCAGCACTTGAGAGCTAGGAAAACCATATAAGACTAGCTATGGACAATGCTATGCCCATCCAGAGGGGATAAAACAAAACAAATAAACAGACAAAAATACTTCAGAATCTGATAAACGTTTTCTAAAAATTATCTCTTATATGTCTCTTTCCTTTAATCTTAAGGGAGGGGGTTGGGAAGGGAGGGTGGAAAGAAACTTTGTAACTTAAAAAATATACATACATACATATATATGTATATATACATATATATGTATGTAAAGGGATGAATGTTGAAAAAACTTTCATAACATGTATTTGGAAAAATAAAATATCAATTAAAAATGAATGGCCAGATATTTCTATAAGAAGCCACCTCTTCAACCTCTTTTAGACCCAATAGTAAGTATGGTGTTCCCATTAGATAACTCATAGTAGCTAATCACATTCTATTTCACTATCATCCCCAAAGTATAGCTAAGGTGCCACATCCTCCACAAGACTTTGCAGATTCCTTCGCGTGCTTCAACAGTTGTTTGCTCTTTAACTTTCTGGAAATTACTTTGTTCTAATTTGTGCAAACTAGGACAGAGAAGGAAGAACGGTCAGATAACAATAACAATAATAGCAACTAACATAATGTCTCAGAGTCCCCAGGCAATTATATAAGACTATATAAAATATAAGTTACAGGACTATGATTCACCTACATGGGTAAGGTTTTTCACTGAAAGACTTTGGTATGTACGACATGACATAGACATCATGACTGAGCAAATCCTTTTACATCTCATCTGTAAACTGTGGATAATAACTGCACCACTTTACAAGATGGCACTGAATTCAAAATAA
This sequence comes from Macrotis lagotis, assembly GCF_037893015.1. Classification (NCBI taxonomy): domain Eukaryota; kingdom Metazoa; phylum Chordata; class Mammalia; order Peramelemorphia; family Peramelidae; genus Macrotis; species Macrotis lagotis. The sequence continues at coordinate 24,631,870 of NC_133664.1, forward strand.
AATAATGTTTATAAATTGCTTTATGAAATCAAAGTTTTATGTCAGTCCAATCAATTCCTATGAAGTTGTATTGATCTCTGGATGACATATTAGTATATATTAGTATCAGAGAATGTAAGACCCTGAGGGTAGGAACTAAGTTATTTTATTTTTCATCTTCCTAACTTCTGTAACCAGGTACAATTACTTCCACATAATAGCCATTTAGTAATTTTTTGTTGAAATCAATTAATTCAGAAGGTGAAAGCTGTGGGGATGAAGGAGGATTCAGACCATGGATGCTGCTGCTATGAAAGGTTGCTCTAACAGAATGACCAACTTGGAAGTGTCTGGAATCAGAGAGATGAAAAAATCCTTAAAAAGCATTAGTAGTACAATCTCCAATGACTTGAAACATCCCCTGTCAGCCCCTGGCAACAGACTAAGGAGATGTGTTATAGAACAGTCAGCTGGAAAGGGCATCTGACTGTGAGTCCTCAGAACATGAACATTATTATTTCATCACAGTGGAAGATGTTGGCATTGACAGTGACAATACAGATCACGTTCATTTGGGTTGGTTTCCATGACATTCTCTACTATCTGTTAACAGCCTCCTGCTATTCCATGGCAAAGATGCATAGTCTCAAGAATACAGAGACATGCTGCCTAACTGTCTTTTTCTTACCCATATTATGGGAAATAAATGCAAAAGGCTGCTTTTTTAAAAGGTCAAAGTTTAAATGAGCATATTTTTGGAGAAGACATTTGAATTCAATCGAATAAGGAGCTTCTAAGGAGGAAGTAACTTCTACCAATGCACATTGGGAACTTACTTGCAATTTTTAATCTTGGTCACTAAGTATGTCTCAAAGGTAACATTTGAACCCAGGTCTTCCTGACTCATCTCCTTATATACTAGACCATATTTTATTGTCAGTCTTATTAGGAAATAATTTGAAGAGCTGTCAGTGGGTCCAGAGAGTGGGGTGACAGAGGAAGGGGGAGGAATCTTACTTGGTAGATGACTAGGCTGTTTTGGATTTTTGGAATAAAACAGTTGGGAGTGTGAATGAGGGAAGACAGATGGAAAGACAAATAGACATTATTGATTGGGAGGTCTGTGAAATTGGAGAAGCTCATTGAATTACAGCATTTTAGAATATTAAGAGTCACAGTCCATAAGCACGCTCTTTTCCAGGTTCCATGCACGTATCAGGGAGAAGGATCACCCACTTCTATTTAGTAATCTGATCCTGAGTGAGGTTTTTCCAAATTAGGAATTAGTTTTGTGGTTAGTGAATAGGACTAGCAAATGTCAATGAGATCAATTGCAGAGGTACTAGGTGTAGGGTCTGGTTGACCAAAGAGGAGACAATGAGGAAAAATAGAAGTTGGAGATGCAAAGAGGCTAATTTAGTTAGCTCATCAGGTAAAAAACCAGAGGTCTTCAAATGAAGAATCCCTTGTGCGACTGTTTCACTTATATCCAATTCACGTGAGGTCAAGACATCACCTCTTTGTCAACGAGTGAAACAGACTCATCATCAGCACGTACCTGCCTGAAAAGGACTTTCCCAAGGGAAGTGAACTTATCCACAGTATTCAAAATTTCTCCATTTGTCATGTCTGATGATTTCACATATGAATGGTTTAGAGAGAAGGGGTATTAGACTGACCAATAAAATAAGTCTCCAGAGCCCTTTTGCTGACTTCATTGTTTTAGACCAATGGGACCTAGAGTCTACCTACGCCATGCCAGGAAACTGATTCACTCCCATTTAAATTATCTTTGGAAGATTCTGAAGATTAGCGGGCAGGAGGAAACCCCAGACACTGAGGTCCTTTCTCAAGCTAAACTTCCAAGCATATAAACATTACTACAGAGAGCTAAACATTACTACAGAGAGCACAACTCTGATGGGCTGGTTGCATTGTTCAAAAGTCAAATGTATGCTTGCAAATACACTATTTTAGAGAGAAATCACACAGGGCAAAGGCTCACAGGGAGGTCAGAAAAAGTGATTCATGATACTCTGAAGGTCTCTCATAAGAATTTTGGAACTGATTGTGTAACATGGGAGACACTGGCACAGGACCACCCTGTTTGACATACCCTCATCAGAGAAGCAAAACAAAATGGAAGCAAATTAAAGGAAGTTTAAGTTTAGAGTACCCATTCCAAGACTGTTCCCAATCTGTGGAATAACATTCTGTGGTTATATTGGTCTGATTAGCCACAGTCAGACACACTGTGACTTATTTCTAACATAGTGATGTCATTTGGGTCTTCTTTGATAACACACATGAACCAACCAACCAACCATACAGCAGGTGAGCAAAAAAAAAAGAAAAAGAATGATTACATATGCATTCTAAATCTCTGCATCTTTGGGGAGGCTAGGTGGTGCAGGAGTCAGGAGGACCTGAGTTCAAATCCAGTTTCAGACATGTAATAATTACCTAGCTGTGTGATCTTGGGCAAGTCACTTAACCCCATTGCCTTGCCAAAAAAAAAATATACACACACACAGACACACACACACACACACACACACACACACACACACATATACATATATATATATATATATATATATATATATATATCTGCATCTTCAAGGCTGGAGGAGTTTCTAATTGTGAAAGTCAGAAACCTAGCTGTGGGTGTGGCTGAGCCAATGGTATGGGATCCAGTATTCTTCCTATCAGGGAAAGGATTTGATGAGGAAGCCTAATGGATCCTTCTCCCACCAACCCCATGCTATGAGTTCTTTGGGAAAGTCACATGAAGGACATAGAACTGAAAAAAGGAATTCCCTGTAAAAGAGTAAGATGGTCACCAGTGGAATAAAGGCTGTCTTACACAAGAAACATTCAATCACAAATAAATAAATGAATATACATACATATATATATACATACATACATATATATACATATACTGTGTTCATTTTTATATATACATGTATGTATGTATCCATGTATGTATTGTCCATATATGGGACAACTGGATGACTCAGTGGATAGAGTGCTGGGCCTAAATTTCAAGTTCAAAGTTATATCCATGTCTCAGCTACTTACTGGCTGGGTGACATTGGGAAAGTTATTTCACTTCTATTTGCTTTCAGCTATTGGAGAAGGCAAAGGCAAAGTACTCCATGTACCATACTGTCAGAAATGACTAAATGAGTGATAGCATTTAGGGAGGAGAGAGAGAGACAGAGAGAGAGAGAGAGAGAGAGAGAGAGAGAGAGAGAGAGAGAGAGAGAGAGAGAGAGAGAGAAGGAAGGAAAGAAGAGAGGGAGGGAGGAAGGAAGGAAAGAAAATGTACATATTTGATTATGGAGTTGAGAAAATGCAAAAGCCAAAAGAAAAGCTTCAAAGCCAAAATGGATTTATTTATCACACCATCAATGTTATTCTCCTTTAAAAAAATTCCTCATTTCCTGTAGTTTTCATACGGAAGCTGCTACACATTAAAAAAAAATGTCAAGGGATTTATTTGGTCACAGACTCCAAGAGAGTGGAGACCTCTTAGACCAAAGACAATAAGAGATGCCATTTAAGGGTTTTCAAATAGATTCTGTCATGGCTTTCCTTTTACTCTGTAGTATTCTTTGGGCACAGACACCTTCAGGAGATCAATCATTTCATCATTCTATTTAAAAAAAAAAAGCCCAGAGCCAGCCACATAGACTTTTCAGATCTCTCATTCATTCTCTTTTACACAAGCTTCTTTTTTATCCCTTCTTTTTTTTTACTTTGAAAATCAACCCTTTCCAGCCAAAATCATAACTGAGCCACATGACCGAGCTTCAGGCCTTATTATCATCAAAACCTCTTTCTGAACACCTATTGTGTGTCTAGCACTGTCCTAGGTCTTCTGATTGTTCAGCACCCCCAGCAACTCAAGCAGACATCTCCTTAACAATTCATTCACTCTGCTAGGGAGTCCAGAGACTAGCTGCTCCCATCAAAGTCCAGAGGTGAAGTTAATTAAGAGTTCCTAGGCTGTACTGTGTTACATCCCTTTCTCTGTGTCTCTCCAAAAGACTCAGTCTCTGGGTCCCTTATTTCCTCTGGCATTCCTCCCTCTCATTTTCCATGTTTCTCTTTGTCCGTTTCTATGTCTTGGTTTCTGCCTATCTGTGACTCAGATCCTCAGATATCAGTATATTTTACCAATGGGATGTTCTGCCTTCCTCTTCAGTGAAATTCTAGCTACATGACACAGTGGATAGAGCACTTGTCTTGCAGTCAGGAGCACAGGAGTTCGAATCCAGCCTCAAGACACTCAATACAAACCAGCTGGGTGACCTTGGGCAAGTCACTTAACCCGAATTATCTCACATCCAGGGTCATCTCCAGAAGTCCTGATTTATACGTGGTCAGTAGACCTAAATGCTTCTGGAGGAGAAAGTGACGTTAGTGACTTAGCACAGCCCCCTCTCACTCAAAACAATTCACATACTATACATGGCATCACCTCCATGATGTCATGGTCTTCCTCAAGAATGGAGGACAAATGTCATCAACTCCTAGATTGACCATATAAAGTTTGTTTCTTTTTGTGGATTTGGATTGTCAATTGAGTCTGGTAGCTAGGAGAGTAATTAATGGTCAAATGCCCCCAATCTTACAGATGAAGAAAGAGAAGTCCAGGGTTGATTAAAGACACAGAGATAGGAATCAGTAGAGTCAGAATGCCAGTCTTGTTCTCTGACTCCAAATTCTTTCCTCTATCTCCTATAATCTAGGCTGGGACCTCATATTTCCATCAATGGTTTTCTGTGGGTATTCATTGAGAAAAGTAGCCACAGAGTCATACAGAAGAAAAAGTACTGGATTTGAAGTCAGTCTTGAAGTTCAAATCTTCCACTGAATACTTCTGTGCATTTGATCAATTCAATCTATGACTCAACATTCCTATTTGTAACATGAAAGTGTTGGATAGGTTGACCTCTAGATTCATTTTTAATTTATGCCTTCAAACCAATGACTCCAAGTATCAGAATCTCAGACTTGAAAAGGGCCTCAGGATCCTCCAGATTCACTGTGTTAATGAGCTTTGAAGTCAAAACTGTGAGTTCCAGTTCTGGCTCTACTGCTTTTAACTACTCATGTGTTTTTGGGAGTCACTTCACCACCATGAGTTCTTTCATCATCTCTACAATAAAATGGCTGGATCAGATAAGAGATTCTTCATTTTGTGTGTTTGTCACAGTCTTCTATAACCTGGGGAAGCATATGGAATACCAGATATTATTGCCTACTTTGCTAAATGATGGAAATGCTCGATTTTATTTAAGAGAATGACATAACCCATGTGTAAGACAACACACACCTCAAAAATACTTTTCCCCTCCTTTGCCTCATTATCCAAGAAGCACTCCCACAATTGCGATATTTTTGTGTTCTTGAGTTTGGCTATTTGGAACCTGGAATTTTATTTCATAACAAAGAGAGACAGAGACAGCAGAAAAGCCACAGAGAGGTAAAGATCCCTGAATTTTGAGGTAGAAGACCCAAATTCAAGACCCAGTTCTGTCACTTATTACCCTTGTGAGCTGCATGACCCTCAGGAAATATGCTTAGTTTTCCTGAATCTCCATGTCTTCAGTTATAAAGAAGAGCAGATGGATCAAATGCTTCTATGTTCTCATCACTTAATCTTCTATCTTAGAGTCAAAACGTTCTATAAACGGCCCAGATTTGGCGAAATTCTTTGACCAGGTGCATTTCAATTACATCAGACAGAGAGTCAGAAGAAAAAAATCAAGATATATTTATGTGGGGCTTTAGGGTCATCTCATTCATACTGGTGCTAATTAATTGGAACAAGGGAGGGGGAAAAATCTCTTTCCTGACATTTAAAGAAGTATTATTCATATCTGTGAAAACTTTTAATACAAAATTTACCCTCATAGCATGGCAATAATTTCTTATACATGTTTTGACCTGGAACTCATAATATTTTGACATAAATTCTATTGTTTTTCCTAATGAAACCAAAAATCACAATGGATGTTGTTGAACAACCAACTGATTTTCCAAGTCTAGTCTTGTTTATAGCCTCTAGGTTTTCAAGGGGGTTAGTGTCAGATGAGTTTTCATGTTAGTTGAACATGTTTATCTCTAAATTTGGGGTACATTTCTTAATCTTTCATGATGTATTAAGGCACAAGATTCCAATACTGCATTCCATCCCCAACTGGGAATTCCTATAATATGAGAATATTTTTGATTGTTCAGATATCCTCATATTTCTCAAAGGTTATTAATCCCTCATTAGGATCAGGTTTCATAAAAGCAGAAAGCTCCAAAACATTATTTTGGAACAAATCTATTATATCCTCATTAAAGTGCTGAATTTTCCTTCTAATGACAATGATTTTGTTATATCATTGAATGAAAAAGTTTATTTCATCATCACTTAAGATGTTTAGCTCTTCAGTACTATAGTTTTATACTGTCTTGTTCATGATAAGTGATTCTTTTTTCCCTTTAAATCAATGATAAACAAGGTTTTTATTTTTTAAACTTGCCTTCTCATTGATCATTAAGAATCCTGTGGATGACTGTAGAAAAATCACTCACTTCTTGAGATCCTAGCTTGTTTCCTTAGTAGAATTTGATCATTTTTGCAGCAATAGCTTGCCATTTGAGGTCTTGTATTTTTATTTGGGGATAGTTTGTTTGTTCTTTTTTTATTTTTTCAATTATGGCAATGGGGTTAAGTGACTTGCCCAAGGTCACACAGCTAGGCAATTATTAAGTGTCTGAGGTCATATTTGAACTCAGGTCCTCCTGACTCCAGGGCCAGTGTTCTATCCACTGTGCCACTTAGCTGCCCCTTTCCTTTGTTCTTTGATGCAGCTGGTTATGGTAATTGTGGACATTAAATACTTGAATTCTCCATTTCAGAGATCATAATAATATCCCTACCAATCATTAAAAGTACCAAGAGCTTTACATACACCTACACCCACACACACACACACACACACACACACACACACACACACAAATTAAAAAATTCCAGAGAATTTTAAGTTATACCAAAAGAACAATGAAGTATATGAAACTTACAAATTCCAAGATTTAATGACATATAACTAATAGTGGATAAATCAACTCAATTTGATTTCATTTGGTGAAAGAAAGGTATTTCAATGGGAATACAAATATACATGCATGACCTTTACTTTAACAAAATGAAAGCTCTGTCTGTCTTAGTTCCTTCAAGTGTGAATTGGGGATAAAAATAGGTTGCTGTGAGGATAAAATTAAATATGTGTAAAGCATTTAGCACAAGCTGTGACACATAATAAGCACTTAATAAATGTTTATTTACTCCCTTAAGAATAGGGAGCTTCCTCACTTCTGGAAGCCAAGATGGTGAAGGAAGCAATAAATCATCATCATCACTCTCCCTTATTCACTTCCAAATGATCATAAAACAGTGCCCCAGAACAAATCCTGTATCATCAAAACAAGCAAAATGATAGAGTAAAACAATATTTAAGCCCAAGAAACTTAGAACATCAGCAGGAAAGGTAGTCTGATAGCTGGTAAAAGAAGAGCCCAGTCTCAGACAGGAGGCATCACAAACTAGTGGCAGATACTGAACCCCACTGTGATGGAGCAACAAAATGCCAATACCAGAACCCTCCATTTGCCTCGGTCTGGTCAAGGGATTGGGTAGACCTCAGCTCTGAGAACAGTCGAGTGCTGGGCAACCTTCTCATATCAGATTTCCACATACTTCAGCAAAGCCCCAGGCAAACTGGAGCCACCAACCCTACTGATGCCCAATATACATCAGATACCTGCCAATATTGGCCAGCCTAAGTGCTTCAGCATAGCCCCAGGCAAACAGGTAGTCTTCAGGGATCAGACCTCCAGTGTCTCCAGAGAAAACACAGAAACACCATGCCAGCCTCATCATATGCCAGATACCAGTACTAACACCCTGACTAAGCACCAGGCATGTTGCTAGACCCCAGTGTAATCCAGCAATACAAGACACCCATTCCACTCCAACCCCACAGAGCAGCATCTGACAAGAGGCTTCCCCATGAACCCCAAGGCAACATCAGTATGCACCAGGAAAATAACCAGGGCCTTTATACCCTATTACAAGAAACCTGCATCAGTGTCCCTTCCAAACTGGGAGCAGAGTTCACATTTAAAAGAAAGAAAAAAGGCCAAAAAAGATGAGCAATAAACAAAAAAAAAATCTGATCATAGAAAATTATTATGATGACAGGGAAGATCAAGACCCAAACTCAGAAGAGGACAATGTCAAACTATCTACTGGAAAAACCCCAAACAAAAATGGAAGGTAGTCTTAAACCCCAAAAGAATTCATAGAATTCAAAACAGAGCTCAAAAATCATACAAGAGGGGTAAAAGAAAAATTGGGGAAAGAAATGAGAGTGATGAAAAATGAGTCAACAGTAAACATAAAAAGAAAACAACTGCTTACAAAATAAAATTGGTCATATGGAAAAGAGATACAAGCATCCACTGAAGGAAAAAACTTAAAATATCAAATTGGTCACATAGAAAGGCAAGAATAAAAGGTAACTGAGGACAGCAATTCCTTAAAACTTAAAATTGGGCAAGTGTAAACTAATGACTCCATGAGGTATCAAGAATCAATCAAATTCAAATGAATGAAGAAAGAAGAAAAAAAAATACCTCACTGGAAAAAACTACAAACCTGAAAAATAGATCCAGGAGGACAATGTTGAACTACCTGAAAGTCATAAGCAAAAGGAGGACCTGGACAACATCTTACAAAAAATTATAAAGGATGACATGGGGGGAGGCAAGGTGGCAGAATGAGGGCAGGATTTCCCAGAATTTCTCTTCTAAAACATTCCAAAAATTTTTAAATTATGACTCAACTAAATTTTACAGAGACAAAACCCACAGAATGACCCCTAGATAAACAGATAAAGAAATAGAGTACCTAAATAATCCCATCTTAGAAAAAGAAATAGAATAAAACATTTAATGAATACCTAAGAAAAATTACCCAGGATCAGATCAATTTACAAGTGAATTTTATCAAACATTTAAAGAACAATTGCAGTCAATATTATATAAACTATTTGGAAAACAGTGAAGAAAGAGTCCTACCAAACTCATTTTACGATACAAATATGGTACCAATAGCTAAATCTGGAAGAGCTAAAACAGAGAAAGAAAATATATATAAATTTTCCTAATGAATATCAATGTAAAAATTTTGAACAAAATCATGGAAATCATAATAATATATTTCAAGGATTATACACTATTATTGGGCAGAATTTATACCAGGAATGTAAGGTTGGTGCAATATTAAGAAAACTATTAATATAATTGGTTATATCAATAACAAAACCAATAAAAATGATATAATTATCTCAATAGATGCTGAAAAAAGTTTTTGACAAAATGCAGTTTCCATTCTTACTAAAAACCAAAGAGAGAATAGGAATTAAAGGGGGTTATTCCTGAAATAATAAGTATCTATCTAAAAACATCTAGAGGGCAGCTAGGTGGTACAGTGGATAGAGCACTGGTCCTGTAGTTAGGAGGACCTGAGTTCAAAATCGACATCAGACACACACTCAATACTTATTTAACAGTTTGATCTGGGACAAGTCACTTAACTCCATTGCCTTACAAAAATAAAAAATAAAATAAAATACAAACACCAGCAAGCATTACCTGTCGTACGAATTAAGTAGAAACCTTCCCAGTAAGACCAGGGATGAAGCAAGCATGTCCATTATCACTACTATTATACAATATAGAACTAGAAATATGAGCTATATCATTATGAGAAGAAGAAAGCAAAGGAATTAGAACATGCAATTAAGAAACAAAACTAATTCTCTTTGCAAATGATACGATGGTATACTTATAGAATCAACTAAATATTACTTGAAACAATCAAAAAAACTTTAGTAAAGTTTTGGGATATAAAATAAACCTACATAAATCATCAGCATTTATTTATATGAACAAGATAAGCTACTGCAAGGGACAGGAAGAGAAATTTCATTTAAAATAGCTATAAACAATATAAAATATTTGAGAATCTACCTGCTAAAACAAACTAGTAACTATTTGAACACAATTTCAAAACACTTTTCACACAAATAAAGTCACAAATGGAAAAATATCAATTACTCCTAAGTAGCCTGAACCAATATCATAAAAGTGGCAATTCTGTCTAAGTTCCAATAACAAACCACTCAAACTACCATAAATTATTTTATAGAATGAGATAAATAACAATAAAATCCATCTGGAGGATTAAAGGTCAAGAATACCAAGGGAATTAGTGAAAAAAATATTCAAAGTGGCCAAACAATGCCAGATCTCAAACGATAACATAAAGCAGTAATCATGAAAACTATCTGGTACTGCCTAAGGAATGAAGCGGTGGGGGCCGCGAGGTGGTGCCGTGGATAGAACACTGGTCCTGGAGTCAGGACAACCTAAGTTCAAATCCATCCTCAGACACTTAATAATTATCTAGCTGTGTGGCCTTGGGCAAGCCACTTGATCTCACTGCCTTGCAAAAACCTAAAAAAAACTGCTTGAAAAACTGGAAAACAATAGGGTATAAACAAGGTATCAACCAACCTCTCATATCGTATACAAAAATAAGGTCAAATTGGACATTATTTAGACATAAAAGGTGACACCATAAACAAATTTTAAAAAAGCAAAGATTAGTCTGCCTGTCAGATCTATGGGAAGTGAAGAATTGATAACTGAATAAAAGATAGAAACCATTACAAAATGTAATTTTTGATTATGATTAAATAAAAAAAAAACTTTTATACAAAGAAAAGCAGTGCAACCAAAGTTACAAGGAAAGCAGAAAGATGGGAAACTATCTTAACAGTAAGAGTCTCTGATAAGGCCTTCATTTTTAAAATAAGTAGAGAACTGAGTTAAATTTGTAGGAATACAAACCTTTTTCCAATTGATAAGTGACCAAAGGTTATGAACAGGCAGTTTTCAAATCAAAACTATCTTTAGGCATTTGAATAAGTGTTCTAAATCACTACTGATTAGAGAAATGCAAATTAAAACAACTCTGAGATATCAGCTTATACCTATTGGATTGATTCATATGACAAAAAAGAAAAAATGATAAATATTGGAGAGGATGTGGGAAAACTGGGTTACTCATGCGTTCCTGGTAGAGTTGTGAACAGATCCAAGTATGCTAGGGAGTAATTTGGAACTGTGCTCAAAGGGCAACCAGATTGTTCAAACCCTCTGACTTGGCACTAAAACTATTAAATCTGCATCCTAACAAGAAGATCAAAAAAAGGACAAGTGACCTACACGTGCAAAAATATTTACAGCAGCCCTTTGCATGGTAGCAAAATATTGGAAATTGAGGGTTAGCCCAATCAGATGAAGAATGGCTGAACAAGTTATGTTATGGGAATGTAATGGAATTCTATTGTGCAATAAGAAATGATCAACTGGCAGATTTCAGAAAAACCAGAAAAAAACATATACACACTGATGCAAAATGAAATGTGTATATCCAGGAAAACATTACACTATGTATCAATAATATTATGAATGCCAACTATGAATAACTCAATTCATTTCAACATAATGTTCCAACACAAGTACAAAGGACTCAAAGGAAAATGCTATACACAACAGATAAAGAACTGATGGGTTCTGAATGCAGATAAATAAAAATATACTTTTCTCACACAATTGTTTTTGTGTTTTTATCCTTTTGAACTATTTTTTCTCTCACAACTGTGACTAATATAACAGTATATTTTACATTTTAGCACATTATGACTTATGTTAAATTGCCTACCTTTTCAAGGAAGATCAGAGGTGAGGGAGGGAGGGAGAGAGAAAAACTTGGAACTCAGGATCTTATAAAAATGAATGCTAAAATTTTGTTAGTAATTGGGGGAAAATAATTTCCAAATTACTTTAGGAACTGATCTTTTCACTTATATTTGTATTCCTGGATCAAGTAGGTATGTGATGAAAGCATCAAAGAATAAAATAAAGCATCATAAAATAATTAATGCAAATAATTGACCCTAAATTATAAACTATTGCTGAAAATGGTCAAATTCATCCAAGAATACAAACAAAGATACAAAGATCTCAAGAAGAGTCAAGACTGATTTTAGTGACCCATAAGATTTTTGGAGTTGGAGGAATAATGAAGAGATATCTAGTTCATTGACTTGCTCCAGGGACTGGGACAGTATGTAGTGGAGGCATGCTTTTTATTTTTATTCTTTAGGTTTTTGAAAGGCAATGGGGTTAAGTGACTTGCCCAAGGCCACACAGCTAGGTAATTATTAAGTGTCTGAGACCAGATTTGAACTCAGGTACTCCTGACTCCAGGGCCAGTGCTCTATCCACTGCACCACCTAGCTGTCCCCCCCGCATGCTTTTTTAAAACCAATTCTACAGATAAGAAAATAAACACAGAATTAAATGACTTGTCCAAAGTCATATAGCTAATCTGTCTCCACACTCAAATCCATGCTACCAGCACTAATGTCCAGATTTCACAGATACCCAGCTTTAAGTGTTCAGACATAATCTCTCAGCAAATCTCTATACATTTCAAACATAAGGTTAGTCTTGGTAAAAATGAAGATGCATTTGGGGAGGGATCTGGCAAGTCTATTCTTAAGTATAATCAATTGAATCTGTATTATTGGCAGGTAGTGCTATATAGAAGAAATTGGGATGCCAAGTTTTAATTATTTAAAACATGGTTGAAGCCCTTGTGACACTGTCAAGATTAAATAAGTTGCTGTGGTTACTGTTGAATAATCTTTTTCTTTTTTAATAAAAAAATACTGCATATGGAAATTCCTATAGACTTGTAAGAAATAGTGAAAATTCTGACCTATCTTCTGTTCTCCATTAAGACAATTACTTCTCTCCCATTCTCCTTCTGTTTATGTACACTCACAATCTTCTCTTCCCTCTCTATTTTGTAGTTTAAACTCTGCTTTTCCCCTCATAGTCCCCTATGCAAAAGGCAATATATACCCAGGAAGCACATGAAAGAAGACTCTTGAGACCCTTTTGAAATAAATTCAATATCCATTTCTGTTAGAGGAAAATTGCAATAAATTACCAGGTATCCTATTTTGGACTCCCCCATCAGTCATCAGCCGCTTACAGAGCTGTACCTTTATTCTCCAGGCAGGTTCTCCTGTAGTCAGGAATACCTATAAATGTCCAGTGAGGACCTGGTCCTTACCTGCTTGTCCAATGACAGTGAAATGATCTCTCAATCAATTGCTGAGCATATCATTTCACCAAGAAAGTGAACACAAAGAAGCTGGGGCTCCCATCAGTCCCTCTGGGGTAGCTCTGCTGAGCCAGCCAAGGTCTGTCTCTCACTGGGAAGCAACCACAAAAAAGGGCAAGGAGCATGGCTGAGCTCTGCAACAACCCTTAATTAAAAATGACTTAAGAGTAATAAAAAACCACTGGCTCCACTATCATTTTAATTTCAGCTTAATCGGGAAGGAAACACCCTGCAAACATTAAGGACTTTAAATTTGCTTCCATTCTGTCATCTCCTCCAAGATCACCAGATTGGTGCCAGATCTAGCCAATCTGCATATTGGGGTTAAGGTCAGACCACAGCATCGGTTAGAAATTTGCTAGGGGTAGGAACCCCTAAGAGTGGCAAAGTGGATAGAACACTAGCCCTGGAATCAGGAGTATCTGAATTCAAATATGTTTTCAAACATTCACTAGTTATGTGACCTTGGGCAAGTCACTTAGTTCCCAATGCCACAAAAAGAAAAAAAGAAATTTCTTGTTGGCTTTAAGGTGGAGGGTAATTATTGATCATAGGTGAACTTTCAAACTAAAAGTGAGAAGTTCTTAAGTAACATGAAGTTCAATAGTTTCCAACCTAACAGGGAGTCCCAGAGCTTTAAAAATATCTTCATAATTGAATTTAAATAAGTTTTCTTTGGTATCTTACATATTTCATTCTATGAATTTGAAATCATTATTCTAAGAAGGGGACTATCAGGTCATTAAATGTATTGAAGGGGTCAGTGATCCAAAAAAAGGTTTGAAAATTCCTGTTTTGCCCATAACATTCATTTTATAAACAGGGAAATCAAGGCCCAAAGAGGATGAATTACTTGATATATCTATATGGATACAGTAGATAGAAAGCAACAGAGTTCACCTCCTCTTATTTTGACTCCAAATGTACCACTTTTGCAATCCAATTAGAATATAACTTCCTCACTTTTGTCTCTATTCTGCCAGATCTTCTGTACAGTGCCTATTCTTTTATAAATTACTACTGATTGACTGATCAATCTTATCCATTAACCATACTGTCCCTCCAGCTATCACAGTGGATAGAGCTCTGGACATAGAATCAAGCAGGCTTGAGTTCAAATCCAGCCTCAGACACTTCTAGGTTATGTGACTCTGGCCTGTCTCTTGACCTATGTTTGTCTCTGTTTTCCCACCTATTAAATGGCAATAATCATAATACCTACCTCCCAAGGTTGTTGTGAGGATCAGATGAGATAATAATTAAAAGTATTTAGTACAGAGCCCAGCCATATAGTAAGCATTATATAAATGTAAGCAATGAGGATGAGGATGAGGATGAGGATGATGAGGATGAGGATGATGACGATAATAGAAAGAATGCAAACATGAGTACCCTAAATATCCTGGAATTACTGTCATTTGTCCAACCAATATGGAAGTTATTCAAGGGATGGTCCTTGGCTATCTTCTACTCCTGCTTCAGGCCACTCATCTTACGAATGAATTGATAAACAAGAAGTTTGTACACTTCTAGGGATCTGTCAAAGTACACACATACATCTCTACAAAGCTTCTTCTTAAATTGGAAAAGAGACTCAGGCTGCCCCTGCTGTGCTTACTGAAATTCTTGGTGCAGGAATATTCAGATTCTAGAGTAAAAATGTTGCTCTCCAACACTTGGGAGAAATATGGAGATCAGCTACTCAATCATTTTAATTAGGCAATAGTTACAAACCCAGGATCATACTATAATAGAAGGAAGACTCCTTAGAGATCCAAACTAGTTCCTTATTTTTATAGTTGAAGCCACTGAGACAAGCCCAAACAAGTGAAGGAAATCGATTCATACTGTTCCTGGGTGACAAAAAATAGCATGTGCCAACCTTCGAGAGGAATGGAAATCTAACCAACCTGATCTAGAATAGAACTACCATGAAGCCAGACCCAAACTTTCATCTTCATCAGTTAGTATAAACACTACATAGCCCAAACTCAACATGTGTTTGTTGGATTTCATTTATTTAATTATATTTCAGCTAGTTTCAGCACTTTGTGAGAGTTACTATATTGAAAAAAATGTAATGAGGGAGATCAAAAGTCTCTGGAGCTGCCTGGCTGGAAAGGTGGTGAATAATGCTATAATTAAGCATTGAAATGGCTAATTAAAAATTTCTAGACTCAACAGAAAATATCCTTACCTGAGGGATATGTATCTATGTGCATATTTAAGCATACCTGTGCATGTGGGCATGATTTATATGAAATGCATTTTATATTACATATGTATAAACATACACACACATATAAATACATTTATACAAACACATATATGCATGTGAATTACAATTATCCCTTCCAAATCCCAGAGGTTAGAGGCATGATGTTTTCTTGACCCAACAAATGTGTGTGAAATTTTTTGACTTATCCCTCAGCACCAGAGAAGAAGACTGAATTATTATGGCATTAAAAGATAAAATATGTTAATATGATATAATACTGTACATAAATTCTCTACTCTATGTATATAATATAGCATATAATATATAAACATACAATGCTATTCATACACGAATGCATTTTGTAGTTTCTAAACTTTTTCTGTGTTCTTTGCTAGCTGTCATACGTCATCTACAGCTTTCGCAAATCTCCCAAAAATTCCATATACATTTTCATTTCAAACCAGAAAATATGAAAACCATGAAGGGGTGAGTTGCAATATGGAAGGGAAAGATATATATATATATATATATACATATATATAATTCTATATATGTTTGTCTTATATTTCTTTGACTGCAAATATTTCTTTCCCCAACCTGACAGTACTGCAAAATACCCCCCTTTTCTCCGAGAAGAGAAGAGAAGAGAAGAGAAGAGAAGAGAAGAGAAGAGAAGAGAAGAGAAGAGAAGAGAAGAGAAGAGAAGAGCACTGTGCTAAGTTATGGGGATGCAAATCAAGTCAAAAAAATGGTCCCTGGTCTCAAGGAGTTCCTGGCATGTACAAAAAGACAGACAGATAGACAGACAGATAAAGATATAGATAGATAGATAGATGATATATTATGGTGATAATCTCAGGGAGAAGATACTCTTAGCACTAAGAACAACTGGATTTTTATGTAGAAGGTAAGTCTTTAGCTAAAGGGAGGAAGGAAATCCAGGAGCTGGAGATAAGGAGGTAGAGAGTTTTAGGTATCATAGAAAGCCAATAGAAATTTTCACAATGGAAAGAGAGGATGTTGTGTGTAAGAAACAGCAAGATCAGTCACAGATTTCAGAAGAATGTGAAAGGGTAGAAGGGATAAGAAGACTCTCAAGGTAACAAGGGACCTGGTTATGAAGATCTATAAGTGACAGTGGATTTTATATTTGATATTGAATGTCATATGAAATCCCTAGAGTTTATTGAATGGGAGGCATAATATAGGCAGACTTGTGTTTTAAAAAGATCAATTTGGCAGCTGAGTGAAAGATGGATTACAGTAGAAAAAAATGATGCAGGGAGACCAAGCTGCAGAGTACATTGCAAAAACCTAGGTAATATAGACCTATACTAGGGTGGTAGCAATGTCAGAGGAGAGAAGGGAGCATATTCAAAGGATGTACTGAAAAAACAACATAATTTGGTAGCAGATTGGATATAAGCATGAGAAAAAATGAGTTGAGGATAATACCTTAGTTGAGAATCTAGGTGATCAGTAAAGAAATTCATTAATAAGATGTAAGGTAAGCTATTTTCTCTGACTCCCCTTATACTTCTTTTGAATGAGAATTAGGAGTCAGAGGTACTTTTTTTTATAAGAGAAGGTTGAAGAAATAGGTTTCTAGAGTCATATTTTAAAGCTATGAAGTAGACCAACAAGGAAGTTCAGAGATGGAAAACTGAAAAAAGGAATGAATTCCATGTGCTGGGATTTCAGTAGGATTGTAGAATGAAAAGTTGGGAGAGTCATATCAAGATGAAAAAGGAGTTTTAAATAAGAATCAATAACCATTGAAATCTTCATGAGCTACCCATTGGTTTGACAGTCAGAGAATCAGAAGGGGGCATTCCTATAGAAGAACCTCTTTATAACTCCACTGAAGCTCTCAACAGGAGTGTGAATGACCCTTGCAAGGAAGACCACAGACTATAGATTACTGTGATTTAATATGGAGCCCTATGAATCCATTTGTTTCTTTAAGCTTTAAATAAATCCTTTACTGTTTTGAGCTTTGTGAACCTGTGTGCTTGTAAGAGGAGATAGTGGAGGAAGCTAGGTGGTGCAGTGGATAAAGCACTGGCCCTGGAGACTGGAGGACCTGAGTTCAAAGTCCAGCCCCATACAATAATTGCCTAGCTAAGTGACCTTGGGCAAGTTATTTAACCATACTGCCTTGCAAAAATGAAAAAAAAGAGGAGATGGTAATAGTAACTCTATTATAGGTAGGGGAGAGGAGGGGAGGGGAATATCAAATATTGAAGTTTACAGAATTTTGCAGAGCACATGGGTTGCAGAAGCAGGACAGAGAAGTGAGTAGTCCTGCAATATATAGCCAGGCCCTTCATGACCTGAGGGAGTCCTTAAGAAAAAAAGGATAGACATACTGACAGAGACAGAGACACACAGAGAGAAAGACAAAGAAAGAAGAGATGTAAAGACAGTAGCTACCTTTGCAATCAGGAATACTTGGATTGATTTCAAACCTAAGTCATTGTGTGACCCTAAGAAGCATCTGAACCTCTTAGGGTTCCCATCATCCCTTCTAAGACTACGAGTCACATAGCATGGGCAGTTTCCTCCATGGGAGTTGCCTATCAATGAAATCAAAATATGCATACCTGAATGCAAACACGTAGCATATATCTGCATATAGGCTACATGAGAATATGTTTACACAGATATGTAACATCTAAGCATAAACATTTATAAATATTTCTAAAAATATTTGTGTGTTGGCGATACATGTTTAAACATTTTCTGTTGAACTGAGCTAAGCACAAGGCTGAAATTGTTGAAAGGTCTTGGTATACTTTACTGATAACTAAATTACAGAGCTCCACTTGTAATAAATCCAAACCTAAATGTTAGATGATGTACCTGTAGGTTAAATGAGAAGCCCATTTAGAATTGCAGGTTGCAAGTCAGTGATAAAGCTTGTTTTTCTGTAGAATTGACTTATGTACTCTAGAAGCATAGAAATCAAAGCTGTGTAATAAACAAAAGGGGAATGAATCACTGTTTGGAAAAGTCATCATATTAGCATCCAAAGTCTGGTTTTAGTTCACAGTAATGTACAAAACAAGCCTTTCTCTTTCCATGGTAGCAAGACTAGAAGATTCATGTTGTCTGGGTTCAAAGTCAAGATGGCTCTGTTCAAGTTCCAGTCGACCTTGGGTCTGATGCTAGCTCTCAGAACCTCAGCATCCTCACCATAAAATGAGAATCATGATCCTTGCACCACTATCCCTGGAGTGGCATACATTATAGGCTCTCCATGATCATTAAAATGCTATGTTGGTATAAGGAAAATCATATTACCACACTTTCCTTTCCACTCACCATATTTAGCACCCGATACACATCTCAAGCCATATTTTTATATGTTTAGAGACTTAGATGGTTCTGTGATCTCACCAATGTGGGTGATGATAAAATGGCAGTGCCTTTTCACCACTATGCCAATACTATACCATGGTCTCCTATAAATGTTCTACAGGGGACCCATGATGAAGAATTTCCTGCAGCTCAGAGATTTCAAACATGAGACCCAGAGGCTACATATGGTTCACACCATTCCCAACTGCAGCCTGAACAGATTAAAATGTAATTACATATAGCTGGGTTTTTCCCCTTTCTATTTGAATTCAATCTCTAGACACTTTATGGAGATCAGAAGAATACAGAGCCATCCATTAGTTAATCTTTATTTTGTTTCTATGACCTTTAACTGTCCCACTTTCTCTTCTAGACATTTACTTGTTTGAGAGCCTCTTTGATGGTGCTTCTCCTACATAATACTTTGTAGACAATATATTATAACTCATTCATGCCCACTGTGAATAGTGTCACTTTCTTTGGATGATTCTCACCTTTAAATACTTTGGACATTGAGGTAACACATTACAGTTACTTGTGGTGTGAATGCATATCTCATTCAGAGGATAAATAGCTTGCGATGACCTAAAACCACGTCCACCTAGCAGGGGTTTGGCTCTGCCCCCTTGGAAGGCAAACTGGGGAAGTAGTATGTAACATGAAGACTCCACTGACTGCCAACACTCCCTAGTTGGGTGACTTTGAAAAAGACATACTCTGGGTTTCATCTTCTTTGTCTTTAAAATCAAGAGTTTGGACTTGTCAACCTCTAAGACCTCTCCCAGAGCCATCTTTCCATAATGGACATGTATTTCACAGTTGTAGGACTTTACAGTGTTCAAAGCTCTCTCAGACATAGAGTTATCCCAGAGTCCTGTAAGGCAAGCAGGAAGGACATTTTTATTCCTATTTTAAGATGACAAAACTAAGAATCCAAGAATTAATGTCCTTATTTATAGGCATTAAATACTTTTGAATTCCGTATTATTAACAATGAGAGAAAAATCTCTATATTCATAAAGGACTTTTCACCTAGGTCACAGTATTATAGTCATCTGGCCAACCCTTTCATTTTACTAGTGAGGAAGCTGAGCCCAGAGAGGGCAAGTGACTTGAACCAGATCACAAAGTCACAGGCATTACAAGTAGAATTTGACCTAACTTTTAGACCTTCTGAGTCAGCATGCCTTATTTTTTGCAGTGCCTCCTTGAAGCTACTTACTAACAGTCAACATCCATAAAGCAAAAGGGAGGCATTTTGCCAGGAGGTAGAGATACAAAGACAAAAATGAAATTGCTCCTATCCAAAAGAAGCTAATGATGTTAAGGAAGCATTTAAGCACCTGCTGTATACTAAATAATATGAATTTAAATAGAACCATAAAATCAACCCTCTTGCTATCCAGAAGCTACATTCTATTGGGTATAAATAATATAGTTAGGAACTAAAAGAACCAAGACTCAGACATCTCTGTCTGACATTTGAAACTGCCAAACCTGTGGTGCCATCTTATCTTTCCAAACATTTCACATGTTAAACATGCACACACACACATACATACACTCCTTATCATCTAGTCCAATTGACCAATTTGACTTTATTACACATAGCATTCAATCTCACAACTCTGTGTCTCTGCATCAGTGGTCTCCCAAGTCCAGAACATTCTCCCTCCTCACTTCTGCCCTGCCCCTTCATTCCTTCCAGACTTAGTTCAGACCCCACCTTGCACAGGAGACCTAATCATTCCCTTCTATGGCTATCTTCCATCTCCTGGGATATGTAGTCTACATATGTAGATATAGATTTATGTGCACATATCCACATGTGTATGTAGATCCATGCATATATGTTTATATGTATGTTTAGGTCTCCTCTGTTAGAACTTAAGTTCCTTGAGGGTAAATTCTCTGAGATTTAGGAAGTAGCTAGGTAGTAAAGTTAAAAGGCAGACCTGAGCTCCGCTTGGGACATTTATCAGCTGTGTGACCCTGGGAAAGTCACTTCACTGATTGCCTCAGTTTCCTAATCTATAAAATGAGGATAATGATAGCGCCTTCCCTCCTAGCCTTGTGGTAAGGATTAAATGGGATAACAATTATATAGCACATTAGCTGGTGCACAGTAAGCACTGGATAAAATGTTTGAATTATTAATTCATTTTTTAATTTCCAGATGTCCTCAGGACAGTGACCAGTTCAGTATAGCTACTTTAAAAGAACTTAATGAGTGAGGGACTGCTATTTTTCTCCCTATCTCACCATTGTGTCTCTGAGGTGATGTGTGTGTGTGTGTGTGTATGTGTGTGTGTGTGTGTGTCCACCTAGTAAGATTTTTTTTACCTGTATTCACTCCCAGCTTTCAGTGGTATACGCCATCCTCCTTTGCCCACTGATATCTCTGGCGCTCCTCACAGTAAACGGGAAAGCTTTCAGATGATAACTATGTTTGTATATAGCCAAGTTGAACAGGAATTTGGGCATCTTTTGTGGGTGGTCCTAGTTTTGTGCTAAATTTACTGCTGGTCAGTAAAAAACGCCTCGCTTACCACAACCTACAGCCACAATCCTTATTTGTGTGGCCTTACTCAAAAAAACAGAAGAAATGTTTTAATGGAGTGGGAAGGAGGGAACATTAGCTATAAATGACATAGCTAATTTTTTTGGCATTTCTATAGGGAAGGGTAATCCTAGGACATATGGAACCTATAAGATTTCTAAGAATGTGGGTCAGCCATCATGATTTATGGGTGTGGTTGTCAAGTGGCTATTCTTTTTTCTTCCAGTGATACCAATTAAGAAATAAAGAGAAATAAAGGGAAATTCTGAAAAGTTGTAACAGATGATGGAGGAGAGGAACGTAGGAAAGGAAGATGGCTCCATGTGTTGATCTCAAGTCAGGTCTATAGGGCAAATCATACATAAAACAGAAAAAAGGCTTTTGGTTCAATTCTCCTGAGGTTTGACATCCAATTCAGCAACCATTTATCAAATTCCTCTTCTGTATGTATATAGATAGATAGATAGATAGATAGATAGATAGATAGATAGATATCTCCTCCTTGAATTCTTGATCTATAACTAGACATTATCTGGTCTGATTCATTCACCATGTAGATAAGGAAACCAAAGTCTAGGGTGGTCATTTTGGGAGTCAGTGTCAGATTTAGGATTTGAATACAGCTCATCTGATTACAGATTTTGTACTCTCTTCACTCTTACATTCTGCCCCAACATCATGGAGAGGGAAGCCTCAGGTACAAAAACAAAATAAAAAGCTCACATTCTAAAGGAAAAGTAACCCATTGTGCACCAACGACATGATTGCTACCAATGTTTCTGTGTCTAAGCCAAGGTTTCAACTGGTAAAATGAACTGGAATTCAATATATGTGTTTGTGTGCACATGTTTATTTAAAAAACGTATTGGACTAATGCTAAATTCCTGTTGGATAGCTGCTCAGGATGTGTTAGGTTCCTGCTGGCTAGCCTATCCTTACCCAGGTGAACATTGAAGGGGCAGGAGATAAGGATGGAAAGGATGACAGGTTCTCCAAGATCTCCTGGCTCTCCAAGATCTCGCTTTATTAAACCAAATACAAGTGCTTCAATATCCTCCCCAGTCCCTGGTCCAATCCCACTCCCAAGGCATTCTAAAATCAACCAGTAAATAATGCTCTGGTGTTAGAGGACACCAGGTGATGAAGCTTTACAGGACTCCCACAAACAACAGTCTCTTACAGACTGAAAATCAAGATCCAATTTTAATCCTGTTTCTGCTAATAGATAGTGATATGGCCTAGAACAAGCCATGGGTCTATGCGCCTCAGAATCCCATCTGACTGATGAAGGTATTAGGTAAAGTGACTTCCAAGGTTCTTTATCTACTCTCAGTTTCTAGGATCCATACTTCTCTCACTTGACTATTAATGTCAGTGCTATCCTTCAATACAGATCTTCTTTGCATATAGATGTTGTAGGTTGCCTCCTCAATAGACTGAGGTCCTTGAGCTCAAGGATTTGTTTTTGATTCTTTTTATATCCCCAGTACCTAACACAATACCTGTACAGAGGAAGGACTTAATATATGTTTACTGATAACAATCATATATAAATTTAAGATAATATTAAAATGGTTCTCACACATTAGCTGGGCAAGAAACTAATCTTTGTTAATCCTACAGACAATCTTCCTTAACTAATTATAAAATGGGGATAATAACACCCACCTTGAGTTGTTGTAAGATGGATATGTGTAATTATATATTATATTAAAATTATCTATTAGCACATATAATTATCAAATTAGACAATATAGAGAGTATATATATATATATCATGTTCTGTATATGTGCTTAGTACAGTAATCCAGCACTTCAAACAGTCTTTGTTTACTTCCTTTCTTCTTTCCAATGATCCTATGATTCTTTAAAGCTCTAAATTTGCAATCCCATTTTTAGTCAGATGAAAAGGAGACTAGAAAAGAGGGAATAACTGTCTTCAAATATAGAATGGATTCTTGTGAGAAAATACAATGAGACTTGATCTGCCTGGCCTCAGAAGACAGACTGAAAAACAAAGGAAGGATGTTCCTTTCATTTAGGTTCCACATAAGGAAAACTTCCAAATAATTGCAGCTCTTTCAGAGTTGAATGGGCTGCCTTGGGGAGACAGATTGGGAGTCATTCAAACAAAGACCAGATGCAGGTTTGTTGAGAATGTTCCTAGAGAATCTAAAGTAGGTAGTGGTTGAACCAGTGCCTAGGAGAGTATGTGGCACATACGAGATAATATTTGATTGACTTAGTGACCAGACTAAATGATCTCTTTGTACTTTTTAATCTATGAATTTGGAATTCTGTATTATCAAAGAAAGCTTTCTGGAAGCTCTCTTGGGGAGTGTGCTTCAGTCCAGGTGGAATAACTCAGACCCCTCCCCAATCCCCTTCATTGCCTAGATAATTGGGTTCATCTGCCCCTAACAATCCCACCCTCTGAATAATCCCTAGCTTCCCCATTTCATTTTATGCTCTGCAGATGCACTTCTACTTATAAAATAAATCACAGTTAAAATACAGCAGAATATTTGCCTCCACCCAATTGTCTGAAATAAATTCCATGTAACGAGGCTATAATTCTCTACAATTTATTTGCACACATATCAGTTGAACTTCTTTTTTGCTTGTGGCTGCACTCAGGTGTGCTTTTCTCCCTTCATTTCTATTGCTTTTTCCCTTAATAAATCATAAAGCTAACACTTTTGCAGGTTTTCTTAAATGCTAGTGGGTTTAGATTCATATTTACAGACATGAAAGCATTTTTATTTATGAAGTCAAAGGAGATGAAGGAGAGGAAAAAGCTAGGTAAATAAATTGCTGCAAACACTGCCTTCATTCTGTTGTCATGATTAAGATACAACAGGTTTTTGTAATAAAACACAAGAGGAAGGTATGCTAACAAACCAGAGAGCATCAAAGCAGCTTTGGATAAACCAAGTTTACCAGCAATGGTTGATTCTGATTCCACTTTTATGGAATACAGTCTACCTTCTCCCTGCAGAGTTACTCCCCCAGATAACACTTCAATTTGTGAGCCAACTGCATAGAAAGTGGCTCATTTCTAGTCTCAGTATACTAAGAATAACCCTAAGGGGTTGAGTTTCTAATACTGTCAACAACAAGCCCCCAACAGTGTGCTTTCCATTAACAACAGGCCTCTAGACTTCAATTAACTTTTAGAAAAGGATATTTATTAAAATAGCAGAATAGAAAGAAAGTGGCACAAAACACTCTCCTCTAACCCTGGCACATTTCTGTCTTCTTTGGTGGGCTCACATTGGGACAATGGGCTCAAATTTCCATAAGAAGGTTGAGAGACACATGTGCAGAGAACACATGCCAGCCAAGAGGAAACTCACAACTCTTCATTATTGGAAGCCTTTGCTAAGCCCATATTGTTCTTCCTTGCACCAAGTGTCTTGCACTTTGAAGGTGCTTCTTCCTTTGGAGGATTGCCTGATTCTCTATGTCTGCTCTTGTCTGTTCGTCCTAAATGTGTTCCTTTCTTTTCCCTGATGGCTGATGCATTTTGTTCTACTAGCCATTTCTCTCCATTTACTTGGATGTTGGGAGGGAGTGATAAGGAGAAAGAAAAAAATAGAAAACTAACTCTCCCACAACCACATCACCATTTTAAATTCTCTCTGTGTTTCTCTGTCTCTGTGTTTCTCTGTTTGTCTGTCTGTCTCTGTCTCTCTGTCTCTCTCTCTCTCTCTCTCACACACACACACACACACACACACACACACACACACACTCAATATTCTTTCAGAAACCCCTTATCTCTGGACTAGTCCACAGTTTAACTGATTAAATTCCAATTGTCTTTTTTTTCTTTCTTTTCTTTTTTTTAAGGTTTTTGCAAGGCAATAGGGTTAAATGAATTGCCCAAGGCCACACAGCTAAGTAATTATTAAGTGTCTGAGGCCACATTTGAACTCAGGTCCTCCTGACTCGAGGGCCAGTGCTCTATCCACTGTACCACCTAGCCGCCCCTTGTCTTTTTTTTTTAAGTGAGACGACTCTCTCAGTCAATCCCATATTCTTCCCTGTATGGCGTTAATCTGTTTTTCATCCAAATGAACAAAGTTCTTTAGTTCTTTCAAATCAATTAAGAAATTTATTACACATTGAAATGAGGTTAAAGAAAATTCCTTAATACCTACTTTCAAATTGAAACTATTAGTATCTGGAGTGAGTGGCCAGAAAGCAGCCAACATGAGTCAGAGTGCAGATGAACCAATGTCCCTGGCGGGCCTCCATTAATGAGATCATACTCTCAAGCAGCAAAGAAAAAGTTATTTCCTAAAGATGATGAAACAAAAAAACAAACAAACAAACAGAAAAACAGGGAACATTCATTCTACTCACCCATGGGTGTAAAGCTAGGAGAAAGACATAGCGGGTCTTTAATTGCTCTGTTAAGTAGCGCCCAAGGAAGCAGATTATGGAGTATTTTGAACTGGAGATTGTCAACCAAGAATATAAAATTGCCACTCTACACCACTTAGCTGCCCCTAAACTTTAGAGTTAATCATTATAAATTGTTGTCTAAGTGGAAGCTTCCTCCTGCCCTTTTATTTGCACCTATATAATCCTTGTCTATGTCTTCTGAGAGAAGGAAGTAGATAGAAAATAGGGTGAAGAATTCAGAAAACCAAGTTTCAAATCTTGTTTCTGACACTTAAGAGTGTATTGTCCTGGTACGAGTCCTGTACGAGACTGTATGGGTCATAGATATACTAAAG
The DNA here is from genome assembly GCF_037893015.1 of Macrotis lagotis. Classification (NCBI taxonomy): domain Eukaryota; kingdom Metazoa; phylum Chordata; class Mammalia; order Peramelemorphia; family Peramelidae; genus Macrotis; species Macrotis lagotis. The sequence goes on from NC_133664.1 coordinate 24,658,068, forward strand.
TTAAAAGGGACCACCTTGTGGAACCCCCTTCATTTTACAGATGAGGAAAACGAGGCTCAGAAATCATTATGATGTCAAATGTCACATGGGTAATGAAAAAGGCAGAATTTGAACCCACCTCCTCTGATCTTAAATCTGGTACTTTTGTTCAAAATAAAATACTGCCTTTCTGATCCTCAATTTTCTCATCTAAAGATGAGAATAGTAATAATAGCACCTATCAAACAAGGAAACTATGAGGATCAAATGAGATAATGTAGGTAAAACACTATAAAAACCTTATATTTCTATAAAATATTATTATCATTATTAGTTATTCATAGAGATCCCCCCCATACACATACACACAACACCACAGAAGTAGCATTAGATCAGAAGACTAAATTTGGAAAAGATTCCATCTATTCATCCCAAGCTTGCTAGTTTTAAGGATGAAGAAATCAAGCCCCAGAGATTTATTCTTGCACAAGTAATAAATAACAAAGACTGGATTTGAACTCGGGTCCTATATTGGACTATGGCACTTGGGATATCTATCTGATCTCTCCTTTTTTCATTGTATGATGAATCCATCTCTTTTCTTCATCTTGAATTTGGTCATGACTGGTACCATTTATGTCCCTTCTTTTTTATTTTTTTCTTCTGGTATAAAAGACCAGGATATGATGAGAAGTATCACATCAAGTAAAGGGCCAGTGAAGTCTTTTATATCTACGATTCCGAAGCTGTTATTCTTAGAGGGCCCCTAGGGTATGGATAATCCAGAAGAGGGGATGACCCAAGTGCCATTCTTCTTGAATTTTGGAATTCATTGCCTCTTATTCACCAGCCCTGGGCAGACATTTTGCTCTCCCAGTCAATCATCCTTTTCAAATACATTTTACTTAAGTAGACACTAAAAATACTTGGTTTTTCCCTGAAGGCAGGAGAGCTGGGTAGCCAAGGGGAAACTAATTCAAGGATTTCAATATTTGCCAGGATAAACCATAAGGTAAATAATCCACCAATGCATAATCTAGAGTTTCCGATATATGCAAAACATTTCATTAACTTCAGGCCTTGGAATTCAAAGCTAAATTGGATTGTTAAGTAAAGCCCATTAATTACAATTTCAAGCACTAGTTAGGGTGCTTTCTTTAACTTAAATAGAAACTAATAGGGCTCAGGAATCATTTTTCTAATTCAATCCCAGGTTATCCAATCAATGATTTCCATGCCTGAAACCCCATTGGAGGTGTGGAATGTATTGGGATGAGCCTGGGAGGGAATCCTAGTTCTCTCACTTCCTAGCCATGTTACTTTGGGCTAGTCTTGGCCCTCTGAGCCTCTGTTTCCTCATCAATAAATTAAGAGTAATAAATGGAAAATTTTAAGGAACAATAGATACATGGGCAGTGCCTAGGCAATAAATGAATTAGCATGACCCTCCATGAACAGGAACCATGTAGAGCATCTCAAAGAACTGGGAAAAAAATTAAAGAAGCAGAAAAATTTTCTTTAAAATTCCATTTTACATTTCACATCTCACTAGGTTCTGATCTTCCTTCTTGGAAGTTCTCCCCGCCCCCAATCCTGCTAATAGCAAGCAGACAGAGAGAGAGAAACAGTCTAGGGATGCCAAATAACAGATTTCAAACACTGAGAAATAAGCCGCCCACCATGCAAGATAGCCGCCTACTGGGCATAATAGTTATTTTTGAGAGTTGAGAAAATTTCATGCCGTGAATACATGTAGATAAATCACTCTGGATTCACCTGTATAGCTATTCTTTACAAAACAGAGCCTACAGAGGGGGTCCCCAGCCCAAGTGCTTCTTGCAAGTCACAAAACTCTGCTGGAGATTAGATATTCCCAGGGGCAGGCCTCTCTTACTATTTAAGATTCCCTTCTTCTAGAAAAGGAAACAATCAACTTGTTCCACTCTGATGGTTACTATCCAACTGTGTAGGATCTTATTGCCATCTCGAAGTTTTGGATCATCCATAGGAAAATTATATTCTCAAGATGACTACCTGAAGAACAAGCTGTGTTCAGTCAGCCCACGTACTGGTCATTGTTCAACTTTTTGTGACATTTGGGGTTTCCTTGGAATAATTTACAAATTCCTTCTCATCTCACTTTATAAATGAAAAAAAAATTGAGACAACCAAAGTTAAGAGACTTGTCCAAGGTCACACAGGAAGTGTCAAATTTGAAGTCAGGAAGATGAGTCTTCCTGACTCTAAGCCTAGTACTCCATCCACTAAGCCACTGGATGTTACTGGATGCTACTGGAAAGTCTTCCTAATCTCATTCTCTCACTCCTTGAATTATCTTTCATTTTTAATCTGTGTTAAATGTTATAATGTCCTATAGAACATAGGCTCCTTGGTGGCAAGGACTGCCTTTGTACCTATCCTGGGGAGAGTTGGCTTGAATTAATAGATAGCAAGACAACCTTAGAATCAGTCTGATCTCAAATCTGATCTGTCTTGGATTGGGCCAATGACAATGCTCTAAGAGAGCATTATAGAAAAGTGACTGATCCACATTGATGGAGTTATAATGCTGGAAACCTCACCACATGGATAACATCAAATGACTAAGCACCCCCCCAAAAAATTCTCCAATCTCTTGGGCATGGTAGATAATAAATGCTTATTTAATGAAAGATTGGAAACTTTGTAGAAATATGTAAAATCACGTTCTTTGTAATTTAAGAAATTTCAACAGGTATCTTTTTACTATTTAATGTGTGCTAGATTCTAAGAATGTAATAAATTAAAATCACCAAGAGAACACCTTATAGAATCTTATATTCTGTCAGGGAAGGGGAATCACAGAATTTTCGAGGCAAATGGGATCTTCTCTGGCTATGTGATTGTGGGAAAGTCCATTAATCCACCTCTGTTTCAGTTTCCTTATCTATACATTAGGATAATAATAGCACCCTATGAGGTTGTTATGAAAACCCAAAGGTGTAGGGAAAGGAACAGATTTATTATGTCAATTATAATCCAGACATCAGAGACAGAGAGAGAGAGAGAGAGAGAGAGAGAGAGAGAGCGAGAGAGAGAGACCTATCTAACCTTTCTTAATAATAATAATAATAATAATAATAATAATAATAATAATAATAATATCTTTTTCATGAACACCCTGAAGGCCTAAAGGCACCATCAAACAGAACAGCCAAGGATACTGCAAAATTTACAGATGGTATTTAAAACTATTTTGGATGAAAAAGGCTGTACATGCAAAGCCCCCCACAGGGGGATGCTGCCTAAGAGGACAGCAGCTCAAGATTCTAAGAGAACAAACTCTGGCCTTCCCACTTTTCTCCACTTCAATTAAGCCTGCTCTGAAGGAAGCCGCATTCCAAGGATTTGATGCTAGCTACTCAATTTTTACAGACCGACATTAAGAAAGCATGAAGATACCCCCAAATCATTCATAACTTCCAGTTTCAGTTGACCACCTCTGGCAGTAAGAACACCCACCTGGCATTAAGATGATCCCTGTGAAGGAAAAGATGCTCTTGGCTCTTTCCTAAGGAAAATTAGGGGTTTTAATGTGTCTTACTGTTCTTTGCCAAGGAGACCATCCCTTTAAAAAGTATTTGAGAGAGAGGGAGAGGGACAGAGAGAGACAGACAGAGAGAGAGAGAGAGAGAGAGAGAGAGAGAGAGAGAGAGACAGATAGAGACAGTAGCAGACAGAGACAGTGGAGAGGGAGAGAGAGAGAGAGAGAGAGAGAGAGAGAGAGAGAGAGAGAGAGAGAGAGAGAGAATACAACCTTGAACAGTATGAGATTTTTGCTCACTTCTTCCTTTCTTCCTCTTCCTGCCCTCTTAAACTTCAGCTGCCTGGCTCACTTTCTGCTACATTCAAGGGCTGGGACTCCAGGGGCCTGTTTTCGCTGACCACAGCTGTTCACGGAAAAAAGAAAAAGGCCAGCAGATTGCTGCCAGGGACTGAATGTGACCTGCTAAATCTGCCACACAAAGAAAATGATGACCCCTGTGAAGGAAAAGATGCTCTTGGCTCTTTCCTAAGGAAAACTAGGGACTTTTTATTGTGCTTTATTGTTCCTTGCCAAGGAGACCAGGTAAAGATGCCTAATGGACCTCAGGACTTCATTCAAATATTGGAGGCACAGTCAGGAGAAGAATCCATTGGAATATTGGATATAAACAAAATAGCTAAATTATAACATGTTTCCACTTTGCATTCATGTAACAATGCATATAGTCTCATGAGAGGCAGTGTGGCTAGTAGATACAGAAATGATCTCAGCATTGGATAGACTTGGGTTCATGTCCATCTCTTGCCATCCAATGACTATAACATTCTGAGTAGGTAATAGTGACTGCAAGCTTCCAAGTAGGAACCATTTTAATTATCTGCTGTAGCTTCTTCATCTTTAGAAGGTGAGAAATGCCAACAAAAAATTGCCTTAATGCTCATTATGAACCTAGCATTAAGCTAGACTCTGGGCATATAAATATTAAAGCTGGAAGAGTCTAACCTTCAAACAGTTTATATTCTCAGAGGTGGGAGGAAGTTCAGAGGCTATCTTGTATATTCTGAAGATGACAAAGCATCCTATCTACTCAATCCCTCAAAGCAGGGAAGCCTTTCCTTACACAAGTGAAATCAAAATTTGATCCCAACATAAACAAAAAATGTCCAGCTTTCTTGAACAGTTGCCTGTTCAAAATTAATTCTACTATTTGCTGCATGGGATGTCTTTATTCATTTACGGAAAGGATTGGGAGGCATCTGAAAGATAATAGATATCCCATGGATTGAGAGTTAGAAGGGAACCTGGAGACCACGGAATCTGATTCTCTTCATTTTACAGATGAGGAAATCATGGTGCAGAAAAGGTAACTATTTGTCCAAAGTTACACAGGTATAACATGTGGGAGAGCCAGAATTAGAATCCAGGATATCTGACACTAAAGTCAGTGCTCATAGATTATAGATTTGAGGCTGGAAATCATCTAGTCTTACCCCCTTATTCATAGATGGGTAAACTGAAGCCCAGAGAGGGAAAGTCCAAAATCACTCAGGTAGCCAAATCATAAAATGGGGATCACAAAGCTGGGTCCTCTGACTTAAGAGTTCAATGCTCTTCCCATTAGGTAACACTGCCTCTCTGAGGCATCCCTTAAAGCTAGAATGCCCTTTTACCTGAGTTCCTTGTCATCTCAAAAGTCAGATCATGATTATTCTGCCCAATCTGACTGGGCTGCTTTTGAAGCCCAGAATAAACAGAGCACAATGACTAATCCTAAAGAAACCTGAATATGTAGATAAACCAGAATCCATCTCCAAAGGGAGTTTCCATGTGTATTGTTGATGCCTTACATTTAGTGTATATGCAAACAAATGTCTACGTGTGTATGTGTGTGTGTGTGTGTGTGTGTTGTGCTGTTCTTTCACTTTTTCTACTGGCTATTATAGAAAGTGAACTAGGTCCTCAATTACTAGGAAAGAAATATAGGCCACCACTTGAAATTCTAGTTAAGAATGGCCTAAAGGATATATAATTAAGATAAGACTTGTGGACCTTTCTGCTGAAATTTGGGGAATGTGCCTCCCATGCTATAAATTTCACTTTACAAAGACCAGTATTTATTGGAAACTCAGGTAGAGTCATGAAGACCATCCTGAAATCCCCAAACAAACATTCTACATCTCTAATAAAACACCCTCCTCTAGCTGACATTTTCTTTAGTTTCTATTTTGTAAAACTGCATTTGGGAGATCAGATGCCGGTATTTTAGAAGATATTACCAAATTAAAACCCAGGCATGTTGCCGTTTTCTGGAAACCAAAGCTGATCCTCATCAAATTATGTTAATTTACTGTACAATGTTTAATTAAATCTTACCCCAGGCAATCTACTTCCAGGGCTTATTTTTACTGCTTAGAACTTTCAAAAAAAGAAAATGCCTTTCAATTCAATTTATTAATAAAAAAAAAACACAGAAACCCAGTTCACTGAAGCTCATTATTAACAATATTTTCTTTTATATCCAGGGCTTCTTCCTTCCTCAATGGATGCTCTTTTCCTCCCTTCCTGTCGAAAAGAAAATAGCATTTAAATATTTTTTTTCTGTGGTTCAGAATAGAAGATAGTAAATTTCCTTCTAAAACTGTAACTCTTAAGCTGAGCAATGTTCCAGGTTAACTGTGTTCAGTTAAAGACAAATGTTTAGTTGGCTGAGGATGTGGATGATTCTATTGGATGCCCAAAGGGTCAGCCATGGAAGGGGCTAACATTAAACACAGGGATGTCAGCCTCTTCTTCCATTAGATGATATTCATGGGAAGGAAGCAATTGATATTCAAGGGCTACAGTCAAGGTGGACTTGTCCATACCCTTCTTCTGAATCTAACCATACAGAACCCAGACTTGATCAGCTGTCAGCTGACAGTTGCTGTATTGCTTTTTTCCTTAGCATTTCCTGGTAGGCAATATCCCTGTACCCTTCTCATCAGTGCACCACAGCTAAGCTTCTACAGTTCAGCCATCATTCAAAAATCTTCACACACATGAAACCTGAGATATCTTTCTGCAAAAACTCATGATGAGATTTTTTTCTTATCAAAATGTTGATTGTTCAGTAGTTTTCAGTTGTGTCACACAGCTAGTATCTAAGGTCATATTTGAACTCATGCCTTCCTGACTTCAGGAGTTATCTAGCTGCCCAAAATACATCAAAAAAATTTTTTTAACTTTGGATCCTAATATTTATTCAACAGAGTAAGGATAGATGAGATAAGTTTTTTTTGTGTCTAGCAATGCAAATCAGCATGTACCCTGCATCATATAATCTTGGAGAATTGCCTAAACTGTGTTCTATTAACCTGTTTTTGAAAATATTTTCATAGCTGGATTTCAAAATAATTGATTTTTATGATATATATATATATATATTATTTTACACATTTAAAATATAATTCTGAGGAGTGTCCATAGCCTTCCCCTAGAATGCTAGAGATCATAACCCTTGACCTAGAAAACTAATTGACTTACCCAGAATCACAGAGCCCTTGATTTGTTCCAGAGGAAAATCCAGGGCTTTAAACTGCTAAAACATAGTCTATCATGATGAGTGTGTAAAGAAAGCCCATTAACTACATGATTTTACCCACCCAAGGGATTACCACTCATGATAAGCATTTCTTAAATCATTTGAAGAAGATATGATAACCCCAGGCTTCCTTGCTCCAAAGCCATGAATGTCTTCCCTATGCAATATTTCCCATTCTGTAATACTTCAAGGTATTATGATTTCATCAACATAAATACCCTTTCCACAAGTGTTAATCAGAAATTCTCCATGTCATAATGGATAATTTCCAATAGAAGATCATTAGGGACATAAAAGTGGCCCCATAGTGTAAAGAGTGATGGGCCTGGAGTCAGAAAGATGAGTCTTTCTTGAGTTCAGATCTGACCCTTGACACTTGTTGGGTGATACTGAACAAATCACTTAACTCTGCCTCAGTTTCCTCATCTGAAAAATCAACTGGAGAAAGCAAACCACCCTACTATCTTTGCCAAGAGAACCCCAAATGGGATCACAAAGAATTGGACACAACTGATAAAAAAGACCGTTGTCACTGACAAAGAATTCATTCATCTCTGACAGCCCTTATAACAAATATATTAGAACCTTTAGGCTATAATTCAGATAAAAACACTACTAAAATAAGTAGAGGGCTTCATCTGGATCCCTCTCAAAGTCTTGGAAGAACCTCACAGGGCTTCGAATTCTCTGACACAAATTTCCTAATAACTGATCAACAGTAATTAAGTATCTACTGTATGCTAATCTTTGGAGATATAAGGACAAAAATGCTACAGCCCCTTCCCTTAAGGAATTTACCTTTTGTCAAATGTCTAATAAGATAGTTTGAACTCTCAATGTATCTACTGGCTGCTTAATAGGAAAATGACTGCCATTTTGTATGTTGTGAGGTTCAACATAAAGTTCAAGTCTCACCTGAGTCTTAAAGAGCTCACAGTCTATATAACCACTAGATTTATGGGGCATCTCTAACAACAAATTGTATTTTAACAATATTCTTCTCTTTCACTTCTAATGCTCTCCAGTTACCAGAGGGAAATGGGAAAAAGAAGGAAAAAAATAAATGGCTTGTTTCTATTTTTTCTTAATATACTCAGCATAAACCACCAAGCAATTCACACATCAGAAATGGAATCATTATAAAATCACAAAGGAAAATATTCTATACATTTCCGTCAACAAGAGAAAATGGCTATTTCCCTCAGTCTAGGGAGGGGGGCGGAATCTCTCATCTGGACTATGTAATAATTTCCTAAATGATCTAGTTTCCAGTCCCTTGCCTTTTGAATCTGTCACACATCTACCAAAAAATTGTACAAAGTGGGACCGCATCACTCCCCAGTTCCACAGCACTCTTTGACTCCTACTTTTTCTATGGTGAAATACAAATACATCAGCCTGATAGTTCAGGCTCCCTGCAATCTGACTCCAATCTACCATTGCCCCTCATCTATTCTGTGCTAGACTAGACTAGATTGGACTAGAAATGAATATTCCATCTCCTGCCATAAATGTTCCCAATCCCTCTTGAATGCTTCCCTACTTATTTGTGTCTTGTAAAAACTTGAATTTCCTCCTAGGATGAATTCAGATATCACTTCCTCCATGCTCTCTCCTTCTAAAATCTCCTTGTCTTCATTTTCTTTAGTCATCCTGTATCCTCCCTTCCCGCTTCCAGCACAATAAAAAGTTCTTTAGGGTAGCAAAATTATTCCATTCCCAGTATTATATATGGTGTCATATACACACATACATTAAGCATCAATACAAACAATAAATAAAATACATATATCTATGATACATGCATATTTTAATATATACTCTGAAATAAATCTTTCTGGGTGAATGCACATATGTGCATATAAATGTATGGGCATAGTTATAGATAGGTGTTTGTGGGGGTAAAACATATATGTACATATATATATCTGCATACACACCTCCATGTACATATGAGAAAGTCAGTACATAGGAAACTGAAGATGTTCAAAAACTAAAATTCTATAGACACTGAAGAAAATTTTTATGAAGAGGAAAAATTGAATTTGTCTGAAAAGACTGATGTGGAACCAAAGGTAAATCATTCGACTGGATAGAGTTTTAAAAGGAAAAATATAGGGGAAGGAAGCAAGTTTATGTAATAGAATATGAGAGTAAGAAGGTGCTATGGTCCTGTAAAAATAGTGTAATATAACATTTTGTATATAATTCAAAACTGTTTTCTGAGGATAATACACCATGATCAGATAGGATTTATACCAGGGAGGCAGGGATGTTTCGATATTAGAAAAACACTCAACATAGTGGAACACTATCAATAGCAAAACCACCATAAATCATATCATTATCTCAATAGATGCTGAAAAAGCCTTTGATAAAATGCAACATTCATTGCTTTTAAAAACACTAGAAAGTTTAGTAATAAATGGAATTTTCCTGAAAATAATAAATAGTATTATCTAAAACATCAACAAATATTATATGTAATGGGAATATATTTGGGAATATTTCCAATAAAATCAGGGATGAAACAAAGATGCCCATTATCACTATTACTATTCAATATAGTATTAGAAATGTTAGCTTCAGCAATAAGAGAAGAAAAAGAAATTGAAAGAATCAGAATTGGCAATGAGGAAAAAAATTTCACTCTTTGCAGCTGATATGATTGAATACTTAGAGAATCCAAGAAAATCATCTAAAAGACTCCTTGAAACAATTAACAAATTCAGCAAAGTCATAGGATATAAAATAAACCCATACAAATCAGCAGCATTTCTTTCAACAAAGCCCAAGAGCCAGAGAGAGAAATTCCATTTAAAGTAATTTTAGACAACATTTAACACTTAGGAAAGCTACCTCCCAAGATAACCCAGAAAATGTACAAACACAATTATGAAGCATTTCTCATCCAAATAAAGTCAGATCTAAATAATTGGGAAAAAGTCAATTGCTCATGGTTAGGTCGAACTGATACAATAAAAAGACAATTCTACCCAAATTAAATTACTTATTCAGTGCCATGCCAAATTAAATTACCAAATAACTACTTTACCAAGGTAGAAAAAATAGCAACAGAATTCATCTGGAGCATCAAAAGGTCAATAATAGCAAAGGAATTGATGAAAAAAATGTAAAGGAAGGTGGCCTAGCTCTCCCAGATCTAAAACTGGACTATAAAGTGGTACTCATCAAAACTGCCCAGTACTGGTTACGAAAGAGAGTGCTGGATCAGTGGATTAGGAGAGGTCCAAAAGAAATCACAGGAAATGACTCCAGCAAGCTACTGTTTGACCAACCCAAAGACATCAACTTCTAGGATAAGAACTCACTATTTGACAAAAATTGTTGGGAAAACTAGAATAGTCTGGCAAAAAACTAGGCATAGACCCATATCCCATACCCTATACCAAAATAAGGTCAAGGTGGGTACAGGATTTAGACAATAATAAAAGGTGACATCATAGGTAAATTAATAGACCAAGAAATTATCTATCTAATTTATGGAAGGGGACAAATTTATGACCAAATAAGAAATAGAGTACAGTATAAAATGCAAAATTAATGATTTTGATTATATTAAATTAAAAGGGTTTACACTAATAAAATCAATGCTGCCAAAATTAAATGAAAGCAGAAAGCTAGGAAACAATCTTCCCAATTAGGAGTTCTGATAAAGGTCTCATTTCTAAAATAAAGAGAGAATTGCATCAAATTTATAAGGTTACAAGTCATTCCCCAATTGATAAATGGCCAAAGGATATGAAAAGACAGTTTGCAAATGAAGAAATTAAAACTATATATATAATTATATGAAAAAATGCTACAAATCATTGATTAGAGAAGTGAAAATTAAAACAAATATAGGTATCACCTTATACTTATCAGACTGGCTAAGAAGAGAAAAAGGGAAAATTATCAATGTTGGAGAGGTTGTGGGAGGATTGGAATATTGATGTATTGCTGGTGGAGTTGTGAACAGATCCAACCATTCAGGAGAGCAATATAGAGCTATGCCCAAAGAGTAAAAAAACTGTTCACTCCCTTTGATAAAACAATAACAATTCTAGGGCTATACCTAGAAAAAAATATAAAAAATAAGAAAAGTCCGACATGGTCCTAAATATTCATAGTAGCTCTTTTTGTAGTGGCAGTGAATTGGAAATTGAGGGGGAAGCCCATCCATTGCGGAATGGCTAAACAAGTTATGGTACATGAATACTATTGAATAATATTGTTCTTTAAGAAACCATAAATGGTCAGACTCTAGAGAAGCATGGAAGGTTAACAGGATCTGATGCTGAGTGAAGGGAGCAGAACCAAGAGAACAATGTACCCATTAACAACATTATGAGATAGTCCCCCTTGATGGAAGCAGCTGCTCTCAGCAGTTCACAGAGCTAGGACAACTGTATTAGACAGGGACAATGGACAATGGACAGCTATGGACAATGCTATCCCCATCCAGAGGAAGTAAAACAAAATAAAATAAAACAAAACACAGAAGCATTTCAGAATCTGATGAAGACTTTATAAAAATTATTTCTTTGCTTTAATCCTAATTCCTCAAACTGAAAATGATTAAACTATAATATATTTATCAAAAATATGTATGTATAATGTTAACTTGACCGTTTGCCACTGAGGGGAGGGGGATGGGAAAGGACAATGGAAGGAAATTTTGTTACTTAAAAATATACATTTGCATATGGATGAATGTTGAAAAATTTTCATAACATGTATTTGAAAAAATAAAATAATTACAAAAAATGAAAAAACCTGCTTTTTGAATAAGTGCACCCATTCATAGGTCTACCAAGCAAAAACCATTGCATGCTCTTTGACCCAGTTCTACCACTACTAGGACTATACCCCCAAAAAAAAGATCAAAGAAAGAGTTTATGTACAAAAATATTTATAGCAACTTTTTTGGGGGTAGCAAGAATGCCTTCAAATTAAAGGGATCTCCAACAGTGGATGAATAGCCAAATAAATTAAGACATATGAATATAATGCAGTACTATTATTCTATAAAAAAAACTGAGAGAATAGACAATGCCTAAAAGGCATGGAAAGCTTTCTATGAACTGAAGCAGAGGGAAGTTAGCTGAACAAGGATAACTATTTATATAATGAGAGTAACACTATATTTAAAAAGCCATAAGAGTTATAATCTATTCAATGCCAATTCATGATTCTAGAGGACTAAGGATAAAGCATACTGTCCTTTACAGAAAGGAGATGACTTTAGGGGATGGAATGAAACATGGACTTTTGTTGTTACTAGGAATTTTTTTATTTGATTATGCATATTTGTTATAAGACATTTGATTTTGCTTCTCTTTTTGTTCCACTGGAGTATAAGATTGGAAGACAGAATTTATTAATATTAAGTTTTTAAAGTAGAGAGCTGGTGGGGGGGAGAAGGGAATGACATAGATGTAAAACATCACCTGCACTTTCAGATGTGGTCACTTAATTAATTTTCTCTATTTCATTTTATTCAATGAAACCTTTCACAAAGTGGTAATGATTTGTAAATATTTGTAATATAAAAACAAAACATATCCATGAAATTGAAAATATATAAAACTTTTAAAAGAGCTCATTGCTGTTTGATCATACCAGTTGTGTCTGACTTTTTGTGGTTCTTTTTTGGGATTTCTTAGCAAAATACTAGAATGGTTTGCTATTTCCTTCAGCTCATTTTACAGGCGAGGAAACTGAGGTAATGAGGATTTAGTGACTTGTCCAAGGTTATATAGGTAGAAAATATCTAAGGCTAGATCTGAACTCCACTGTGATATTTAACTAGTTTAATTTGTGTGAGGAATGCAAAAGCTCAGAATGAACCAAGGTTGGTGAGGAAAACAAAGAACAATAAAAAAAACATGTCATTATTATTGGTTGTTTTCTTTTTTGGCTATATCCAAAGGAAAAGCAGGAAGAGAGAAGTATTAGAACCCTTGCATCAGATAAAAGAGACAATGATAACCAAAAAGAGGAAGAGAGGACAAAGCTGCTCAATTTTGTTCTGTTTCTACAGAGAAAGAGAATGACCTTTACACTGAAAAAGAGAATAAAAATGACTAAAAAAGAATTGACACCCAAGATAAGCAAAGAGAGTAAGAGTCTCTAGCTGCCCTGAATGGATTTTAAGTCACATGACCCAGATGACCTACATCTTTTGGTGCTAAAAGAACTGACAGATTTGATTCTTGGCCAAAGTCAATGATCACTGAAATATTATGGCAAAAATGAGATGTATCATAAGATTGGAGAGGAGAAAATGCTGTTCTTGGTTTTCAAAAGAAGAAAGAAGAGTCTTCAGACTAAAGACTAGAGTGATTGATTTCATTTTCTGCAAAAAATCTGGAATCAATAAAGAAAATGGCAAAAATATAATAAGAAATGTGTTAGTGTTTGTAATGGGCTTATTTTTCAAGAATGGATCATGCCAAATTAGCTTTGGATCATGCTTGCCACAGAGTAGATAGATAAGGAATGCTAATGACTTATTGAAGAGAATATTATGGACAGAGTTTATTTACATGTCAGTAAAGGGTATTTTTTTTTTTTAGTATTTCATTCTATTCATAAAGAGAAGATGGCAATGTGAATTGGTTAATGAAATAATAAGATGGATTGAAAACTACTTGAATGGCTAGATTCAAAGATCTGGGAAATAAGTAAAGCAGTGGATAGAGCTCCAGACCTGAAATCAGAAAAGCTCATCTTTCTGAGTTCAAAATTGGCCTAAGATATTAGTTCTACAACTCTTGGTAAGTCACTTAACCGTGTTGCCTCAGTTTCCTTATCTATAAAATGAGTTTGAGAAGGAGATGTCAAATAATCCAATCTGTGCCAAGAAAACCCCAAATGGAGTCACAAAGAGTTGAGATCTGCAGTAATCTAAGATTCCGTGCAACCCTATATTGTTTAATAACTTATCAATGATTGGAATAAGATCATAATTCATATGCTTATCACATTTGACACAAATCACAGATGACACAAAACTGGGAAAGAAGGTTTACATGGTGATTGACAGAATCAGGATCCATTGGGATAAATATAACATTATGAAAGTGAATAGGGATAAATGTAAGATCTTACATTTGACTATAAAAATCAACTTCAAATGGGAAAAAATGAGGAAGGCATGGGAGAAAGCACTTGTTCTGAAAATCAGTCTGGGAGGTTTGGTGAATGGCAAGTTCAGTGAGTCAGTGGACACCATAAAGTCAATACAATCTTGGGCTATATCAATTAAGAGTGGCATAGATTGTAGGAATAGAGAAGTGATAGTCCCATTGTAATCTGCCCACCTCAGAACTCATTTGGAGAATTTCTTCAGTTCTAGGTATTATGGTTTAACTTTTTCTGTTACATGTTACAATAGAGGGAAAATACATTTCTTCGGCAAATTTTATTTGCTATTTAATTGTTTTAGGTTCAATTATAGGGTAATTAGGAAGAAACTAACATAAACTGCAACTATAATTGATTCCTTGTGAAATTCATACTTTGTCCAAATTTGGCAAAAAAAAATGTCAACAATTGCATGAAAGAAAAATTTTTTTGACACTTAAAGAGTGAAAGAAGATTTAAATAAGTCAATCAATCACCAGCATTCCTTAGCTATCTACTCTGTGGCAAGCATCATGAAGCATGATACAAAGAACTGGAGAGTATTCACAAGGAGAGTAAACAGGGTGATGAAAGGTCTTCAGTCTAAGTCAGAAGAACTGTAGTGAAGCATCTGAGCATATTTGTCCTGGAGAAGGAAGGAAGGAAGAAAGAAAGAAAGAAAGAAAGAAAGAAAGAAAGAAAGAAAGGAAGGAAGGAAGGAAGGAAGGAAGGAAGGAAGGAAGGAAGGAAGGAAGGAAGGAAGAGAAAAGAAGGAAGGAAGGAAGGAAGAGAGAGAGAGAGATACATGAATGGTTTCTTCAAATATTGGAAGATTTCTTCCATCAGATTTCAGAGTTCAATACCAGAAATGGGTTGAAGCTACAAGGCAAATTTAAGCTCAACATCAGGAAGAACTCATTAATCCATTCCAAGAATGTAATATGTTTCAAGAGGTGGTGGGTTCCACCTTCCTGGAGATCCAAGTAGAAATTGGAGGACCACTCACCGAAGAGCAATTGCTGTAATGTAGGGATTTCCCAGCTTCTGTCTGTATTTATGATTAGGTATTCAGATATGTCCATGTGTGTATAATCTGCATATATGCTTAGGTATGTGATACACACAATTATTATTCTGTAAGAACATGTCAGCTAATGTCAGTTTTTTTAGTTTCCTTATGAATCTCTTTTTGTCTAGCTCAATCCTGTCTCATCAATGTGAATGATTTTGGGTGGAAGATAAATCCCAGAGGTTAGAGGCTGATATTCACAGTCAGAACTAAACCTCACTTGTCAGAAGTGACTCATCTGCTCCATTTGAGGAGAGATTAAGAGGCTAGAAATTTCTGTGTCTCAACTTCTTTAGGGGTTTATCTGGGAAAGCTTGAGTGGGAAGATGAAGTTGAAAAATCCATTTTTGTGAATGGCGTAGGCAGAATGAAGAAGATCAAGATGACTATGATGAGACAGATAAACCTCTAGCACACTACAAGCAACATAACCGTGAGGCCTGCCCAACCATCTCCCAAAGCCAAAGCTTCGAAAGATCTCCTAAGTAAGAAGAAATGCACTTCCAGGCAAAAAAAGGAAAAGTCCAATTCAAGTCAATCCCAGCATTCATTAAGCAACTACAAAGTGCTAGTCTTCTCCCAAGGGCAAGGAATTCGAAGGGAGAAAGAAAAAAAATTCCTCTTATACATAACAGGTAAAAGGAGAAAGAGTCAGTTTTATCTGTTCTCAATCTGTCTAATTTCATTTATGTACCCTTTCCTAGAAGTGGCTTCTCACATCAATCCCATAGTTAATATTGTTGGTATAATGAATGGTGAGAGCAATTCTCACTATACAGGGGAATGAAAAGGGTTCAAATCTGTAACCCGCATTTTCTCTCTGTTTGTCTTTTGGGCTCTGTCTGCTCTCTGTTTCTCCATCTCTATCTCTTCCTCTATCATTGTCTTTTTATCTCTCTCTCTCTCTCCCCCAATCTATTTAGCATTTGGTCATACCACACATTATACAAACTCATACTGTCTAGTATTACTCTGTTTTATAGGTTGCTGATCTCCATCATCTCCACCATATCCACCCCCAAATTTAATCTTAAATTCCTTGGAGGAATCAGATTTTTTGGTATTCTTTCAGCAGGAAATCCTAACCAACTTTTTTATTTTAATAAATTAAACATTTAGGGGAAGGTAGGTGGCCCAATGGATAGAACACCAGTCCTAAAGTCAGAAGGACCTGAGTTCAATGACCTCAGAAACTTGATAATTACCTAGTTGTGTGACCTTGGGCAAATCACTTAATCCATTGCCTTGCAAAAACAAAATAAAAGCAAAACAAAAAATAAACATTTTCTGCATCCTCAAATGATCATAATTTTAATTTTATTGATTAATTTTTTTAATTTTACATTGATTAAAATAATTAATGACACAAATTTATTAGAAAGTCAATCAATCAATAAACATTTATTAGCTGCCAGACACTGTCCACATAATACCAGGGATACAAAGAGTCAAATATAGTCTGTGCCTTCTATGAGCAAATGGAGTTAGTAACACCTTTAAATATTTTGCATTTTATTAATCATAAGAACACCAACACACATTTGAAAAATAGAAATGGTAAAGAGAGAGATTTTTGTTTAAATATTTATATCCCATCCTTACTCTGCCAGGATTTTTGTCATCCTTGCCCCCATTTTAACAGGGAGTAGTAAAATTAATGAGTACATACATGGACTTCCAGGAGTTATAGATCCTGAAAGTAAATATGGAAAACACCCCCTGGACCTCCTTCCTTATAATTATACTGAGTCAGAATCTATATTGTTTTGGAGCTAAATAAAGATTAAAATACTGAGTGTGCATTTGAATTAGAGAATCCCTTGCAATGAAACTTTAGAAATCCCCAAGGGGTCTTTGAGCTGCCCCTTGGGAAGCACTGTCCTAAAATGCCTGGTGTACAACTAGTTACATAATGAAAACTTAATAAAAATGAACTGAATTGAATTCATCCCAAATTTTCCTTCCCACAGAGAGGGCAACAGTGTGGTTAATGCAAACTTTGGAAGAAATGTACTCTGAAGATTTACATTAGGGGGATGAAGAAATCTTTCTTTCTGAACTTAGATCTAAGCATATCTGCCTCTTAGATAGAATAGGCCAGGAAAGAGCATTCTCAAATTCCTCAAAAGGTGGAAGGCAGGAGGAGGTGGTGGCTAAGAGAGAACCACAATCATCATCCTGACTTGTTTCTGGGTGAATGTACCCAATATCATTTTATTTTTTATCAATTTTAACCCCAATTATTTGCAAAGCTAAGTTGGGACTCAACTTAACACTCAGCATAGCCTTGCACAGAGTTAGCAAAGACTCACAGAATCTGAGAGCTAGAAAAGACCTCAGTAGTCATCGGCAGCCATGAAACATTTCTCATTATACCACATTCACCAAGATGGGAGGGAATGTCTACACTGTCACCAGCAATTGGGACCCCAAGAGGGTCTGGGAGGTCTCAATGGATGGTGTGTTTCATTTAATTATAGGATGAAACCCTTCATGGATAAAACCCCTTTCAGATCTTATGGGAAGAGTCAGATTTATAGGTTTTTTTTAATTTTGACCTGTGTAAGTGGAATAAAGTAAATACCTCATTCATTATATGCTATGGTGTTTGGCTAAACACTTTAAAAAGAATAATTCAAGAAAGCATTATTATTAAGGCTTTTATATAAAAAGAAAAGTATTAATTTTCCAGGCTTCCTAAAGTTAGGGGAAAAAATCTCCAGATGAACCCGAGGAAAAACTGACAAAGAATGTAGTTTAATGTATGGAGAAAAATACAAAAAAGATATCACAGTATTGGAAATAAGATTAAAACAATGGATGAATTTACAATTCTGATGCTTATAGGTCAAAGCATTATAATGTCCACTATTATCTAAAGTGACTGAATATTATTACTCTGCTGCTGCTTTTTCTGGGCGGCTGCTGCTGCTACTACTACTACTACTGCTGATGGAATATTACAACTACTACTACCTACCTAACATTTATATGGTGGGGTCAGACTTGTGAAGTGCTTTTCATGTATTTTCTCATCTCCTACTCACTCATTTTTTGATTCTCCTCCTTGGGAGGAAAGTGGTATTATTATCCTCATTTTAAAGTTCAGAAAATAAAGTAAGACAGAGGTTAAGTGACTTATCCAGGATCACACAACTATTATGTGACTGAAGTAGGATTCAAATTGAGGTCTTCCTGTCTTCATGTTCAGAGCTCTTTCCACTCCACTTCCTATTAGTCACCTTGAAATCTAAATAAAATGGGTAATTCTATACATATTAAAAACTAATAGATATTCATTGTCACACAGAGAAGGGTGTGGGGGGAGCTGTATGAGTATGTGTATAGATCACTTTACTATAGGTACGAAGGAAAATATAAAGTTAGGTCCTTTACAAAAAAAAAAAAAAAAAGAAACTGGATGGAGCACCAGCCCTGGAGTCAGGAGTACCTGACTTCAAATCCAGCCTCAGTCACTTAATAATGACCTAGCTGTGTGGCCTTGGACAAGCCACTTAACCCCATTGCCTTGCAAAAACCTAAAAAAAAAAGAAACAACCAGTAATATTAAGCAATATGTTAAGTCTGAAGAAAAGAGTCATTACTAACTCGGGAGCATCGAAAAGAACATTGGGGAAATCCCCAAAGAGGAGCTGGGTCATAAAGAATGAGTAAAGATGATGGGAAAGACTCTCCAGGTGAAAGGGAAAGGTAGACACTCCAGGTATAAGGGAAAGGGGGCAAAGGAGATAGGAGAAAGTATATGGTCAAAGTTCAGTAAGTAGACTGGTAAGATTCGAAAGTAAAGTGGACACACAAGTATAATAATTCAATTCAATAAACATTTAGCAAGTGCCCACTCTTTGCCAGACATGGTGCTAAGTGCCATGGATACGAATAAAAAAAAGACAGTTCCTACCCTCAATGAATTTATAATCTAATGGAGAAAAACAACACATAAAAGGAAAAATATGTAGCACAAGTAGGAAGGTGAGGCACCACTTGATTGTGACAAAGATATATATACATATATATATATATATATATATATATATATATATCCAGCTATCTACACACACACACATACTTTACAGACATATGCATATATAAACATGTATGCCTGCATCAGTTTTATTATTGGCTCTCCTATCACAGATTTTTTGAAAGTGTTTTACAAGGATTTTTGTTATGTATTTATCTCCCTCAGTCCATAGTATTTGTGCTTTTGCCTCTTCCCCACCACCTCCACTCTTACCACCAAATACCTTGTAAGTTCCATGAAAGGAAAGCTTTTTTGGTGTCTCCCATTCCAACTCAACACTCAGCATAGCCTTATACAGAGTTAACAAAGAATCACAGAGTCTGAGAGCTAGAAAAGACCTCAGTAGTCATCGACATCCATGAAACATTGCTCATTATGCCATATTCAACAAGTGGTCATCCAGTCTTTGGTTAAATTGTCTCTTAGTAAAGGTTGTTGAATTGTTTGTCATAGAACCTAAGAACACTTTAGAACACAATAATTGTAGATGATTGGGGGGGGTTATCAGTTTTGGAGAATCCAAACCTATAATTTCATTAGTGTTCAGACCTCCTAATGTGAAACTTTATATATATATATATATATATATATAATATATACATATATATATATATATATATATATATATATCAATGTTGTCATGGTTCCAAGTTGTCATGGTTCTGATAAGTTATTGCCATAGTTTTTTTTTCATTTTGGGGAAATATAGAAATTGAAGTCAGTAGTGGAGGTGTGGCATTTAAGGAAACATGGAAAGTAGAAAGACTAAAAATGAAGTCCATTATCTCCATGACAGAAGTCATTAAGTGGGAAATAATTCAACAATTTAATTTATCAATGAGGCATCATTTTTGATGATAGGTCAAGCAATGATATTACCCCTAAAAGCTTCAGATCTTCCCAAAAAGTGATGATGGTGAGGTATTTGTCCTGCTGACAACATTAGATGTTACCTCAAATAGAATCACTGAATGCATGGAATGAACAAAAAAAACCCAAACCCTGATAGTATCAATAACAAAAATGCGTGTTTCATTGGTTTAAATGGGCCTATTTGGTTTCTTTGATTGTTTTCTCAAGGAAACTACTTTTGGAAGAATATCAATAGAGGACCATCATGTTCTAATGAATTCCATGCCTTACCATTCACTCTGCTTCAAGGCCCTCCTGGCCACCAGCACGGTCATTGAACCTACTGACAAAAACCTAATGAAATTCTTTGGGGGCTTCATCGAATTGTTTTCTTTTATTTTCATCTTTATTTGTGGTGATTTCATCAGTATAGGGGGCTCGCAATGAAGTACTTTCATTGCCACCTGAGTTCTATATTTGCTCTGAAATTTAGAGTTTTCAACAGTTTCACGTAGAAGTGAGAGGACCAGGGACTTGTAGGGGCCACACAACCCAGATGGAATAGACAGCACATACTATCCACTATGCCAGGATGTGTCTTACATACTTAAAAGGTTTGCTCAGTGAGTGAATAACTAAATAAATGAATGGAGGTGGCATTGCTCCCACATGGCTCTAAATCTAATCAGAGACAGAATTCGAATCCAGCTTACTTGAATGCATCACAGGACTTCTCATCTTAATGGATGCTCAACTGCAGAAATGTGAGGCCCTCATTTAGCTCCCATAATGGCAGAGATGTAAAGGAGAGCACCAGGAGAAAGATTCTGGCTGTCAGTGGCTCAGTTTCATAAAGCTACAATGAATTCCTTCAGGAATAAGAGGGCAAAGCAAGACCCCAGCTTTAGAAGCTGCCAGTCTTTTCAAAACATTCAGCAGGGTTTCTATGGCACTGCTACATTGCCGTAGAACATGTTTATGCTTAGTATTTTTCAGACTGATTCTGAGAAGTGCCTAGCCATCCTCTTCCTTAGCTCAAAAGCTGACAGGAAGCTCAGCAAAAGAGAAACTGGGAGCTTTTCAGGTTGTCTGCCCTGGAGATGGGTACACCATTGAATCCAGACGCTCACCTGATGCCCCATAGAACCCGAAAGAATGTACCAAAATGTAAGGCAGGAATTCACTATTTCTTAGGGGATGAAGAATCGGTGACTCAAAAATCCCAGATAACTTCCAAGTCTTTTAGAGTAATTTCTTTACTGTTCTTTCTCATAACATGGCTGTTTGGGGCTCTGGGGCTTTATTTTGTTTTGTTTTTTAAGCAGTCAAATAAATGAAAGAAAATTGCAGACATCTTACAGAATGCTTTATTCCACTAAGTCCTGCCAATAATAGATCCTTTAAACAAATAAGGACATAACATCAGCTAACAATAGGAACCGTGGTGAAGATTGACATTCAACTCCAGGAAATTCATCAAACTGAGTTTCCCAGGGGTGTGTTCATAAATACAGAAAATGATTTACTGACCTAAGCCATAAGGTCTTGTCGATTGTAGGCCAAGACTACACCACCCTGGATAGGTTCAGCTGTTTAGACTGATTTTTGTAAATCTGTGTGGCCAAAGGAAGAGTCAAATCAGTGAAGGGTCCAAACTAGCCAGCTGTTTGCCTTCTAGGTGAATTAATGAAAACCAATCAATCGATTTTTCCCCATGTGGAAACATGGACCTACAGTTCTGGAAGTACAAAGTAAGGGACAGTATGCTTAGCTTAGATGAATGAAAATGAATGAATGAACAAACATGGATAAAGCACCTACTCTGAGTCAAATACTATGCTTGGTGCCAAGAATCTGAAACCATGCTGCCCTTCATTGAGCTTTCATTCTATTGGAGGCAGCTAATACATCAAGGATGGTGAGAGCCAGAAAGAGAGTTTTGATCTGAAAATGATAGGCTTATAGATACAGAATAAAGTATATACCTGTAAAGAAATAAAGTATGCAGTGTATGAGTGAAACCATTGGAAAGTGTATTATTGGAGTGCTTCTAGGAGTTTTGATTTGATTATTGCTCCCAGAATTAGGAAAAGTGGTATCCCATTCTTATGTCTTCTCACTGGGCCTCAGTCTCCTCTTCTTTAGAATGGGGACATGCCATAAGATATTTGAAATGAAAAGATTGAAAACAAAATAAAAAATAATAGCTTATATTTTAAGATTTTTTTGGTAAAACTTAAAATACATTTTCTCCACAATATCCCCCAAAGGGAAGTCATACAAGAATTATATTATCCTTGTTTTAAAGTTAAAGACTTATTCAAAATCACACATTTAGTGAGTGACCAGGGAGACAGATAACCCATGCCCACTGACTCCAGACTTTCTGTATCACCTTTCCTCTAACTGCATCCCTTTGTAGACATCAGACCCAGAGCCACAGACAGGATCTGTGATTTTTCCATAGCCACCAATGAGGTTACAGCTAAACATCACCAACAATTAACTGCACAGGAAGCTTTGGGTTCACGGATGTATGCTATTCCACATTTGCCAAGATAATCACCCTATTAATACAGACCTTGAATATTCATATTGCCAAGGGAAATTCCTGGGAAAGCGAAGAAACTAATGAGAAGAAGCAGCATGGCATCAGAGAAGAAGCAGAGCCCAGAGAACTAAGGTGGCTGGGAAATTTACTGCCCTTCCGAGCCTCAATTTCCACGTGTCCAATGAGAATGGTAATAATATTCATAGATTCGGACTCTCAGGACTATTATAAGGAAAACAATTTATAGGTTATAGAGAATTTATAAGTGTAGACTCCCAAAAATTTGTTTTTGTGTATATTTTATACATATGTATATTTATATAATTGCATGCATGCATATGTATATTTAAGAAAACACGAATTCATACATATATGCATTCATAGACCTGATGTATATGGCTCTTATACAAAGTAAATATATTTCTACTTCTTTGATGCACTCAGGTTCTTTTTTTCCAAATGGAATAAAAGTTCCTTGAAGGCCATGACTGTTTCAATATTGTCTTTCTGCTAGTCTACAAAGACTAGCCTAGGTCTTAGTATATTTAGATTCTTAATAAATTATCTGTTGACTGATGATGGATACAAAAGTTAAATGGGTTATCACAGAAAGCATTGAGCTTCTGTCACTGAAAGGCTGACTGACTAGCAGACCAGTCTGCAGTAGAGAAGATTCAGTGTGCCTCTTTTTCTCCAGGAATGTTAAGATTCTTGAGGCAGGGTCTAGTTTCTCTTGAGTCTTTGTGGAGCCAGGTCCTGGCAGAGAGTAAATGCACAATTCATGTTTATTGATTCATTGGTAGTAAAAGCACAATGTTTTGTAACACCCTACAGTTTGTGGAAGACTTTCTTCAGAATGGGGAATTTGTACTTCTGGACAACCATATAAAGAACAGATTGGTAATCAGTGGGCATAGGCAGCAGGCTGAAAAACCAGGATCTGAGAGAATGTAGACCAAGTAACAAAAAGACTAATAATGAAACTTAGAAGCCCACCTGTTCTCCTCCAAAAAAACATTGCCAGACTCCATCACTGATGTGGTTTTGAAAGATATAAGCTAAAAGTTCAATTGGACATATTTCTATATTTTATAGATAGAGAGAGATAGAGATAGATAGAGATAGAGAGAGAGATAGAGAGAGAGAGAGAGAGAGAGAGACAGAGACAGAGACAGAGACAGAGACAGAGATAGAGATAGAGATAGAGATAGAGAGAGGGAGAGGGAGAGGGAGAGGGAGAGGGAGAGGGAGAGGGAGAGGGAGAGGGAGATGGAGATGGAGAGGGAGAGGGAGAGGGAGATGGAGAGGGAGAGGGAGAGGGAGATGGAGATGGAGATGGAGATGGAGATGGAGATGGAGATGGAGATAGATAGAGATAGATATAAATATAGATATATGGAGGTTTTCTCCACTCATCTATATTTCTCTTCTGATTCTCATTAACTACCTCCATTTTACTTCTGCTTTTCTGGTTGCTGACTAACATCTCATCAAAAGTTCTCCAAACTTGTAGATGACCGTGGACGGCCTTAACCAGTCAAGAACACAAACTCCAGTGATTCTTACCTACTTAGAAAGGCTTTGAGGGGGGTGGCTAGGTGGTGCAGTGGATAGAGCCCCGGCCCTGGAGTCAGGAGGACCTGGGTTCAAATCCGATCTCAGGCACTTAATAATTCCCTAGCTGTGTGGCCTTGGGTAAGCCACTTAACACCATTTGCCTTGCAAAAATCCTAAAGAAAAAAAACAGAAAGGCTTTGCAGACAGGTACAACAATGGATAGCAGTTCAATCACGGGAGATCAATTTAGTTAAGTTCCTGAAGCATCATACCCAGAAGACTGGCCATAAAAGAATGATTTTTTTTTGTCTCTAGAATTCACAAAATGTATCTAATCTAGTAAGGCAGAGAGAGACTGGATACTCCATTAGCAGGGATGGGTCTAACACCAGTGAAATCATGATTTCTGGATTAGTGAGTAAATAATTCTACTATGGAAATTGCCTTTGAGGTGAAAAGGAAAAACCAAATAATTTCTATTCATGATACAATGAATTCAAGAATGTTTTTAAATTATCATCTAATTAAACGCATTTTAAATACTTAAAAATTGTAAACTTGGATTTTTCATCCTATTGGTAAGTGATTAGTTCAAGATCCAGCCTAATAGGATTTTTTATGAGTTGGAGGGGTGGAGGGAAGGAAGCCGAGTGAAATTCATCAAAGTGCTTAATTTTGAAATTTTGCAAAGCGGTCATTTAATCAGCTCCTGGTACCCACCTCCCCAATCAGCTTTTCAGCTTCCTTTAGCATATTGACTTACTCCATTAAATTTTAAGCTCCTTGGGGACAAGAAGCATCTTTCTTTTCTAGATGTGTATTGCTGGCATTTAACACATCACCTTACAAATGGTGATGATGATGATGTTTGTCCTTTGTTCTCTAAGAAAACCATGATATCAGGGGAGGTTATGCCATGACAAGCACATGAATTGGATTTGAGTGAGGAGAGCTGTGCTAACTCATCAGCATCACTTTCTACTCCAGAATCACCTGGATCCAGTGGCCAGATATGGATTAAGATAACTGGAATGGCCCTGGATATGAGGCAATCAGGATTAAGTGACTTGCCTGAGGTCACACAGTAAGTGTCAAGTGTCTGAGGTTGGATTTGAACTCCTGTCCTCCTGCCTCTGTCAGTGTTCTATGGACTGCACCACCCAAATGATAGGTACATAATAAAAGTCTATGACTGACTGAAAAGTCAGATAAGATCTCTCTTCAAAACAAGGGGAGCAAGAAGAGAGAGGGAGGATACACATAGATACCCATTGTCTCACTCATTAGATGCTATTTACTGAAGGGGTTGTCAACTTGATTTTTTATTTCAATCAAAAGGGCTTTATCCTTGAAAACTTTGACAATCACTGGTATAGCATAAGTCTTGGCAGAACATGAATCATCTGGTCTTTCCATTTATTATCTAATAGAATATAAGTTCCTTGCAGACAGGGGTTATTTCGTTTTGGGGCTAGTGATTCTAGAATATTCTAAAATGATTTTGGATCAGATTTTACTGAACTATCATTAATTTATCATTAACTATCATTTATCATCAACTATCATTACTTATCATTAACAAAGATAATAACAATTTCATCTTTTGTGTATGATGGCTCATTTGCTTGATGATCCATCCCACTGTCAATCTCTCTCTTATAGTCTTAAGATACACCAACTCATAGCTTTCATAATGGAAAAAAAAAGTAGCACCATATCCCCCTCACTCTCAAGAGAAGAAGGAAGTGATTTGAGAATAAGTTGTCCTTCCATCAGTGATATGGCATTAAAGTGTTAAAACCATATTTAGTGACAATATTCTCTTCCTGTTGAAATAAGAAAGCTTCCTAGAGTCAGGAGGCTATCCAGACTAGAACAAATGTTCCAGTCATCCATTAACACTGCAGGATGAAGGGCCTCACAAGTGGCCCGTGCTGGTTCCTTGGAAACTTCTGTGGCTTTCATCCGAATTATGAAAGCGAAACGAGGCCAGAAACTCTCCTGATGCCAGAATGGTTCGGAAACAAAAATATGCCATGCAGAAAACCCACCATGGCCAAGGCAGCTGAATAAGCACTGTGTTCACTGCCCAGGAAGCCAGGCAGGCCTGTAAATACAATTACCGTAATGAGTCTACGTCGCCATTCTATGTCTGAACCAAAATGGGATTTCTGCCAAATGGTGCATCCAATCAGATAACTGAATCACGGAATGAGATTGGTCCTTTCACAGTGGATTAAATTTAAATTGTGAGCCCCCTCTCATGCTAAAATTTCACAAAAGCTCTTCCTTGCCCTTTGTTCAATACAAAATAAATAAATTGATGAAAGAGAGAAGGGCCCTCATATTATAGGCTTAGTCAATATATATATATATATATATATATATATATATATCAACTTCAATATTTTATGATTAAGGAATGGTGTGGGTATTTAGCAAAAAAAGAAAAACAAGGATATTACCTTTCTTTGCATAATGTATTTTAATACAGCTTTGCCCCAAACTGAAAAAAAAAACCCAACTATTTAGCCACCATTTCTGACCCCTTTCCAAAAGGGCATTCAAGATTCTATTTTTAACAACTGGCTTACCAGTAAGGGAAGTATGTTCTTATAGACAAGAAAAATCTAGAAGGGAGTTATAAACATGTCACAGACTTACGTTAATAAGCTAGGTTGAAGATATAAATATTTGATTGAATTAACCTATTTGGCCATGTAAACTCACTGCCTCCCTGTGGCCAGCATGGGAAGCAAAGAAGCAAGGCTGTCCTTGAGAGTCAACTCAGTTGTACTCTCTCCATTGAAAGATTTAGCAACAAAAGCATTAGACCCCTTGAATTCTAGAAAAAAAAAATCAGAAATCCCTTATATTTATAGATCATCCTTTTAGATTTTCTTTTAGATTTTATACCAATCGATATGTATTTTCAACTTAAAGTGGCAATTAGTCTAAAGAAATACTAACAATTCCATAGGTTGTGCCACCCAGAAAGATGCATTTGCATTTGCTTAACATAAGACCTGTGTACATTTACTTAGGTCATTTTCATCTCTTTGATGGCTGATGACCTTTTGCTGCCTTTGTCTTCCTCTAAGGGTAAGCAGTTTCATGTTCTACTCCAAAGGAGATTCATTAAGTGTTCTTGATGGATTGCCTTATTGACCTTGATAAGGTTGGGGAATACATAGGAAATGGGAAAAGACAAACTGGGAATAGGAATGCTATTTACTCCCTCCCCTAGCTATTCAGCACATATCTGATTTAATGTTCTTTTCTTGGGTATGATAAAACAAACTTCTTTTACCCCTTCTCCTTTCCTCACCAATAAATTGACATGCAACTTGAGGAATATTCATTTACTTCAAGAGCATTTGGAAGAAATTATATCAATATAATAAACACAAATAGTCAGTGAAACCAAAGAGAAATGTGTGCCATAGTTAGCCTTCCACAATCAGTTATATGTCCACAAAAAATCAGGAGAATAGAGAATTTCAGATTTGACTTAACACACAAATACAGAGAAATAAGAGTCAAACAGCATTTATTAAGCACCTACTATATGCTGGCACCAGTAAAGTAAAGGTCACAAAGCAAATACATGAAAGAAAAAGAATATAGGTGTGACTTGACATGGCAAGGAATGACCAGTTGGGAATTTAAGTTTTCCACTCATTTACTATCAATGAGAAAACAAAGTAGGCACTAAGTCATTGAGAGTACCACTTGTAGGGGAAAGTCATAAAAGGATACCTCCAAGAGGAAAACAGGATGTATGCATTTGGATGGGAAATGATCTGCATCACTGAAAGAAATATTCCCATCAATAACATTGAAAACCATTTGGAGGATTTGAGTTGAGAATACATTAATTCCTTTATCAGGCATATCCTGATATTGACTCCTGATGACAATGTTGTTAATGGAAAGATCTTTTACCTTTGAGTGTGTTTAGTTGCATCAACTTTATACTTGATTTATCTAAATGAATTTTGTAACAAAAATTCAAGACTTGAATTTGAGTCCTTCAGTTAACAGACATTTATTAAAACCTGGCTATGTATCAGGCACTATGCCAAGTGATAAAGTTACAAAAAAAAAAGACCAAAGACTGTTCCTGCCCTTAAGGAACTCATAATCTATTAGCAGAGACAACACATAAAAAGCCAAATAGGAGGTGGAGGGTACTCAGCAAGGAGGTAAACTGCAGAGGAGTGTAACCAGGAGGGAAATCAAGAAAAGTCTTGGTACCCTCCTTAATGGAGGATCTGGGAGGCACTCTCTGTTCTCTATCCTCTATAACCAGATGAAAGGAAATCCCCAGGGAAAACAAAATTCCTACAAATTATGAGTTCCAAGACTGATGTAATCCTGGAGGAAGATGAGTCCAGAGGGCATGCAGATAAGTAGATAATGTCATATTACTAGCTGTAGGCTATCTTACTGTTTAAATGTCATCTCACTCTCTACCATTCTCAGAATCAAAAAAAGAAGCAAAACATTCTAGATGCTTTTTCTGTTACCGATTATATTCACTAATTACCACTTGGTACTACCTTTCAAAATATTTCTTGTCTCTCTCGGCTTAGTGCCATTTAAACACCTCCTAAGCATGACTCATATGTCATCTTCTAAGTCGCTGAGAAAGATTTGGGACAGAACAGGTTCAAGCAAGTTGAGTGAGATATAGTCAAGAATGAAGCTCAAGGCATTATTCTAGATACATCCTCCTTGACAATCCATACTCTGGACAAATTCTATATCCAACTTTCAATCTGCTTATCAAACTTGCCTCCATTTTGTTTCACCTTTTCCATGAGGATATGATATAAGTCTTAGTGGAATACCTTGCAGAAAAAAGCTATTGGTATGAATTCAGTGTTGTTTCTCTTATGTGCCATTCTACCTACTCTTCGAAGAAAGTCAATGAGAGTAGCTTAACATGACATATTTGGTAATTTTTTATTGTTATTCAATCATTTTTCAGTCATGTCAAACACTTCATGACCCTGTTTGAGTTTGGTGGGATTTTTTTGGCAAAGATACTGGAAGAGTTTGCCATTTCCCCCTCCAGCTCATTTTACAGATGAGGAAACTGAGGCAAAAAGTGTTAAGTGACTTGTTTGGAGTCACACAGTTAGCAGGTATCTGAGGCTAGATTTGAACTCAAGAAAATTAGTCTTCCTGTCTCTAAGGGATGATTCCTTTTATTTCTAAATGCTCAGAAAGCATCTTTTTTCAAAAGCCCTTCCTAGAAATTCATTGTGAAACAATATCAAATTCCTTATTCTTATATTTTCTGAAATTCTTCTTTTTCCCTTTTTTAAATAAAAACTAGGACAAAGTTTGTCCAATCCCAGAGATACAGGATCAGAGATTTAGAGGTTAAAAAGTGTCAATTAACCAAGCAAGATTAGACATCAACTAAACAAATCAGTTAATTTTATAGATGAGGGCTATGAAGCCTATGAGAAAGGATATAACTTCCCTAAGGTCATAAAAAATAGGTATCATAGCATTTTTCCTGTTGCTTACCATGGGCATAGTAATAGGAATTGGGACTAGAACTGTGATTCTAAGATAAGGAATCTCCTTTTTCCAATGCAGGTTAGTAATTGAAGTACAAGATAAAAGTGATGGTTAATGAGAGAGTACCTACCTCTTCTCTGTAATCTACAATCGGTAATCTACAGTCTTCAAAAATTGCCTCAGTGGTTAAGTAATTTCTTCAGGGTCACATAGCCAAAATGTCACAGAGGCATACTGACCCTACATCTTTCTATTTCTATGAGCAGTTTTCCTCCAGCCCCTTAGCCTTGCTGCTAACAGTGGTTCTGTGATCATTTTGCACAAGTTCTTTCACCTTTGGATATGCTTTGTGCAGACTTTGAGAACAGGTAGGTACTCTCTTATTACCATCTCTTTTATTTTGGACTTCAATTACTTTTTAAAGGTGTTTCTTCTACTCTTTCTAGTTTGAAAATCATTCTGGGTGGGAAAGAAGAAAATTAGGAGTTGAGTAGTTCTGTTTCCTCTTATCATGCATCCATCAGCATCTAGGTAGGGGACTGGCTCAGTCATTCCTAGTTTTTCTTGGATGTATCCCCTCAGGAACCTTCTACCAAAAGTCCTTAAAAAAAGAAGTCTATTCAGCTTCTTCACCTAAGAGATTTAAATGACTTCCATCAACTGAGTCAGACATTTAGTATTTGGATTTTTTGGTGGCATAGTAACAACTGAAAATGAATACCTAGGGTTGATCGAAACACCGAATGTCATTACAGTATTTCACAGTTTCAGAAAGAAGTGTGTGAAGACAGAAGGGGGAATTTCCTGCTCAATGTAGATGCCTTGTACAATGCAAAGGATCAACATTCAGACATCTCACTTAAAAAGCAAGTGATGAGAAGAATCTGTTCTCATGGACAAATCACAATGATTGAAAAGGGTGGGTAGAAGTTGGATTGGGTTGGGAATAGAGTACTGGACTTGGAATCAGGAAGGCTAGGCTAAGATACTCAATAGCTTAGCTTTTGATCCTGAGCAAGTCATTTAAATTCTCTGAGCCTCAGTTTCCTAATCTGTAAATGAATAAAATGACACCTGCCTTTTACTATATAAATGTGTGTTAATATGAACCCCATTCAAGAAAACATAAAAGCTCTACAAATTCTAGAAATAATGGACATGCCTGAAGAAATATGAAAAGTTAACCAGGACCAAAACATTTTGGTTAAATATGAAAAGTTAACAGAAAATAATAAGAAAAGTCTTCTTTCTAGTGATGCAAATATTGGATGCTTTCCTAAAGTCAAGTAAGGTGCTTCTCCATGTTTAAAAATATAATTACAAAAGCTAGCATTTCACTACTGGGTCTATATTCTGAAGAGATGATGGAAAAGGGGTAAAAACATCACTTTCACAAAAATATTCATAGCAGCCCTATTTGTGGTGGCAAAGAATTGGAAATCAAGTAAATGTCCATGAATTGCAGAATGGCTTAACAAACTGTGGTATATCTATATATATCTATATATATCTATATATATATATATATATATATATAGATATATATATATATGTATGTATGTCATGTAACACTATTGTTCTATTAGAAACCAGGAGGAATGGAATTCAGGGAAGCCTGGAGGAATCTGCATGAACTGATGCTGAGCGAGAGGAGCAGAATCAGAAAGACATTGAATACCCTAAGAGCAACATGGTAGTGGAGACCAACCTTTATGGACTTACTCATTCCATCAATGCAACAATCAGGGACAGTTTTGGGCTCTCTGCGATGGAGAATACCATCTGTATCCAGAGAAAGAATTGTGGAGTTTGAACAAAGACCAAAAACTATTACCTTTAATTTAGGGGAAAAAAAACATTATCTTACTATGTAATTCACTATCTCTTATATCATATTTTTCTTCCTTAAGGATATGATTTCTCTCTCGTCACATTCAACTTAGATCAATGTATACCATGGAAACAATGTAAAGATTAACAGATTGCCTTCTGTGGGGGGTGGGGGGAGGGAAGCAAGATTAGGGGAAAATTATAAAATTCAAAATAAAATCTTTCTAAAAAATTTAAAAAACAGTTATGTAAAAAAAAAAAAGCTGGCATTTCAAGCAACACGTAGAAGTGAACACTTGCCAACATGTAGTATAGAGGTGAAATTGAACCAATTAGGGAGGAATAGAACCAAGAAAAGAAGACTGACTCATTGAGGATATGAGAGCAGACTTTAAGTACCTTAAGGGATATCAAGTGGAAAAGGGTTAGGTTTTTCTTCTTGGCCCTAGAGAATAGAAGTAGGAGTAATGGAGTGTAAGTTATATAGACACAAAGGTAGGGAGGGTATAAGATACTTCCCAACAATTAGAGTTGTGCTACGGGAGATAGGATTGGCTCCTGGGTTCAGAATAAATGACCACTTGTAAGGTAGATTGCAGAGGGGATCCATTATCATGGATGACTTTGATCAAATGACCACTGATCCTTTGACCAATTCTGACAATTTGATTTTGTAATCATAAAATATAAATTCTGCCACTTCTTCCCTTTGCCTCTCTTCTTTTGACTCCCAGAATCTATCAATCAACCCTGAAAGAACATTCTAGTTGGTTTGAGGTGGGAGGGTATGGGGATGCAGAAGTACATGAGTCCACAAATTCATCAAATCCAAATTTTACTTCATTGAAATGACCAGAATAACTGGTTGATTTGGTCTAGACAAGCTTACTGATGAGTAAAGGAATATAACGTACCACTTTTCATGCAAAAACAGTTAATAGAGAACAGTGATGTCATGTAAAGGTTACTAAAGAGGACCTATGACAATGATTAAATCTTTGCTAGGGAAAGATGGGCATGGCTCAGACTGAAACAAAATCCCACTAACAGTTTTACTTAGTATTCATTTCATTTTTTGCTCCCTACATACATGGGTATATATGTGCATATATAATGTATGGATAGGAATGGATCGACGGGTGGATAGATGAGGGAGGGAGGATTGGATGGATGGATGGATGGATGGATGGATGGATGGATAAACAGACTTACACATACACACACACATACACAGGCATTGATCACAAAACTAAAACTAAAAGAGATCACCATGATCATCTAGTTCAATTCTTTCTAGTTCAATTCTTTCATTTTACCAATGAGTAAACTCAGCCCTAGAAAGGTAAAGTTGCTTGATCAAGATCTCACAGGAACCAGGGAGTTTGAACCTAGAACCTGGTTTCAAATGTTTTCTTGGAAGTTCCTCCCCATGTGTGACCATGGGCAAGTTATCTAAGCTCTCCGGGCCTCAACTATAATATTATGTATATAGAGAGACAAATGCATACACATATTACTATATGGACTTGATTATATGTGGACTAGAATAGTCCATATTAGAAAGTCATATGTATATGCCCACACATGTATATAAGCCTGTATAATCTCTACTAACGGTTATAAGTTCCTGATACACACACACACACACACACACACACACATATGTATGTATATATATGTATATATATATATATATATATTTAGATAGAGACATAGAAATAAGCATATATATACATACAATCTGTATCTGAATATATATATATATATATATTCCAAGGGCATATGTAAATATAGCAACCTCTACATATATGATCTATGTTACAATTGTATATGTGTTTACAGATAGAAAGGAGTTAGTGAATATATTATAATAGCTATTATTTTTGTAGCCCTTTAAAGTTTTGCAGTGTTTTCAAACACTAGTTTGAAAGATATACCTTCTACACCATGACTTTTCCCATTGTAGTTTTGATATATCATGGATCAGCATAAGAATTAAATGAGAATTTTGGGGGGAGTTTTATGGAAGGCACGGATGATATGTAAAAGCCAGCAAATGACACAGAGACTATGAGTGAATATAAACCCAAATTTTATAATAAGGTACTAGAAAAACCATTTTAAAAGAAAAAGAAAAAGATCAGAGTACTTCTGTAGTGTGAAAGGAAGATCAAAAAATTTTACACAGATTTTCCAGATTGTGGGAACACAGTGACTTGGAAAGAATATCTGTATACCTAGCCCATGTGTTTTCTAATTTGGGAAGAAGCATGTAAGAAAATGGCATCTTTTCCTGTTTTGCAAGAGTCTGAGTGAGCCTTGCAGGTGGGGATAATCCTAGATTCCCTAGATTCCTTCTTGTCTTTCTGTCTTAAGTGAGATGGGCTCACCTTCCAAGAAGGCAAGAGCTTTCTCAGGGTTGGATGTCAAAAAGTAAACTACCTCCTCAGCAGGGAACTGAAGTAGAGATGCTCAGTGTGCCCATTCTCCATCCAAGCACTATGCCTGGAGCAAAGCTAGACCTGGGTGTGTGGATGGTACCAGAAAGTACTAAAGCATGGAACATGTCTCTTTATCTTTTCCTTCCTCTACCTCTCCCCATGAGGGAATCATACATGATCTTACACACAATAAGGCCCCCCAAGAAATAATCATTCATATTAAGTACAAAGAATCTCTAAATTGGGCTCATTTTGAGCTAAGAAACATGGGTCAAACCAAGGGAAGGGCCCTTCTCCAGAGCATGTGCAATATTCATTTAATACCAGCTTAACCAATCTATTTTCATTCTATTTCTTCACACACTTAAATGATCAAATGTAATTTACTTTAGATAAAGTATCTTGGCTACAGTGGGTAGGAAGGAATAAGGGAAAGTAATTGCTTCTGAAAGAAGGAATAAATGAATCTAGCACCTGCTTATTGATACGCCTCAGTTCATGGCATGTTTCAACTTGGGTTAGCATGCTTATAAAACTGAGTATCTCATTCTTTAAGAAAGAAGTAAAGAGCATTGACCTTGGAGTCCCAAAAATCCAGGAGGGGTCCCAGGTCTGTCATTTTCTAGTTGAGATTATGGGTATAATAAATTATCTCACTGAACTCAGTTTCCGCATATATGAGGGAGAAGGGGGATACAATTCTTCTTAGACTTACCTACCATAAAACAGTTAAAGATAAATCTACATTTTTCTTGTTTCTCTCTATGGGAAGGTGGGAGTCAGTGCAGAACTGTGATTTGATTGGTGTAGGGATACTCCCAGTTTAGAAACTAATATTCTTCAATTTATCTAAAATACATTGTCTTTGAGAATTCCATGAGTTACTGAGAAGTTAAGTCACTTGCCTTTGGTCATACAATCTTTATGTTTCTTTGGTCTTGAAAGTCTTCCACAGCAGGCCTCTCATTACCACACCACCTTATTATTGTGTTTCAGTCACCTTCCAGTC
Source organism: Macrotis lagotis (assembly GCF_037893015.1). NCBI lineage: Eukaryota > Metazoa > Chordata > Mammalia > Peramelemorphia > Peramelidae > Macrotis > Macrotis lagotis. Next base: position 24,693,170 of record NC_133664.1, read on the forward strand.
ATATCTGATTCTTTGTGATGCCATTTGAGGTTTTCTTGGCAATGATATTGGAGTGGTTTGCTATTTCCTTTCCCTGTTGATTTTACAGATGCAAAAACTGATCATGACAGGGTGAAGTGACTTGTCCAGGGTTGCACAGCTAGCAAGTATCTGAGGTCAGCTTTAACTCAGGAAGAGGGATCTTTCTGACATCAGGTCTGAAACTCTGTCTCTCTTAAAATGAGTTAATAATAATAATACCAATAATTCAAAATAATAAATTGTCCATAGTTTTTGAGATGTTTGGTCAGCACCAAAGTTTAGGGGGATTTTTTTTCATCCATACCTGGAAAATTAAATGGTCCCTTTAGAAGCTGTCACCTACATCCAGGTGGGACTAAAGGCAAATCATGTGTCATACTCTACTGAATGTCACCCCACTGAGTGCACTAAAGGAGACTACAGAAAGATTGATTCCGCAAGTTGGTGCCTATGACAGTTTTGTTGGCATCATGAACTAACCAAGGAGTCAATCGCATTTTACCTGACTAGTTCCATGACTATAAACCTCTTCTGGCCAATTCTACATCCTAGACAGCAGTGCAGCAGATCTAAGGTAATGAAAAGGAACAAAGGATCCAGTCAAAGAGCTTCACCAAGACTTAGCAGAACTTCATGTGATGCTCCCATGTCCCCCTCAAAAGGAAGGAAAAAAAATTCAGCATCCAGGAACAGTAGTTCACATACATGTTTTAACCTTGAGTCCACTAGCTTCTGGAATCTGTATGGACTGGTAAAAGAGAGCATCACAGACTTTCAGGAGGTTTGGGTATCAACTCTTTTTATTGGGCCGTTGTAGTAAATACCCAATTCAAAAAGTTAATTAGGATCACTTAGTAATTGTCTGACCCTGTGAAAGTCGCTTAGCATCTGTCCACCTCAATTTCTCCATCTAAAAACTGGGAATAATAATGACCCCCCACCTCAGAGAATTACTCTGAAGTTAGGATGACATAATGAATGTAATATTCTATGTGTGTGTATGAGTGTTTGTGAAAGTGGCACTACGGTAGCTAGAGTGAGAGGTCAAGAGTCTGGAAGACGTCTTCCGGTGTTCAAAAATGACCCTAGATACTTACTAGCTGTGTAACCTTGAGCACATCACTTAACCCTGTTTGCCTCATGTATAAAATAATCTGAAGAACAAAATGGCAAATATCCCTATGTATTGTCCGGAAACCCCAAATTGGTCTATGAAGAATTGGCTACAACTGAAAAATAACTAGGGAAAAGCACATATATATATATATATATATATATGTATGTATGCATGTGTGTATATATACACATATATACATATGTGTGTATGTGCATGTATGCATATGCATATGTAATATATATGAGCATAATTGTATGTGTGTAAATGCACTTTAGATGATAGAGATAGAGAGACAGATGATACATAGATAGAGAAACAGATAGATTTGTATGTATGAGCTGTCATAATTATCCTGTCTAAGGATACTTTTGAGGTAAACAATCATGGGGAGCATGAAGCAAGCACAATGGAATGCCTTGGGAGAAGGAGTGGAAGAAGAATGCTCTAAGAGGCACAGCTGAAAGACCATAATAGATGGCTTTTTTCAAGGAGGCAGAACATAATGGGAATTTTTACCTTCAGGCTCCCATTGGCTTTGTAATTTTCTGGCTCATCCCTCTCCTACATTTCTGTTCTACCTTCTCATACGCCATCATCAAACTTGGACTTTTTGGTTACAGAGGAATGAGATTCTTCAATGATCACTCCATATCTCATTTCTAAATGCAAACTATTATTTATAATAGTGTATTAGTAAGCTATTTGCTTATTTATAATGTTATTTATAATTTATTATAAAGATATCATATATAATTATAATCTATACATAATTTATTATTGCTATATTATAATTTATAATATTATTTATAATAGTTTATTTATAAACTATTTGCAAACTACAAACTATTATTTGTAACAGAGAATGGATGGCCACGAAGCAAGGAAGATCAGGGTTCAAGTCCTTCTTTTGACACAGACTAGTCATGCCACCGCAGGCAAGGAACCTCAGCCCTCAGTAACAAAATGTTAACGACACCTCAAACCTTAAGCAGTAAGACAAAATGGAAAGAACACAGAACTCATGCTCAGGGTGTGAGATTAAACCTTGGTTTAAGTCTATATGACCTTGAAACCTTGGTTTAAGTCTATATGACTTTGAGAACCTCTCTAAGCTACATTTCCCTGCTTTTCAAAATAAGTAAATAGGACCTGATATCCTCTGAAGACTCATCTAGCTTTTGGTTGACAATTCTGTGGCCCTATGATATATCACTTTTTAGTTTTCATTGTGATGACAGGTTTTGCCTTTCTTTGCATCCACAGTGCAGGGCTTAGAGTGGCTTAATAAAACTAGGTGACTTTAGCTTTTGCTCTATGATAATATAACTTGCAGGAGAATAAATGATCTGTATGGCTGGAAGGAATTTCCACTGCTTGCAGTACCCCCACATTATTAAAATTCAAGATTATTAAATTTTGAAATTAAATTCAAGCCTATTAAAATCAATATAAGACAAAAAATTAATCAATTAAAAACATATACAATTCAACAATGGCATGCCAATCACCTCTCTGAGAACAAGTAGATTTACATTTTTTACTACTGATAAGAAGATATATAGATTTATAATACATAAATATACACAATATGCATATGTATACACATGCCTCTGTATATATTATGTAATATACATTCATACTTATATTATACATGCAAATATGTATGTATGTATGTATGTATGTACATATATTTAAGATATCCTTTTGTAAAATTGCCTTCCATATTTTGGAAGATAATTCTATGCCCCTTTGAAACATACATAGAGCAGTAAAAACTTGTTAAGTGTAAGCTGTGCCAGGGTTTCCCAAGGTGTAAGAAATTCCATTGTTTGTCACTCCTCACCAGGAGTCTCAGCCCATCTTTAAAACTGGATATACCTGCCATAATGGCCCCCCAGTGGCTTCCTAATGACCTGTTTCATTGTTTGATGTCTCATTTTACATGATACATCATTGTACCATTATATCAATCATCCATTGGATGCTTGCTCTGAAAATGCACTTCTAACACTGATATTGCCAATTCTAACCTTGCCTCCCAACTTCCTCTGCTTGATGGTGAACAGCCTGTGCCTCCAGGATTCTAAGTCCCAAGGGCAGACAATTTTACTATTTGTTCAGCAGAATTATTTTCCTATTCTTTCTTTTTTGTTGTGAGATGAGCACGCTGTGTATTTTCAAAGTACGTGGTAAATAAAAATGACAACTATCCAAAGCCAGAGGGAGACCCCAAAAGACAAGGTGAGGGCTGAAGGAAGACCCAATTTCTTTATGAATCTGAACAGCACATCATTCCAAATAAAGATAGCTTGATTTCTGAAGTGTGGCTATTTGTAAGCCTCTCAAGAGGAGGCACTGCTTTCTTAAACCTAAAAGAGAGAAATATTTTTTATTCATGCCAGTGGTAGGACCAGCAGCTTTCCACAGCTTGGATAGAAAAAGTGTCCTTAAAAGATAAAAGATGTATTAGGCATCATAAACCATTGGTTGGTTGGATTCCATTTTCTTTTCATACTCCTTTTCTAGAACCTGTCTTTGGAGTATTTTTCAGAGTCAATGAGAGTTAAAAAGTGTAAAAGGAAATTTGAATTTGCTATAGAGTCAGATTCCCCCTGAATGGGTATCCCCTTTTTCAGAGGGGACATATAGACAGATGATATAGTACCTGAAGGACCCCCTGAGTCATGGGCATTTATTTGCTAGCAACACTACTCACAGAATCTCCAAATATGGGGAAATAATTATTGGAAAGTACAAAGAGACTTGGGGTTTCTGAGACAAGGAATCTCAAAGGTCATCTGCTCCAATTCCCTCACTTCTGAGAGGAGGAAACTGAGGGACTAGATAATTTATCCAGAGTTACACGAGGTAAGTGACAATAGGTAGAACGGAACCCAGATCTTCAGACTCGGAATTTAATGTTATTTCCAAATGCTAAGTTACTGAATAGTTACCCACAGACATGCCCATCTATATACCTGGATATATACATGTTGTCTCCCTCATTAAAATGTAAGCTACCTGAGGGAAGGCATTTCAATTTTATCTAATTATTCCCAATGTTTAGCCTAGTACCACGAGTGAAAATCAGAGTAGTAATCGCAGTAGCAGTGGCTTTAGCAGCCCCAACAGTAGAAATAGTAATAAAAGTAGGACTATTAGGAGGAGGAGGAGGAGTAGCAGCTGGTAATAATAGTAGTAGTAGTGGTAGTAGTAGTGGTAGTGGTGGTAGTAATAGCAGTAGTAGTGGTGGTGGTGGTGGTAGTAGTCATTATTGTGGCAGTGGTAGTGGTACTGGTAGTGATAGTAGTAGTAAGAGGAAGAGGAGAGGAGGAGGAGGACAAGGAGTGGTAGTAGTAGTGGTAGTAGTGGTGGTGGTAGTAGTAATAGCAGTAGTAGTAGTAGTGGTGGTGGTGGTGGTGGTAGTAGTCATTATTGTGGCAGTGGTAGTGGTACTGGTAGTGATAGTAGTAGTAGTAAGAGGAAGAGTAGAGGAGGAGGAAGACAAGGAGGAGTAGTAGTAAATATAGCTAGAATTTATGAAGTACTTTAAAGTTTCCCCAATGACTTTACAGATTTTTTTCTCATTTGATCCTTACAACAAGCCCATGAAGCTGACGATGCTATTGTCTCCATTTTACAGATGAGGAAATAAAGCTAAGAGAGATCATGCCTTATCCAGGCTCACATAGGTCAGTGTCTAGGGTAACATTCAAACTCGCATCTTATTGATGCTAAATCCCACCAAGTGGCCACCCTACCACTTAGATGCTTGTCCAGTCTGGGTTAGTACAGTAATTAAGGCACGTTGATTTATTTATTGTTCCCATTTGTAAAGAGTTCTCCACATCAATAAAAAAAATTCAAAGTTACAAAGTTTCCGAAAAATCACCCTGAGAGGAGAGGAAAATACAGTCCCCTTGACTCCTTTCCCTGAATTATTTTTTTTTTCCTGAAATGACTCAGACACTCACCTGGGTAAGGAAGTCAGAGAGTTATAGAAATGGCCCCTGCATGGAAAGGCAAGATGGAAGAGAAAAGACTGAGAGAGAATCCAGATGCAAGCATCTGTGCTCAAGATAGGAGTTTTGATATCAGTGTAAAGCAGACAAGACCTGGTTCTTCCAAGTTCTTTTGAGGAGCCAGGATTGTCATTTTCTTTGAATATCCCGAGCACTGGCTGCATGGTTCTCATTTTTGGTGTTGCTTTTTTTTTTGATGTGCTCTAACAGTGATACCCAGGAGAATGTATTTGGGCATCCTGACAAGCAGGGATGCTCATGCAGTAGAGTTCTCCCTCATATTTTTCCCTGCAGCTTCTGCTTTGCATGTTAATCTCATTGTCTGCATTTTTAGCATAATACACTCGTTTAATATTTGAGTTTAATAGATAGATATATAGTGACAGACAGAGACAGAGAGTTATTAAAGAAGAGTCAGAAAATATTAACCAGACTCAGATTCCTAGTTTAAAAAAAACTCTATTTTCAAATGGCCCTCTTTATTTAATTCTTAAAATGTCATTGGGTGCATTTGTTTTAAAACAATCAAAGTTTTAAAAAAAAATGATCCAGTGGAGCCTTGGAATTGAAGCATAGCTGATAGTAAATGATACTTTTGCTTCAATGTGAATGAGAAAATACAATCTCTCCCTGATTTTCCACTGAACCACAGAATTATGGAGTATGCTCCTACCCCAAGCCAAACCATCTGTTTTGATGAAGAGCCTATCCACACATTTCCTTTTGAGAGGTAGCAATGTATAATGGGAAAGAGCATTAGGTCTTTGCCTTGACTATGTATTTTTATTACAAGGACTTGTTTTATTCTTTTTCCCCCCATTGGAAGGACATAGGAGGGAGAGAAAAGAAATTCGTATTAATTGAAGAACTCTGCATTTCATGACTTCTGATATTATCTTTGTTACTTTGCTGAGACAACTAAAACAAGTTGCTCTCTAGTCCGCAGTTTATTTATTTGTAAAAATGAAGGGTTCAAATTTTGTGACCTCTACAGCTCCTAGCAAAATTCTATAATCCTTTGAATTCACAGATCCATCTACCTGAGTTTATTTTGGAAATAGGCAGAAACTAACCTACATTGGGGAGAAGTAGTTCTGTCGTCTCTGGTTTCTACATAATCAAAGACAATTAAATCACTCGGTTCCACTAATTTAGGCATGGAACTAATTTTGAGACAAGGTTGGTTCTTCAAATTAATAAAAACTGGAATTTAGGGGGAAAGAGCACTTTCAAGAAAAACCTGTTTTCTGAACCCTCAAGTTTTTTAATCTCTTTATAAACAATAATTAATTATAAACCATTCTTCTCTATTTACTGAAATACATTTCCCCAAAGACCTCTACTATTCCAGATTTCATTAGACTGGGTCTTATTATTTTATTCACCTATAGCACAAAGACACTGCATCTCTTCTAAAAATATTCTATAATATAAATCCTTGATTAATTCACAGATCATCCTTTAAGCTAAATTAAGGACAGTTTACTATAATTCCAGAATCAGACTGAACTTGATCCAATTACAGTGTAAATTCTTTTCCTCTAAATCTAACTTAGCTAAAGCCTGGAGGGTACCCCATGATGGCTGTGATTTCTCAGTATATTCCTGCAGACACTTTAGTTTTCAAAGATATCTCCTACAGGAAAAAAAGAGACTGGTTCAGACACAATACTTTGAGCTATGTAGAGTCTGAGCAAGACACTACATGTCTCTGAATCTTACTTCCTTTTCCTAGAGATATAATACAAGGATATTAGACTACATAAATCATAAAACCAGTTTGACAATCATTTGTCAGGTGCCCACTGTGAATCTGGATGAGCACAGAGCTAGAAAGAAAGGTCAACATAGTCTCCATCCTCAAGGAATTCTCATCTGAATGGAGAGATAACATAAGATACACACAAGTGTAGGTATGTATAAATTTGTTATTGTTGAGTCATTTCAGTCATGTCCAATTCTTCATGGTCCCATTTGTGGTTTTGCCATTTCCTTCTCCGGTACATTTTACAGATGGTGAACTGAGGCAAACAGGGTAAAGTGAATCACCCTGGTTCATGGTTAGTAAGTTAGTAAGTCACAGATTTGAACTCATGAAGATGAGCTTCCCTGAATCCATATCCAGTCCTCTATGTAACCACCTATCTGCCCTTTGTATATATAAAATTTTTTCAAATGAGATAGAATGCTATCTTAGAGGGAGAGCATGAGGAAAGGAGATGTGAAAAAGACAGGATGATGTGGGAAAGGTCTTGTAGAGAAAGTAAAAAAGAAAATAATTTAGAATGCAAACATAAGGACAGTGTTTGCAAGGTACTAGAGTACAGTCAGGCAAGGAGACAGGAGATAGCATTCTGTGTGGAAACAGCAGTAAGAAGGCCCAAGTGCTGTGTCCTGAAATGCTGCAATCACATGTGTGAGTATCGCCAAATCACAGAAACTCCCTGGGTCTTGGTTTTCCCATCTGTAAAATGGGGGTAATAATTTATGTGCTACCAATGTCACTGGTTTGCCACAAAGAAAACTATAAATCTGAAAGTCCTATAGTTGTATACTAACATGAATTGTTAGCATTGTTAACATAATGGTAGAGTGTAGTCTATATTTTAAGTAATAGAAGGTATTTTTATCTTAGTTTAAGAAAAGTATTTCTAAAACTAGCATTTGTAATAGAAGGTTGAATTTTCAACCATACTTTATATATTTCTGAATATCTCTTGAATCTGTCCACTCACACAGGCTCACAGTCCTGGTAGAGGAACTCAATTCATGGCACCTGAAGCATGGTGATGACTTGCTCATTGGTCTTCCTGTCTTTGGTCCCTTCCACTTAACAGTCCATCCTCTACACAGCTGCCAAACTGATATTCCTAACACACAGATCTGACCAGTCTCTACCACCTACACACATCTCAATTTTCAGACATTCTCTGTTGCCTCTAGGTAAAAGACAAAATCCTGAGGCTGGATTTTAGGCCTCTCTAAAACCTACCACCTTCCTTGATTCTATTTCCTGGTTGAATCCATGTTACCCCACTTCACCCATTCTCCATTTCAATCAACATGGCCCATTAGTTGTTTCTCATGACACAACATTCTATCTCCCATTTTTGCAGCCTAGAATGTACTTCAACTCTGCCTCTCTGAGACCTTTCCTGAAACCCCTTAAACACACACACACATACACACACACACACACACATATAGACACTCCCACTTGCTCACACATACTCATACACCCTCATACTCACATACACATGCTCACATTCACACCTGCCCACATATTCTCATACACACACTCATACTTGCTTACACACTCACATTTGCTCACAATTCTCACACACATTCACACTCACACACACTTGCTCACACATACACACACACTCATGTGGTATTAGCAATCTCTTGTCCCTGAAATTATTTCATATAGTCTTAGTCCTTATTCCCTTGTGTGTGTGTGTGTTGTATCCTGTCTTTTTTGTCTTACATGTATGCTGCCCGAGGACAGGGACTGTTTCATTTCTGTCTTTGTATTGTCATTACCTACCACAATGCCCTCTATACATAAAGGGGTTTAAGCAGTATCTGTTGAATAGAAAACAATGGAATGAAATATGATGCAGCTTTGGTGTAATCATGTTTATATCACTGACAAATTTGTATGCTGATGACAGGCCACGGGGAGCAGCATGTGGGTGAACTTGGAAGCTTTTCTATCTCCCTAGGGAGGAAGTTAAACATCTTAGGTTTGGATAGCATTAAAATGAAGGAAGAATGGCAGATCCAGGATGGAAAAAGAGAGAGAACAGGAGAACCAGAGAAAAATAATAAACTGACTGGCCATATCTTCTCAATTTATCCTTATAATATCTCTATGAGACATGAACTCATTTTACAGTAGAATAAATGGAGACTGAAATTTTAAGGGACTTGTCAGTAGTCATATAGCCATCACTTTTCATAAGGAAGATTTGAACCCAGGACTCCATCTGCAGTATACTTTCCATTAAAATAAGCTGCCTCCCAGAGTCAAAGCATAGAGAAGATCTCTGAAAATCTTAGACATATCAGCCCCATCAGATCCTGAAATCAATATTTTTAGGGACCCTCTTATAGCAACCTGAAAGTGGTGACCCTAGCACTCAGGAAAATGCTTTGTACGTAAATGTGCCAGGAGCCCCCAAAACATGGGGTTTTGCCTCTACTGTTCTATCAGTTTTGCTGTGTGACCTTCTCTACAGAAGGAAGTGGTTGGACTCAAACAAGGGTTCCTACCCTTTTTCTGTCATGGACCCCCACTGACAGTCTGGTGAAAGTTATGGACCCATCCTTGGAATAATACTTTTGAATGAATGAAATAAACTATGTAGCCTTACAAAGAAATCAGTGTTATGTAGTTATCAATTTTTTTCATAAATGGAAGGTCATTGATTTTTAAATCTCTAATGCTTGTAGTTTACTAATAAGTGCTTGGAGAATGAATGAATGATGAAATAAGCAAGATTTGTGTTCAAGTCCCATCTCTGGCACTCATTACCATGTGATTTTTGGATTCATCACTTCATCTCACTGGATCTAGATCCTTGTTTCTAAAATGATGGGATTGGACTTGATGGTCTCTGAGGTCTCTTATAACTCTAAACCTGTGATCCTATGAAAAAATATTGTCCAGAGACTCCATGCATTAGAAAGAAATGCCTCCTGTGCAGAGCCATGTCCAACACTGCAAGGAAGGAAGGAATGGGCTTCTCTGTATACCAATGTGTTGGAGGAATGAATCTCTACTTAAAATTATGCCAGCATCTAAAGTAAGGTGATTTGAAGTATCCACTTTGTGAGAGCAGAGAAGAGAGGCAAAGAAAAAGGAGAGGGGAGGAAAAGGAGGGGAGGGGAGGAGAGGAAAGAGGAGGAGAGATGGGAAGAGTTGGGACAAAGGAGAAGGAAGAGGGAAAGAGGAAAAGAGAGAAAGAGTTGAGGGGAAGGGAGGGGAGGGAGGGAATGTTTGATGGGGGAAGAGTGGAAGGAAGAAAAGGAAGAAGGGGGATAGGGGCAGAAAAAAGGGAAGGGGAGGGAAAGAGAAAGGAGAGGGGGGGAAGGAAGGAAGACAAGAAGGGGGACGGGAGGGGAGGAGCAGCTGCAGTAATAAAATGCACCACTGACACTGGCATTTTGATACTGCCAGACAGAGCAGCATCTCTTAAGGAAGAAATGAGATGGAGTTGGAAGGCATTTCTTCTCTCCTCTAGCAAAGGGAAACCACATAGCACAAAGGACAATGTGGGTTGATCAAGGAAAAAAAACAATTCATCATCATCAAGGAACAAGTGGTGCTAACACTTGGTTTTGCTCAAATTCTGTAACTGGTTCACACAAATCATAGGAGAGGTGGTCGATGGAAGCCCTAGTGTTCTGTGTGTATGTGTGTGTGTGTTTGTGTTTGTGTGATTGTATTGGTGTGTATATGCACCCAGTCACACAAAATAATATTAAAGTTATAGATTATAACTGTCTGGGATAAAGGAAGAGCAAAATCAAAGGTTTTGCATCTTCAAAGATGTGTTTAAGCAGACACTGGCTTACTTTCCTGAGGCAGCTTGTGGTGATGTTTGATGATGATGATGATGATGATGATGATGATGATGGTGATGATGATGATGGTGATGATTATGATGATGTCTGTCCTTCATTCTCAAAGAAGACCATGACATCAGGAAGGTGATGCCAGGGCAGGTACATGAATTGGATTTGAGTGAGGGGAGAATGTGCTACATCACCAATCTCACTTGCTCCTTTAAGAACCATCTAGATCCAATGGCCAGATATGAATCCAGATAAGTGGATATGGTCCCAGGTGCAAAGTAATCAGGGTAAAGTGACTTGCCCAAGCCATACAACTAGTATGTATCACTTGAGGCTGGATTCAGGTTCTCATCCTCCTGACTCCAAGAGCAGTGCTTTATCCACTGCTCCACCTAGCTGCCTTGATGTAGTATGGTGTAATGTGGATGGGGAGGAAGATGTAATCAAAGTCATAAAAATATTGCCTTACACTAGAAAGTCCATCAAAAGTTATTTAGTCTATCCTCCTCATTTTTTGGTTTGAGTCAGATGAGGTTTAAAGAAGGGAAATGACTTGTCTAGGATGCCCAAAAATCAGAGGCAAGTTTCGAAGCCTGGTCCTCTGGCCCAGAGATAGTGTTTTTCCAATCTAATGTCTGTGAGAAATATCATGAATGTTCTATATTCAGAATAAGGAAAACCAGATTTCAAATCTGGCTTCTGTCACTTAATAGTTGTGTAGCCATGGGCAACTCTCTACCCACCCTGAGTCTCAGTTCCCCTTTCTATAAAATGGGTATAACAATACCTGCTCTATTTCACTCACTGAATTATTATAAGGATTGAATGAGATAAAGAACATTAGATCAGAGATTTAGAGAAGAAAAGATCTTAGAGCTTGTCTAATTTGATTTCCTCACTGGAAGGAAAAGGAAAATTGAAACCCATAGAGATTAAACGACTTTCTCAAGATTCTCAAGATCTCAAGGGTAATTAGTAGAATCAGGATTCGTACTCAAATTCTCTGACTTAAGTCATCATTAAGGTTCCTTCTAGTTTTAAAAATATGATCAAATGACCCTATATCTGTAGTACATGTTAATAACATATTTTATGTGTTGGTGACCATCCTGTCAGTCTGAAGAAAACCAAGAAACACTTCTCAAAATGCTTTTAAATTCATGAAATAAAATACCTAGAAATAAAATTAATAAAATATCATTCATAGAATTTTTTCCATCTCAAATGAAACAAATTATATTGAAACATAGCTATCAAAGTATATATTTTTTTAAAAAATTCCCAAACCCCAGGTAAAGAACTCTATATTACAGCATATTGCCTCCATTAAAGAACTTTAAAAATTACAAAGCATGATATTAGCCAGGTAGGTATATAAGCAAGGCATGGCATGCCATCAAAGATGGATTCCATAAAAGAAATGTCATTAAAGATACTATCAAAATCAAATATGAACAAGAAAGAGAATGCTATATCAGGATGAGGATAGCAATTGAACAGATTGACTTATATGCATAAATTCCTGAAAAGTATCAAAGGGTACTCTCAGCTTCCTGGGGAGCTCTGCTGTGAAGGGTTCAGTAAAATGCATTGACCAAAACCATGTAGGATACAAAGTTATCAATGAGTTCATATCATTAGAAATATTAAAGGGAATGCTCATTCTGATGACATGGTGGTGGTCATTGAAACATCAGGGATATAACAGTAAAGTGATATTATTATAGCATCAATATAAAATATGAGAGAGTAAGACAGAAAAGAAGAGAAAAGAAAAAGATAGAATGAGAGACAGAAATAAGGTTGGGTCTATATGTGTGTGTTGAATTATTATTTCTTTTTTCACCTACAAAATTAACTAGATCAATTCTTGGTTTAGTTTCTCTGAATTGGATACAAACTTAGATCCTCTCCTCCAGTCCTTCAGGACCCAACTATACCAATACAGGTTTTTCCAGAAAGATCATGAGGTTGTGTTTTTTTCCTAATATTCCTCAGGTTATCAGAGACAACACAATATAGTGAAAAGAGAGCTGGATTTAAAGTCAGAGAACCTGAGTTTCAGTCCTTTCTCTGAAACTCACTAGCCACGTGACCTTGACAACTCATTGAACTACACTGGGACTGGGTTTACGCCAGAAAACTGAGGGATGTAGATTAAATAGCCTCAAAGTTTTCTCTCTCAATCAATTAAACTATAAGCTTCATTTCACCTTCACTATGTGCAGGCTTAACTTTATTTATGTTCCTTGCCTAATCCATTTGGTTGGATCCCAAGTGAATGCTGCACTATACCTTAGGTTGCCTATACATCACCATGTGAAAGATCTGGAATTGTGCTAGCATAAGGAGTTCCATCCCTTATGGAATGCCTTCTACCCAATCAGATGCCAATTTATCTATAATTTATATGTAAGGTCCTAGAGAGTTGCTGAAGCATAAAGAAGGTGAGTCTATATATTAAAGGGTCCTAATAGTAAAGCTGAGATGGACTTTCAGGAATCATATACTCCAAAATATTCATTTTACAGATGAAGAAACTAAGGCCCAAGGAGGTGAAAGGGTTTATCTATGCTCAATCAGAAAACATCATAAACATGCCACAAATGCAAAATTAAAAAATGCTTTCATAACCTATTTACAATCTATGATAGCATTGTTATTAAATATCAAAGTTGGGATTTGAAGACATATTTCTGGCTCCAAAATCCACCTTCATCTCAGAGTGTCTCTATAGAAGCGGGGGAAAGGTGCAACCCCATATCTATATTTCTGCTGCCACTGCAGTGTGTCTAACACAGAGGAGAGGCTACTCTCCATCCTTCATAACATGCTCACACCTCCTACCCTTTTCTTTCTCTTTCTCTGAGTGACAGACTCAAAAGCCCAACATCTCACTTTGGAATTAGAAAGTCCATAAGATCCTGTGTGCCCCGCCTCTCATAGCTAACTGAGGTCAGATTCCAGATCTTTATTTCCCCAATCTCAAATTGACACACTTAGGCAATTTTGTAGTCATAGAAAAGATGAATAGGTTTATCAAGCTCTGACTACAAGCCGGCAATACAGACTACAAGAGAAGACAGCATCGAGTTACAATGGGAGAGGAAATGAAGCCATCGTTACCTCTCTTCAGGCAGTAATCAGCAGTCAGAGAGAAAAAGACAGCAAGTCAGTCTCCTCTGAGCTTCAAATTGCTAAGAACAACTGCCTAGCTTTTATTTCCCTTTATTTTCTAGCTTCATGGGAAGAGAAGGGAGGAAGTTTTTTTCCCTGATCCACTTGACTGTTTATTAGGGTGTTGTTCCTCTTTTCTAGAAATGGGATGGCTCCAAAGAGAGAAACTCCCTTGGCTTTCCTCATTTTCTTCCTTCTCTGGACCCTCATTTCCTTTATTCCTTCGGGAAGTCACTCCATTGACTTCATATTCTGCCCTACCCACCTCACCTAAATTGATTGGCATAAGGCACAGTGTTGAGTGGACTTTGCTGCTTCTCTTGGGGATAGAGCACCGATTTCATTGGACCCTAGGTCGCTTTCAGCAATTGAGACATAAACATGAGTTTCATGGCTGAGATCTTTCAACTCAGAACGATTTTAGTCCCAGTCCAGGTTCCTTCAATTACTTATCAATTATTGAACATATCGGATTGGCATTAAAAATAAACATGGCTTCACCAGTGAGACCATAACTTAACTCATAGTAAGCTCTTTTTGGATGGAAATGAACAAACATGATGAGGAAAGGGTGCGACAGGCTCATTATTCCCCAGCTTCATTAATCATCTCAATATTAATGATGCATCTTAACAGTTTTATTCAACGCCTAAGGTTTTCCATGACACAGAATAATCAAGTTGTCCCTGTGAAGATGAAACTTTTTTCAGTTCCTTAAGAGAAAGAATTTGAAAGATCAACAGGATTGAGGCAGAAAAAAACCAATGGAATCAATCAATGAGCCCTTCAGGCAAAGGCTAGATTTGTCAGCTATGTTGAAGATACTTGGTTTTAGATACTAGAAGAATTTTTACTCCAAGTTTGTGGAATTATGGAGTCCTAGCTTGAAGTCTTTTGAGGGCACCTTGTACCCATGAGGAAAGTGAAGGCCATAGTGGTTAAATATTAGGAAATCATATATTTTGAGTTTGAAGTGATCTCAGAGGCCAACTACTCCATCTCCTTTACTGAAGGGCAATTGCAATCCTGAAGTTAAAAGACTTGTCCAAAGTCACATCAGGGGGAGGAGCAAAATGAGGATTCAAGCTCATATACTCTGACTCCTAATTCCATGCTTTTAACCACTAAACCAATCTTTCCTGAGTTTGCATCAGTATAGATGTTGACTAAGCAACATTCTCAACTCCCCTAGCTATAAATGATTAAAAGTTTCATTAGATATGAATCTCTTTTGAATTACTTATCACCCAAAAGACTGAGTAATTAGTTCTAATGACTAAATATAACCAACACTGCAAAAAACCACATTGAGTATGATCCTCCTGGCAAAAGGGGTCTTTGGGGAGCATGTGCCCTTCATGCAAACAAATATGTGTGCACATGTAAAAGGGATTTGGAAGAAGTATTCATTACTTCCCCAGGTCACATTATCTAATACACAATTTGCATTTGAAACATTGTAACATTGCTGAAAAAATCAGGTGCATAAATAATATTTATAATCATATATTTTCCAGGAAGTAAAATATTATTAATTTGGATTTGGGGAAAATAACAGTCCATATCAAAGTTTATTTTAGTACTTTTTCAATAAAAATATGAAAAATTCTGCATATATCATGATGCTAGATGTTTGTATATACTTTTGTACATTTGATAGATATGTGTGCTTATGGAAAGGGGTGTGAATGAGTTGGACCTTTAACATTGGAGCCATGCTCTCACTGTAAAAAGAACCTCAGTACAAAAACTGCCCCTTGCCAGTGCCGATAGATCCTTGCTCTGCCTGGAAGCCTAAAGAGTTGCCTGGGTTAAAGAGAGGTTTCATGATTTACCCAGGATCACATGACCTATATTGCCAGAGAAAACACTATCTAGAGAGAGATATATATACCTACCTGAAGGAGATAAATACACATACACACACACACACACACACACACACACACACACACACACACAGAGTGAGATTCAGATATATTTTCAGTTTTGTATATTTATGCACATAAATATATTTACATTCATGTATGTATGTGCTGGCAACACAGGACAGTGGAAAGAGCACTGGATTTGTAGTCAAAGGGCTCAGATTTGACTCTTGCTTCACCAGGGCACATGTCACTTTAATGAAGCTACAACTTCCCCAAGTTTCAGTTTGTTCAACTATCAAATGAAAGGTTAGACTAAATGACCTCTGATATCTCTTTCAACTCAAATCCATTATTCTATATTGATGTCAAAAACAATATAGACATAAATATTGATATGAAGATGATAGATGAGAGAAATAGAGAGAGATTGGGATAATTAATAATAGAAATCGAGATAAAAAGAACAGATAGAGATGAGTTGTTGAGAGGATGTAGAAATGTATATGATGTGGATGATAGAGTTAGAGATAGATATAAAAGGACAGAGACATGGATGTAGATCACAGGACTATAAATGTAGACTTATTAAGTACATAGATGATTAAGAATATAACATAAATGATATGGATAGAATCAAAGCTGAATTATATAGGTATAGAGACATCCTACATCTTTTCAATTATGCGATATTTTGGAGTCATTCTAGAAAGTAAATAAATACTAATTCTTTAATATGTAAAAGACTTCTAGTCTACAATGTGGACATTACTTTCACCAATACAAATACCTCCAAGGAGTGAGTTGCAGAGGATCATATGAGATAGACTAAGAATATAAACTCCCCACTTCCACCACCACCATAGGTAATAAAAATTTTTTTAATTTTCTGTTTTTGACCAGTTGAGTAATATGGTCAGATCTGTGTAGCAGGAAAACTACTGTTTTAGTTATTGGAGAGTTGATAGAGGATAGATAGAGAGGAGGTAAATGAGGGAAGGAAGGAAGACAAGTTAGAGAGCTATTTCAATAGTCCAGGAGCAGAGGAAAAGAGAAAGGGAACTAAGGTGATAATGTAAGTACAAAAGAAGTATCAAATGCAGGAAATGTTGTGAAGGCAGGAGAATTACCATGATAGGTAACTATGGGATTGAGGCATAAGGGAGATGAACAAGTCAAAGCTGACACACAGGTTTCAGGCCTGGGCAATGAGATGATAAAAACTTCAGACTTAAATATAGGCACCAATACTGAAGAACAGCTAAGTTCAGAGAGGTTCATCACCTAATTGTCAGCAGGAAGACTATTTTTTTTCCAGAAATTCATAAAGGCAATCTATTTAGACATCTTCTGCAATGGTAGAGAAAGTATCTATACCTGGAAAATAATACATCCTGGAAGCACTGAAGAAAGCTACCAAGATGTTAGGATTCATTTTTTTCTCTTTACCTTAGAGGACTTTTTAAAAACACTTAATAACATCTCTTCATGTCTATCTATCTATCTATCTATCTATCTATCTATCTATCTATCTATCTATCTATATTATGGTATCAAAGAGAAATTATCCTTGTTTATGCAATGAAACAGATTCTCTACTTGACAACACCTTTTGTAGTCATTACCTTTGTTTATGATGGGTGTCTGAAAATATTTGTTTTAACCTATCCACTAATTCAGAGTTTTGCTAAGTCAAATTGACCTTTCAGTCTAAATACAATTCAATTCCAAGTCTAAAATTTAAAAATTAATTATTCCCTTAAGAGTAAAGCTCAAAGCCCAAATCAAATAAATGAATGTTTACAATAATTTATAGTTCAAGTAGGATTTCTAAATGCAATGGTCTATAATAATTCATCTTTTAGACCATCTGGTGCATAGTAAAAGTTTAATGAGTGGTTTTTTTTAGTGCTTTCTCTCTCTCTGACCCTCCCTTCCATATTTATATCTAGATTTGCACATATCTTTTTGTTTTTATATCATCTTCAGTGAGCATATTTTTTTCCAACTCTATCTTCAGGTCAGTACACTTTTACATTATAGTAGCATTGGGGACAATTCACTTAGACTCCTTCTTTGTTCTTTATTTTTAAAAATGATTTTCAGGGCAATAAATCAATTGTAAAAATGCATTTCCTTTTTTATTCTTCCTGAAAAGTGAGGAAAGGGGCTTTATGGTTTGTTAAATACAAAATTGAGAATTTTAAATTAAATTTTAAATTGTGAATTTCTGATCTCCACTATTGACTAGAGATAAAGACTGATGATAACCATGATAATTGACTCCTTCTCTTTGTTCTTTTTATCAGAAGTTTAAACTTATGAATAAAGTCATTAGTGTTACCAGAGCAATTCCAAAAAAAAAAAAACGTAATCTCTTTAAGCACAGGACTGTTCTTTTGTTTTGTTGGTGGCACTGTTTTTCTTTGTTTGTTTTGCCTTTGTGTCTCCTAAATTCAGCAAATGTTTAGCACTTGGTAGGGACTTAGAAATGTTTACTCAGCTTGATTAGATTGACATTCCATAATGAAAGAATCATTGTCATCCAAATACAACAATATAAAAATCCATAAGAAAGTAGACCATTTGGGCTAATATTTTCACCTTCTTTCCCATTTTAGTACTTGCTAAGGGGAAGTCATCAGGATATGGGGGGGGGGGGGGTGGAGAAGGAGAGAGAAACAGTAAATTGATTCCATATTTTAGCATTCTCTTCCAGCAGTTGCATTCCAACCAAAGTGATCTTGTTATTTGCAACATACAATATTCCATTTCCCACCACTATGCCTTTGCATAGATTTTGCCCTATGCTTAGAAGGCCTGGCTACCTTCATGGTTCATATCAAGTGCTATCTCCTACAAGAAAATTAGCTTTATCCCTCTAGTTACTTGTGTTCTCCTCCCATAAATTACTCAGCATGTGTGTGTGTGTGTGTTCAAAATTTAATTTCTATGTAGTGCATCCTCTCCCTATGCTACCTCTTTTGCCTGTTCTCCTATCATACTTACTTGCTCAGTTCCATTCAGTTCAATTTCATTTAGATCAAATCAGTTCATCTCAATCTTATATTATGTAAAATTTAATTTCTATGTAATTCATCCCCCCACTAATAGAATGGAAATTTGTTGAAGGAAGGAATTAACTTCCTTTCATCATTTTTGTATATCCAGTGGCTAGAAATCTGGGCAATATTTTGTTATAGCACCTAGGAAATATTTTGTTGTATCATTTTTCCCATAGTTCTTTAACAATTGAAGAGACTTTACATACATTATGGCATTTGTGTCTCCAAGCAAATATCCTGGTTTTGTGAATAAGGACACTCAATCAAATCTGAAGAGGTTACATTACTTCCTCAGGTTCACACAGCTAATAAAGTGTCTGAGAGTGGATTCAAACTCAGGTCTCCTTAACTCTGAGACTCATCCTAAACTCCAGGCCCTAAACTCTTCTGGTCCTTGAGAAATGATTATTGAATTGAGATGAACTGATTTGATCTACATGGAAGTGAACTGAATGGGACCGGGCAAATAAGTATGATAGGAGAAGAGTTGGCATAGCTCGCAGTTCTATATTTGAACTTATTTTCCCATAGAAGAATAAGAAATTGGAGCAGCTAGGTGGCACAGTGGATAGAGCACTGCCTGGAGTCAGGAGGACATGAGTTCAAATCCAGTCTGAAACATTTAATAATTACCCAGCTGTGTGGCCTTGGGCAAGCCACTTAACCCCATTTGCCTTGCAAAAAAAAAAAAGAAGAAGAAGCAATCAACAAATTCCTTATTTATCTCTCTGCCTTCCTTCTCCCAGGTCATGTAATCACAGCTAAATCAAGGCAGCCTTTATAAATGACAACTGCTTAAAATTAGATGTCCATTGCAAACACTCAAGCTTCTATTTTGGCTGTAACAGGAGCATAGCAACAAGCCTCTGAAGCCCTGCCATCTCAGATTATTTGCCTCCAGGAAAAAGTGATGCTCTAATATCAGCTCCAATTCTTCTTGTAAGTCACCTGCCACCAAGTTACACATCAAGTAGTTTTCAATTTTAAAGATTAGACTTCAGTGCTCTTGATCTCCCAATTAACCAATCACCCATAACATTTAAGGTTGGGAAAACTTATCTGTTCAGTTTAAATATCTATAAACTGTCAACTGTGCACCAAGCAACCACTGAATCCCTAACTAATCAACAGTGATTGCCCAACTCTCTCTTATGATCACGAAACACATGGACATGAATGAAGGTCATGTCTGGCATCTCCTTGTTGCTCTCTGTTACATCTCTAAGACACGTATCCTCTTCTTTAGTGCTTCAATAGAAGACTTAAATGATTTAGGTCACAGAGGAAAATTTCATGATTGCTAAGTAGGCTGGGAAATAATTTATTAAACCTTTCAGGTAGAAAAGTTTCTAAGAAGGCTAGAATGAATATAAAAAGTTTATCTAAATCTCAGTCTTTCAAACTTGGAGGTATCTCCATAACTACAACACTGATAGGAAATTTCTTAGATTAGAAGCGGACAATTCTATTTCATGTGGCATAAATGGTTATAGATTTTGCAAAATTTTGTTATATTAACAGAAAACTAAAAAACAATATAAAATCCACATATAATTATTATTCCTTTCAAATTATTTATAAAATATCCATCATCCTCATTATCATCACAGCTAGCATTCATATAGTCCTTTAACTAAATACTTTACAATTATTCTCACATTTTTATCTTCATGACAATCCTAGGAGAGAGGTGCTATTATTATAATCCCCATTTATATGTAAGAAAACTAAGGCAGATGTTGGTTCAGTCACTTTCCCAGGGTTACAAAACTGCAATCTGAGCTGAATTTGAATTTTCATCTTCCTGACTCAGGTCCATTGCTCTATCCACACTGCTACCTTTAATCAGTGTTTAAACATCTAGATATGGTAGATTATTAACTTTAGCATCCTCACAGTCCTCAACATCATTAGTATTGCTAATGTTCCTAAGGTCACACAGCTAGTTGTCAAATGCCTGAGGCTGGATTTGAACTCCTCTTAACTCCAAGGACAGTGCCCTATCCACTGCACCACCTAACTGATTGTTAAACTCATTTATTACTTACTAGCTGTGTGATCTTCAGCAAGTCACTTAACCCTGATTGCCTCACCTCCAGGGCCATCTCCAGTCATGCTGAATCATATCTAACTTCTGGAAGAGAAAGTGAGGCTGGTGACCTAGCATAGTACCCCAGTTCACATGCTTCTCATAGCATTGCCTCCCTTGACTTTCTTCGAGAATGAAAGACCAAAAAAAAAAAAAAATAGATCCTCAATGAACACACTTAGAAAAAAAAAAGCAAAAAGAAGTCTCAAACATAATAAATGTACATAAATGCTTTTCATCTTACTATTGCCCATTGGTCTCTGTTTAGAAACTCTTGATTTAGCACCCCACCCCAATTCTTCAAATTAAAAAAAAAATCTGAGACCCCGAGAGGAGAAATGATTTTCCTCAAGTCATATATATACACATCAAGGGCTCAGAACAGAGACCTGAACCCAGAAGTACCCAAAGTTTCTATCACACTCCAGGGTTTTTATAGGGGCTGTGAAAATGGATTGATGGGTCTATATTTCATATTCTATCCCGCATTTACTTACACCACTCCAAAAACAAATGGGAAGGCATATAAATCCATGACTCAGTAAGGACTTGATGTGTATGCCAAACCTCACAGGAGGGTACCAGAGCAGGAATTCCCCAGCTGAGCATCACCATTCCCATTCAAACTCAGTCTCACTATTTGTGTAGGTATTTGCAATGCCTGTGAAGTCCCTAAGCCTATTAAATCCCAAACACAAAAGACAAAGACTTTACAATAAACACAAATTAAAGAGAAAGAGATTAGAGTGCCAGGGACAAAGGAGAGGAAAGATTAGCTTGTGTGCTGGAGAGGTGAAAAGGATTACCAAAGAGACCCTAGGAGTGAGTACAACTAGGAAGAAGTTTCTTCAGCAGTTTGCCCAGAGGGTGAGTCAGCAGGCTGGCAAATATCATTTTTGAAATTTAAAGCCTCTAATAGAAGGACAGATTAATTAGATCTGTCCCTGATAAGCAATCACCTCTGAAACGCCAGGAACCTGTAATCCAAGACAAAGGACAAGGCAGCCTTTATAAAGGACAACTGTTTAAATTTAGATGTCCATTAAAACTCCAGAAACCAACCCAGACTTATGGAAACTGGAGCCAAAAAATCAGTTCTACCTTGGGCATATAGTAGTGGTCTTTTCTATAACCTTCAGTACCTTGGAGAGTTCACTCCCCTCTTCCCATTAAAAGGTACTAAGCAGATCAGAACTCAGTCTTGATATTTCCCTTAAATGAAATTGTGCAAATAATATGATTATACATTATTATAATATTATAGAATATTATAACATTATTAACTAGATTATAGCAGCTAACATTTATATAATAATAGCACCTACTGGGATTGTTGTGAGGATCAACCAAGATAATAAAATATGTAATGTGCTTTGAAAACCATAAAAGCAAAATGTAAATGATAGCTTTGTTATATAAGGCTTTAAGCTTTGCAGAGCACATTACCCATAATAATCTTTGTTTAACCCTTTGTTTGGGTTTATTTAGCCCTTTGGTTAATCACAACATATTTCTCACTGCTCTGATACCAATCACATATCAGTGGTACTCCTTGTAAATTCCTCAAGCCCATGAAGAAAGTCCTTCGGTTATTTATGATCCCTATTTTAAAGATAAAGCAACTGAAAAGTATTAAGCACATGCCCAATGTTCCAGCTGGGATTTGAATGCAGGGCCTCATGATTCCAAGTCTAGTATCTAAACCATTCCTCCACATTTTCATTGCTAAAGCAATTCAAAAAGCCAGCACTGGGAAGATATTTATAAGATAAAGAGAAATAATCAGGAACCCAGAGACCCCAGCTCTGCTTCTGGTTTAGCCACTGGATCTGTGAGTGTGACTTTTGCATTGGGGATATAAAGACTGAGATGATATTGGGGGCTTTTTTCAAGAAATTTAACAAAAGTGAGAATACATTTACATAGATAGCTATAACCCAAAAGGAACCAGGGTATTGTTGTGGAAAGAACACTGTATTGGGGGAAGATAAGGTCTAAGTCTGAATACTGGCTTTGTTATTTGTATGGTTTTAGGCAAGCCATTTAACCCCTCTGATCCATAGGCTCCTTTTCTGGAAAATTATTAAATTCTGTAAAATTAAAAATCTTGTATTAGAAGCTTAGAGAAGCACTAAGGTTTAGGATAGGGAGCACTGGATTTAGAGATATAGATCCTGGGTTCAAACATTTTCTCTACTAGGATCACACTACCTGTATAATTTTGGTACAATCCTAGTTGGGATCTCAGTTTCTTTATCTATCATTTGAAGAGATTAGATTAAATAATCTCTAAGGTCCCTTTTAGTTCTCAATTTATTATTTAATGGAATGTTGGTACAGGTAAGATGTTGGGAAAAATATTTAAGGAAGGTGAGATCAATTTTCATTGAGTAAGAAAGAAATAGGAATAAAGAGAAAGTGTAGGGAAAGTGCAGAGAAGGAGTATTATGAAAGAGATGGCACCTGCATTGACTCTTGAAAGAAAGAAGTTCAGATATATGTGGGTGGAAGAGAAAAGGAGTTCTCTCCAGGTTTGGAAGACAGTTTAAAAAGGGGCACAGAAATAAGACAGGACAGAACAAGAATAATAGATGGCATATAGATATGGGTCAGCAACAATGGCGAATATATGAAATGACTAATAGGTGATCAGACTAGAAAAGCAGATCAGAGTCAGAACATAATGGACTTTGAAGGCCACATTCATAATATTATTCTTTATTCAGTATGTGATTGGAAGAAATTAAAGATTGGTGAGAGGTGGATTAGCATGCATAATTAAATAATTATATTAGGAAAATAAATAAGAGAATATAAAAAGGTGCATTGGAAAAGGGACAGATTCATCGTTTTCAGAATGACAAAGAATTTCTGAGTTGGGAGGCAAGAATACTATAGTCTTATAGGATTATGTAGAAGTAACTATATAGAGTTAAAAGGAACCTTAGAGATAATCTAATTCAATCTCCCCATTTTACAGATATCTAAACTGAGACTCAATGAAGTTAAGTGTAGAAGATCACACAGATAGTAAGCAGCAAAGCAAGGGGTTGGACACAATTCTTTTGACTCTAAATACAATACACTTTGCAATGAGTCACATTGCTTCCACACTTAACTCATTAATCTGGGAGGAAAGAGATAAAAGTATGAACATTGGTAGCTATAGAGGTAGTTCAGAGGAAGGGCTATTTTTGAGATAGAAGCAAAAGGAGATACCAACTGAATAGACATATGGATGAGGATTAAGCAATTAGCTCTCAAATGCCTGGGGGACAGGGAGGTCAGTTGGTGGGAGGACAAGTAGGTGTATGGGGAAACTGCTGAAGATGAGGTAACTCCTTTGTGGATCACTTTTTTAAAATTGTGGCATTTTTTTTCAAATTATTTGTAGAGATAGTTTTCAACATTCATTTTGGTAAAATTTTCTCCCTCCCTTTTTTTCTTTTCTGCATCCCCAAGACAGCAAGTGATCTGATTATAGGTTATATTTGTGCAATCATATTAAATCTATTTCCATGTTGTTTATATTGGCTCATTTTCTTTATATGTAAAAAGAGGACTAGCTGATCTATCTTCCAAGTCCCTCCTAGACTTAACATTTTTATGATTCTAAGAACCAAATAGGGTATAAGGTCACTTGAATAACTAACACAGCTACTAGAAGGTATTAGTCTAAAAGACAGAGAAAACCAAATTTCACCTGATCACTATCACCATTCATTTTTTTCTCCAGTCACATCTCCCTTCCCATATCAATTCAACTGCAATAAATACCTTCTTCTAGGTTATCAAAATCATAAAAAAATGAAATGTCAGTGCCATAAAAATAAGATCATGCCAGGACACACAATACTCCACCAACATTATGTCTCTGCCCCTATTATTACTTTAGTTCCACCAACATAGGTCATGGTGGAAGTATCTCAAATATCTCGAATAAGAGTCAGTGAATGGTGCACACTGTAGGTCCCCAAGTGACCTATCAGAAGTTCAGCTTTTAAAAGTTTTTTGAAAATATATTAAATTACTATTTTATAGTCACCTAAGAAGATATACTTTGATAACACACTAAAAAAACCAGAACAACTGAACTAGGACACAGTTGGGGGGATGGGGATTAGGTGAAAATCAAGGAATGGAGAGGTAACATGACACTATTACAATATCCCCCAGCAATCCACTGGACTTTCTCATGGTAGAGCTATCCACAGTCAGAAAATAAAAGCAGACAATAGCAGACCATCCACACTAACATTAGTTAAATGAATCTATTCTATTGCTGTTACAAGTATCCTCTTTGATTTGTAGTCAAACTATTAAGACTTAAAAAAAAAGAAAGTGAGCCACAAAGAAGTTATCTCAACTTCAACATTTCCCCACCACCACCACCTACCTCTCTTCTAACCAACTGACCTTCCCGTCACCAGGCATTTGAGACCTATTTGATTTTTCCTCATCCATTATGTGCATTTAGTTGTGAGGTTGTTGTTTCTATATGATCTCCCCTGGAATCTTTGTTATTCCCCTATGTTATATCAGTCCTGGAAAGTTTATCATGCAAAGAGTCTTTTATGTAAACCAACCAAGATCTTTGGCAATGAGGAGTTTGACTATAATGATACATTATCACCAGGTTATATGAGAAGCAATATCATCTACCTCTTTTCTTGGATGTTTCTATCTATGAAGTCACAGGTTGTAGGAATCTGACATGCACTATACTCTGGATACTTTCCATAGCTAGTAAAAATTATT
Source organism: Macrotis lagotis (assembly GCF_037893015.1). Taxonomy (NCBI): domain Eukaryota; kingdom Metazoa; phylum Chordata; class Mammalia; order Peramelemorphia; family Peramelidae; genus Macrotis; species Macrotis lagotis. The sequence continues at coordinate 24,718,867 of NC_133664.1, forward strand.
ACTTAGCCAGAACAAATAAGCACCTGTCCTCAAGATATCTGAAATACCCTTTAAGTTGGTTTCATGATAATAATGAGTATGGAAAGGTATGATTCAATTGAGAAAGAACAGAAAGTCAACAGAGATAGAATCATTTCTTTTTCCTGATTAACTTGGCCAAAATAATCATCTGGGGAATGCTTTGAAAAAAAACATCTTAACCTTCCACAAATCCCTCTTCCCTCCATCCATTGTCACCATCATCCCCAACACCACCCCAGCCTTTGACAAATCACCACACACATGGCTTTGGTGCACAAAGTAATGACTTAAGTAGCAACTTTCCTAGTCCCTTGTCAACAGGGGCAAAAATCGAGAATGATTAAATCAGAGCCCTAGATGAATATGCCCATCAATAGGGGCTAGGGAATCCACACAGGTGCCTATGGCAATGCTGGGTTTTAGTCATGCCAGAAAATGGGATGAATAATTATATGGTTAAACACATTCCAAGGGGATCTGAGATGTCGGTGTTCACCTTGAAAAGGGTGTATTACCTGATGTGGCTGTGAACTGGACCATCTGCTGTAGGAAGGAGCACCTGAAGTCTTGCTGGCTGAGGTCCTCTGGAAAAGAGAGAAAAGAATACATGCTCCTTTTAGCCAGAATAGAACAGGACCAAAAACACCCACTTTAGCTTTACATCACTTTTCACATCAGCCTCAGAAAGTAAGCTTAATTATTTGATCCTAGCCATGGATAAAAGTTGTTTTGGAGTCAGTCCTTTTCCTTCCTTCCTTCCTTCTTTTCCTTCCTCCTCTCCTCTCCTCTCCTCTCCTCTCCTCCTTCCCTCCTTTCCATTCATTCCTTTTTCCCCTGTCATACTACTAATGCTACCATAACCTTTCATATATCATCTTCCCAGACTTCCCTCTTTTTATCTTCTACCCAGCTCAATTCTGCCCATTCTTCAAGGTCCATTTCAAGGAGGAAGTATACTAGGAATGTGACATAGTGCAGTGAGGAATGAATGCGAAACCACAAGGACCTGAATCGGAATCCTGGTTCTGCCATAGGATATCTGTGTGATTTTGGTCAAGAAACTCCCAATCACCTAGAAATATCCTCATATATTGACACACAGTATAAAACAAAATAGGCAAGTGAATGAAAATGTGACCTGGTAGGAGAGGGAGAGAGTACCAGAGTCAAGAGAGTGGTTTAGAATCAGAACTCTGGGATTATCCAGCTCAAGGCCTTCTATTTATAAACAAGGGAATACAAGTTTGAAGTAAGGATGCAGTTTTTGTAAGATCATTCAGGAAATAATGGCAATGCCAGGGTTCAAACTCTCTGATTCCAAATTCATTTCTATTACTGCTGAATTCTCCTTCCTTTCAAGTAGAAGTACTCCAAAAAAAGAAAAAGAAAACAATGGTTTAAATGTCAGAGAACATAAATCCAAGAAGTGTTATTTTCTCCTAACTTGATGACATCATGTGAGTCACCTCTCTTCTCCTGATCTGCTTCTCATTCTTTACAATGAAGGTGTCAGAGTAATAAACCATGTCTTGGGTCCCTTTCATCTCTAAATCTCAAATCCTGTTAAGGTGACTAATATGTGGAAGAGAGTATATAAGTAAGGAAAGGAACAAAGAGAACTGGCAAAGGAGAACAGTGAGTAACTGAAAATATGTTTAATGGTAACTGCAAAAGCAAGAAGAAATGATTTGCTAACTATGAAACTTCCCTTCAGAGAACATTCTTTTCAACAAAAGAAGAAGACAAGCCACAATAAGTCTGTAAAACAATCCAGCCTCAATGGCTATTCAGACACTGGACAGACTGCCAGTTGTTACAGATAGAACAACAGCCAACCAGCTAGGTTCTGGGATCTCTTAGTGTTCATGAAAATTGGCAAAGATTTGAAAAATTTATGTATTTCAGAGATTGTATGTGTATGTATGTGTTTATATGACTCCATCTTCACAAGTCGAAAAACTCTTATAACATCTTCAGATGGGAAAAAACATAATAAATAAACAGCATTTGAGGAGGTCAACTGCCAATTGGACATCTGCTTTCAACATCTCATCACAGAAAATCACTGGCAAGTACAATCATGAGAGACATTTTGTATTATTCAGACAGACTGAACTCTGGAAGGCAGACATTACCTTTGGGGCAATGCCTAGCTTTAGAATGACTATTATTTCAGGTGGAAAATCATGTTCCAATTCCAAACCAAAGTGAATCAGATGGAGCCAGACTAAAAGAGCAAATGAGGTAGACATCAGGGATTTTTGAAAGATGCTACAGAAAGCCTATACAGAATGTCCAAGTCCCTCCTCCATGATTTAAATTGGGAAACATTCAGCATTGCATGACCTTGGGTCATTTCATATGATGAACTCAAGAAAACGTTGCAACAAAGCACAAGTGGTTGGCACAACTTTGAATGGACAGTATATGGTCAGCTACAGGAATATTTTACCTGCATTTCATTTCTTGCTCTCATTATACTCTAGTCAGGAGTCCCAGAGGCAAACAATCTGCTACATATTAGCAAGGGAGAGAGGACAGAAAATTAAATAGAAAAACTCAACTTTATTTTATCTTTCTTCCCTTCGGGTAGGGGGCCTAGGTTGGGCAGAGCTGTTGGAGTCAGTGAAAAGCTTAGTGAGAAAAGGAGATAAATTTTGTTAGTTAACAATGATTCCCAGGCAATCCTTGTTCCCCAAAATCATAATAAAAATTAGTTGAATTTGGAGAAATACTAATTTGAAGACAGAAAGCAAATATATTTTGTTTGGGGGGAGGGAATATGATCATTTACACAATTTGATTCAATGTGGGGATAATAAAGAATTCCTCAGAATTCTACACTGAAAGTATCTTACCAAGGTGATGTATCCCACTGACAGTAGTTACTGTCAGTATGCTCAAAATATCCTTCATTAAGAAAAAACATAAATCCTTTTCATTGCACTTTAAGTCATTTTTTCCTTACATTCGCTCCTTCACAGATGATGATGGTGATGATGATGATGATAAGGATGGTGGTGGTAATGATGTGATAAGGATGATGCCAGTGATGATGATAAGGATGATGATGGCAGCATGACAAAGATGGTCTTGGAGCTTGTAAGTCCAATTCTCAATTCTGATATGAGTTGCATGATCTGGGTAATTCATTTAGACTCCAAGCATTGCATATAGCTCTCTAAGAGAGTTAATTACAGAGAATAGGAAGGTAAAGGAATAAGCATTTATATAACACCTACTACATACTAGGTATTGTGTTAAATACAAATTTCTCTTTTAGAGAAAAGAAATGCTTCCAATCTGTATAGATGGAGGGAATTTTCAAATTGGGGGTCTCCAACACCCATATAATGCTGGGATCTCACATAAATAAACAACTTAATTTTGCTTAATGTTTTAACATACACTTATAAATATATTTCATTTGACTCTCCTAACAACCCTTCCTACAAGAATTTAAAGACAAATATGAAGAATTCCACACTATAGATGAAGAAATTAAGGCACAAAGAGTTCACCGAATCTGTCAAAAGTAGCACAGTTTGTAGATGTCAGCAGAAGGGTCTTAACTTGTCTTCTGGTCCATTAAGTCCCATCCCACGTTATTTCCCCCAGATTAGATCAGCAGATTTTCTCTAGATCGTCACATGCTCTATTTGTTAATGTTCCAGTCACTTCCCTACCTTTTTTCTGAATGTCCTCTGAAATCTCCTAGCCCTCCCCTCTGACCTTGGTTTATTTCTCCTGAATATATCTACTCAATCTATAATAATATGCTAAAAGAAACCATCCTAATATGCCCTAGAGGTGGGAGGAGGTAAGAGGTGGAAGAGGAAGACAGCACCGGTCATCATCAATGATTGGACAAGTCCCTCTATTTTCAGGATGGTGCCTTTTCTCTGGGTTCGTTTTCCCAGAGACGAAAGGAAAGTACCCATCTCACTTTGGTGACAGGCTTGCTTCAGTGACAAAAAGCAAATGTTCAAGATTCCAGACAGTATTTTTCCCTTGAATTCAAAGCTGTACAGAGAATTTCCTGAAATTGGAGTGGTACTTGTGGCTTTGGGATTTACTGGATACTCTCTCCAAACTGCTAATTGGAATGACATCCTAAAAACGTCTTTGTCTTGGAAGCTCCCAAAGAGCCTTCCTGAGACTTGGGGTGAATTGAGGCCACTTCCCCAGCCCTAGGCTGTCCTCAGGTGAGCAGTGACTCAGGGAGGCAGCTAGAAAATGAAAAGTGTGCATGAAAAGACCCACTAGAAGATATGTGAAATGACATTATACACATCGAGTTCAAATCCCATCTATGTGGTTGGTGGCTCTTGTGACCCTGAGAAATCACCTGCTTGAGAATTCAATTTCTTCCTTTGATTCCCTTGAGAACAAGGACTAGTTTTTGTTTGTCTCTATCCTGGCACAGCAGGGACTTAATAAATGTTTGTTGACTTACTCATATGAGAAGGTGACTTAAGCTGTGATGTTCTTATCTGAATCTGCTGGTCCAAGCCCCAGCTTTGCCACACTGCCTATGGTGACCTTGGGCAAATCACTTCCCTCACTTTTAGGCTCAATGTCTTCATCTGTAAAGTGAAAGAATCTAGATGGCCTCTGAGACCCTTCTGCATAATCCTGTCATCTATTGATCATCTTTCATGCTATGATTACTCTCTCATGGCTCTTCCTAGTTCTGAATCTTTGAGTCCGTGATCTAATCAAGTTATAAACTGACCCTAAGCAACCAGCATTGAAACAAAATAGACTATAATGCCCTTGCTTCTCCTATAGACACTCTCTAAGCTATTCCCTTCTGACTTCATCCAAGGCTCCATTGATGTAGATTTTATCTTGATTTTATATGTATAAGATGCTGTAGGCAGTAGGATGGGAAGCAACAAGGCACTAAGAATAAGGAGGTGACAATGCCACTTTCCTCTGCCCAGTTCAGGTTTCATTTGGGTCACTGTGCTTAATTCTAGGCATCATATTTGATAGACTGGGAATGGCTTATAGGAAGATGACATGAAGAAGAATTTGAAGTTTGTTCCCTATGAAAGGCTATTAAAAATCAATGCAAGGAAATTATAGCAAAGTGCAACAAAAGTAACAGCTAGCATTTTTTTAATGCTGTTGGGTTTACAAAATATTTTGTATGCATCTTCACGGTAACCCTGTAAGGAAGGTGCTGCTACTAGCTTCATTTTATGAATTGGGATATGGAAGCTGAAATATTAAGTGGAACTTGGGGTGAATAGTAAATAGAGCCCCAGGCTAGGAGTTAGGGAAGTCCACATTAGATTCCTGTCTCAGACACTAAATATGTGACTTTGGGCATTTAACCTCTCTCAGTCTCTGTTTACTCATCTATAAAATGGGAATGGTAATACTATCAAGCTCAAAGGGCTCAAATGAGGACCTTTGCAAAAGCGCTTGTAGAATTGACGATGATGACAATGACGATGATGATGACAATGATGATGATGATTGCTCCCCTTAGTTGGAGTAATATAGCTTTCTTGGCTAGTATGTCACACTATAGACTCATTGAATTTATGTTGAGGCCTCTCAATTACTTCCCCAAAGTCATCTCAGTGTCATAACCAGGATTTAAATCAGGGAACCTGACTCTTTTTCACACATGAAACCACTTTGTGAATTTAGGTGACAATGAGGCATTGAAAAATGTCTGGTTGGGTATTCCCATTCATGCTCTAGGCTAAAAATCTAAGGATTCTGGGGCGGCTAGGTGGTGCAGTGGATAGGGCACCAGCCCTGGAGTCAGGAGTACCTGAGTTCAAATCTGGTCTCAGACACTTAATAATTACCTAGCTGTGTGGTCTTGGGCAAGCCACTTTACCCCGTTTGCCTTCCAAAAAAAACCTAAAAAATAACTCTAAGGATTCTGCATGGCTATGCAGATTTAGCATTAGGGATTGGTTAACTCTCTTCTTCCTTTGGTGTACCCTCTTCATCTCTTGATACCTACAAAGATGGCAGGCTAACAGATCATCTTTACAATAGTCTTGTTTTTCCAAAAGGGTTCAACTTTCCAAGATTCCCAGAAGCTTCTTCCCTATCAAAGAGCCAGAGGATGACATCAGAGTGGATGGGTATCTGGAGATTATGCAGTCTTCATTTTACAGGTGAAAAAAAACCGAGACCAAGAGAAACCAAATGTCTGGCTTTCAGTCACCTGGTTACCTGGTAACAGTCAGGTAGAGGGACCCAAGCTAGACATCTCAGAGTAAAGGAGGAGGAAGCTGGGCTAAGTTGAAAGTCAATGACTACAATGAATTAATCCTTCTTCCTAAGAGGAGGGAGCTCCTGCTGATAGAAGCAAAGGAAGCTTTCTGATAACAGAGAGCTCATCATTTATTTACTCCATTTCCTATTCCCTGTCTTTAGTCCTGTGGAGGAAGAAAGCTGGAGCTGGCTTCCTGCCTAAGTCTTCAGGGACAAACAACTGTCTATCTCCTTGAAGAAAGCTCTGGTTCCTTGTCTCAAGGCATGCGAAGTGACAGGATGACAATATGGCTCGTGAGTCTTTAAAAGGTCTGAAGAACAAGGGAGGGAGAAAATGCTATCTTTTCAAATGTCTTGGAATAAATTTTTCTTGTCACTGAGGATCTATGTGAAGGACACCAAAGATGAGTCAAAACATCACTGTGTAAGGCTCAACTCTGATATTATTTCTACCAGGAAACCTGACCCAACTCTTGCAGCTGAAGGTGGTCTCTTCCCCCTCAATGTCTCCTAGAGAACTTTGGACCTTTTTTTGGAGAGGGGAAGGGGAAGTCAGATATGTAGGATTTCTTCAGTGAATAGAAATCTCTGGGTGAAAACTCCCTTCACAAAACCAATAGACTATTCATCTGAAATTTAGATTGCCAAAAAGTTGCACAAAACACTGAGGGGTATAAGCAATATGCCCATGTATCAATGAAGACATATCAAAGGCACAACAAAAGTCCAGGAAAGTCCTCAATTTACTACAGTGTCTACCTTTCACAAGTAATCGCCATTAAATTTAGCGGAGGACTTATACCTCTTTTCCCAGCCTCAGTAGGATGTAGGATATTGTTTGGAGCTATCTTAGTATCCTCTTGGCTTAGCCTTGACCTCGATATTATAAGCACTTAATAAGAGATTTCTGAATAAATAAATAATAGAGTACTAAATGAATAGAGTACTAAACCTGCAATCTGGAAGCTGTAAACTCAAATCCTGCCTCACAGGCAGCAATTATCATGGATGAGGAATTCCATTTCATTCTCCCTCAGTTTCCCCATCTGTAAAAGTACTTGATTAGGGATTTCTTTCTAAAGCCTTGATCCAATGAGTTAGATTTTGCTCTTAATGATCAGAAAGACAAGGGAACATAATCATACATCACCATGAATAACAGAAACTCATAATTATATACTTTGTAATTAAAAAGTCAATCACATTCATGATGTTGTATAGTGGGTTAGCAAATGCTGTTGATTATATAGAGGGAATCTCTTTCCATATATATGTGTGTGTGTGTGTATCCATATATCCATATATACTTATATATATATATATATATCACTTTCTATAGATATGTGTTTATATATACATACATGCAAATGACTACCTTCATTTCACATATGAGGGAGACAAAGGATCTTAAGACCACATTGACTAAGAGACACAATGGATTGAACTCCAGACATTCCTGAATTGTGTGGCCCTGGGCAAGTGATTTAACTTCTGTTTTCTTAGCTTTCTTATCTGTAAAATGGAGATAATATAAGCAACTCTCTCCCATCCCTGTTGTAAGAATGTATATAGATGATATTTATAAAGCTCTTAGCAAGCATCCAGCACATACTTAGCTAGAATTATAATAATTGCTATTGTATTTCATTATATATTATAAAACAATATTTTATTTTCATTGTATTAATATTATGCCATACTGAGAAGTGTTATCCTATTTTACAGATGAGAAAACCGTGGTAAACCAAGATTGAGTGACTTGCCCTAGATCACACAGCTATCTAACTCAGGATTTGAACTCAGATCTTTCTAACTCTATGTCCCAGCATTCTATTCACTGCATCACCCAGGTACTAACAACTATGGGTGGGAATAACAACATCATCATCATCAACAACAACATATCTAGTGTTTATTATGTACCAGGTATTATACTAAACACTTTATCACAATTATTTCATTTACTTGTCATAACAACCCTGAGAGATGGGTTCTATTACTATCGCCATTTTACAGATGAGAAAAATTGAGGCAGAGAGTAAGTGACATGTCCAGGGACATCCAACTGTCTAAGATTAGTTTTGAACTCAAGTCTTCCTGAGCCCATGTCCAGTATTCTATCCACAACCCCACCCAGATGTCTCTAACTATGGTGTAACCATGAAACAGATTAATAAATCTTAGACTCCATCACTAATGCTCCACTATGGATGCGTTCAGATATAAAACTAAAGTTTGTAACAGTTTCTTTGAATTTGAAGAATTATATTGAAGAGAGCACTGTGGTTTGGGTATGAGAGTGCAAATACAGAAAAAGCTCTCTAGTTTTGCTAAGTGAAATCCCAAAGTAATCAATATAGACGAAGGGTAACTTTCAGGGACATGAGAGAGGATTTGAAAAATCTCCCCCCAGTTGAAATGTGATGTTGATCTGAGTAAGTAACCTTTGCATGGGAAAACCAAAAAGAGCTCTAAAGTAGATTGAACAAGAGGGATTTCTTGTGTAGGTTGGATAAAACTGCAGCTCTGCCTTAGAAAAGAAGTTCCATAGCTCCAGCACTTTAATTTTGACCAGTAGTGGTCTGTGGTGCCCTGTAGGAAAAGATGTGTAGCAGCTGCAAACCAACACAGGATGGACAGATGGTGATACTACAAAGGAAATGGTCAGCAGATGACATCAGTAATTCTGTGGGGAAGGAGTAAGAAGCAGCTTTGGTGTCAAAGAGAGACCCTGAGAACATCAGCTGCTGGCCTTAAGAGTTTTGCTTGTCTCCCCCCAACACTCCATGATCTGTGTAGATGTAAAAGACTGCAGTGCTCTTATTATTCTCATCATTCTGTTTTATGTAAAGCATCATGGAGTCTGATCTGATCAATAAAACAGTAGCATCAGATGGGGTCTTGGAAGTGGTCAATCTGAATAACCATTGACCTAAAGGAGGCTCTGAGTTTGAATGTTTTCATGGGACCCATGTCAGAGGGGAAATATGAGGCTACAGTTTAAGTGGTCCTCCAAAGCACCAAGGCATTCTCATTCTCTTTTGTTGTTCTTTTCATACCTCTGAGAATTACTCTGAATTCTTTATTCTTAGAGGAGCCAAAAGGTCTTAGAAATGGGGAAATCTTCATTTTACAAATAAAAATAAATAAACCTTGAGACCAACAGTGATCAAGTGTTATGTCCATAGTCGAGTTTTTTAGGGCTTCTACAAAAAAAAATGGCCAAAGACTGATTCTCTACATGGGACTCCTGCAATTCCCACATCATCAAGGAAATCTGCAGAGGTCAGAAGGAATTCTATTGAAGAAGTGGGAAAAATCAGTTAAATGATGAGGACCCCCCACCTCCCTATAAGAAGTTCCATGCTTAAGAGATGAGATTCTGTCATCTTCCTAATGGTGGACTATTTGGAATGGTGAACATTATCCAAACTATTGGAAGCATCCTTCCTTTTGAAACTTTCCCTGGGCCAACAGGCTAGTCTCATGCTCATTGCTAAATACCTAACAGCCCCACTGAATCTATCCTAAGCAGGACCAATGTGCTTCTCTTCAAATTGAAAAGTGTCCAAGAATTTTCTTTGCAAAATGAATCAGCTGCAACATTCATATATCCTTTGAGGCTCATGTCTTTGATGAATACAAGGAATTAATCAACCAACAAGTATTTATCAAGCTCCAGCTACTTGCCAGACATTGTAATGGGTTCTGAGGATGCAAAGAAAAAATAAACAGCCCCTGTTTTCAAGGCACTTATATTCTAGCAGGAGGAACAGGATAGGCATAAAAGAACATATTTCAATGTTTCTGAGTTCCACAATTTCATTGGTATAAGTATTTCTTCCCATTCATGTAGATTATAATTTCTCTATGCCAGAGCAGACTTTTTTCCTCACAAATCTACCCTGTGTTAATTGTCACAATTAACTATGAGAGGAAGAAGTAGAAAGGGGGAGAAGGAGAATTATAAAACTTTAATTGTTAAAATTTTTACTGCCATCAACATACAATTACCAAATTACAGGAGAAAAATTGAAATTCATTTAAAGAAAATAAGAATTGAAAATCAAATATTCAGAACTCTTAACACACTTACTATTATATAAATATATGGCCCAATGCAATATTTAAGACTCACAAGAGTTTGGAGAAAGACTGCCCTCTTCAGACGTACTTTTTTATATTATTACTGTTCTAACTTTTAAAAATCCAGTGTTATTCAATAATCCTTTCTCTAAGGGGGAAAAATAAAATGAAAGAAATATTTTTCAAATCAGAGTTGGTTGGTAATTAAAAGAAAACAATTTCAAGGAAAGAAAACCAAAGCAGTTTTGAAAGTGGCTGTCTATTTAGTCTGTCCCTAACTTGCCAAAATCACATTTCTTATAAATATTGCACATGGCTCCTGGATATTCTAAACATGTGCTAGACTTCAGAGCTGTAATTAATTAATGGAGCTGTCTGAGCCTGAGATGTTTACTTAAGCTGTCATATATCTGTGTGTTCAGAACAACCACCTGAATTCACAATCATTGGCTTCCCTGACATTAGAATATTTAATAACCACAATGAGCTCCACTCTCATTTCACAAAAAGCCCTTGTTTCCTTTCTGTCAGTCCTAACACCCCCAAAACTGCAATTAAGGGAATTGTCAGAAGGATGGTCATCATACATACTTGGTCTGCCAGAAAAGTATTGTGTTTCTGCCTCCAGCATCCTTTGTTTTCTGAGAATGTTATAGTTGGGGCACAAGGACAAGATTTTAAAACACTAAACTATTTCTTACATTTTCCCTCAATATAATTAAATCCAAACAATAATATAACAATAATAATTCACATAGAATGATATCAGAGAAACCTGGGAAGATTTGTGTGAACTGATTCAGGATAAAGTAAAGACTAACATGAGAACAATTTATCCTGAATAATTCAATAAATTGAATAATTTATAATAGCAAAGAAAAATAACTTGAAAATAATTAAGAATTCTGGAAAACCCAATGATTCACCCCTATTCCAAAGGACCGATGATGAAGTATGTTATCCATCAACCAGCGGAGAGGTGATGGTTTCAGTGTATAGAATGAGTTATCCATTTTTAAATATGGACAATGTTCTATTTTTTGTTTGACTATGAATATGTTTTACAAAGTTTCTGGGTTTTTTCCTTTTTTAATTACCTTGATGGGGAAAAGGAAGGGAAAGAAAATCAATGCTTGCAAATTGAAAAATTAAAAACAAAAATTATAATTTCTAGATGCTAACATAATTATTTGCAATCAGTATGCTAAATTCAAATTTTAAAGAAGATTAAAACAAGATTTGTTAACATCCTTAAATGTTTCATGTCCTATTTTATGATGCAGGAAGGAGTTCTATAGAAAATAGCATCTATAATATGGTTTTTCTTAGTGTGACCACATTAAATCCTCAAAGAAAAAAGATATAAAAATAGGGAAAGAACAAAATGTCAATTTAGAAAGGTCCACTGAACCACAATTTTAAAGGGGATTTCTTTCTGAAAACTGAATCTGAGTTTGGAGGAAAGCAGTACAAGTGCAGCACACCTAATTTCCCTTCTATTTTGCATAAGTAATATATGGAATGGTAGAACCGAATAAATAGAGAACCACTTCCATTGTAATTGAAGGAAGGGAGCTCAAAGTCGATATGTCCCAGCATGTGCTTCTCCCAGCCTCTAAGATTCAGTTGCATGTATAATTGATAGGCTGCCATTTTTTATGATGGGTAAAATAGTAGTAAATAAATGATGAAGGCTTAAAAATATCACTCATTTGCCAGGAAATTTCAGTGTTTCTTTGAACCAATTATAAATTGCTCCTATTATTCCTGTGTTTCCACCAAGGTCTTCCCCCCCCCTTGGTTCTATTGCCCCCACATTCCTTGGAAAGGAAGATAATTCACCATGAATCCTAACTTTGCTTTGTAGTTTCACATGGCTTCAAAGCCATAGCAGATGGGGAAAAATTAAGCTCTACTAAAGGAAGGACCCTTGCTAATACATCTCAGCTAACCAAGAATGATGGCCTCAGCATCACATCTGTACAGCAGAACAATGAGATCAAATCCATTGCTCTCATTTTACAAATGAGGACACTGAAGCTCACAAATTTAAGTGGTTCCCAAGGGTCACAAAAATAATCAACAAAGCCAGAATTTGAACTCATGTGCTATAATATCAAATCAAAATGTTTGACTGTTTCATGGTTTTTCTACCTATCTTTTTATCTTCTCCCCATCCATCAACCAAATAAAATATAAGTGCCTTCAGAACAAGAAAATTTTGTCATTGTTTTCCTGATACCTTCCTTGAATTTATACAGAGGTAGCTAGGTGATGCAGTTAATGGAATGCTATACTTGAAGTCAAGAAGACCAGCATTCAAATCCAACCTCAGATACTCCTGTGTCTCTGAAAATCAAAGCAAGTCACAATCTCTCCAAACATGAGTTTCCTCTTCTATAAATTGGGATTAATGGCAGCAACTACTTTTCTGGGCTGTTGTAAAGTCACAATGAAGTAATATTTGTAAAGCCCTTTGCATACTTAAAATTCTAAATAAATGAAGTTACTCCCTCCAATAGTAAAGAATCACAGAATTGCAGAAGTAGAAGGGTCATCGAAGGTCATCTAGCATCTGGTTGGACAAGAATACTCTCTAAAACAAATCCAACTTATAATGATTGAGACATATCACAATCTTATCACATGTTTTCAGCTTCAGTGACTCTGGTCTATGCCTTCCATAGAAAACTACTCACCAGGCTAGAGATTTTCTTTAAGTCTTTTACCAAAATAGCACCTAGATTGTCCAGATGTGGCCACTCTCTCTCACAGTATATGACTGGTTTTCTGATTTTCTAATTATGCCCAAAATCTTTGAAAGTGACACATGATATTGAAGTTACTTAGTAAAATCTTTTCTAAGTTAAACTGAATTAGAGACTCCAGGGCATTCATTTCTCATGACAGGGCTTTATGAATACATGCTAGGACATGAACTCCAGCATCAGAGAAATTTAGAAAGTTGACCTCAGTAGCTCCAATAAATTTTTAGTTCTAAACTCAATCACTTTTATTGGTTCATCAATATTTATTAGCACTGTGTTTGTCTGAGGGGGGGTCATTTCATACCCTGACTCTTTGAAGGAAGCCTCTGATAACCCAGCATATATAGTAGGAAGACTGACATGTTGTATATTTTCATAGAAACAAAGTTCTAAGAGTAGTAGTTCAGACTCAGAAGTCACCAAATTACACCCTCACTTTACAGATCAGGAATCTGAAATAAATGATGTGTACTAAGTTGCTCAAGTTCATATAGTTAGAAATGATTAGAAGAGGTATTTGAACCTGGATTCCATATCCATCCAATGACTATAATCTCTAATTCTATGATTCAAAGAATATTTGACAACCAGATAAATTTTCAAACCATAAGACCACACTGTCTCTCCTTTTCAGAGATGGACTTTTTGTTCCTATTTGATCCAAAACTATGATTGCATCAGAAGGAAGATAGACCTGGGAACCATCACCACCGAGCATTTATTCATTTATAGCTTATATTGTTTTAGCAGCATCACAAATCTAGAATCAAAAGTAAATTGGAAGTCAATTCTTCCTGACTCCAAGGCTAGCATACTATTCTTTTCATTACAACAAGTTGCCTATCATATGACCAGAAAATTTGCAGATATATCACATGAAACTCAATGAGTTGCTAAACACCATCTCAAAAAGTTCTCAAAATCCCCTTTTCTTCTAAATATTTTAACAATGACAGTGACAATGACCCAAACCATGATCATGGATAGTCATCATAATTGAAACCCACCCTAAGGGAAAAGTCACAGTCATTCTATATTGGGTTATATAATGATAACCCTAGTATAATAAAAAACAAACAGAACAAAACAGCTCTCTAGTGAAGTCATCTGTTTGGAATTTCATTCCAAGTAAAGAAAATATTAATAAAACCAGCAATGTGTTGAGTTTATCTGACAAAAATCACTGATCACTGCATATGCTATACTTATAGGTGACAGCTGAGTCTCAGGTAGTTATCAAATTTGGGTGACCAACCCTAAAAGTGTCTCAGCAAGTGCTCATACTGGAGCTGCTAGTCCTCCTGAACATTCTATACACCCCATGCTCACAGAAACAGAGAAGTTATGAAGAGAGGAGTGTTTGGAATTTAAGATCATGAGCTGTTGGACATTTGGAGATTAGAGTAATCAGGTTTGAGATGTTCAAAAGACAATGAATATGCAAGAATAGAAGTCAGAAAAGAAGTTGGGAGTGAACAAAACAGAGACTTTTTTTTAAAGTGAGATTCATAAAATGGCCCATAGCTCATAAGAGCACTAACCCCACTCAGATTCAGATTCAAGTCATAGCATTTATCTCAATCCCTTCAATCAATATGCATTATTAAGCTCAATCTATATGGAAGACATTATGCTAAACCCTATGGGTCACAAAAAGAGGAGTGAAATGGGAAGGGAATTAAGAAATTTTGAAGTCTAGTTGCTTATCAACATAAACAAGCCAGACAAGGAAAGGACAGCAATAAAACAGTAGATCATTTAATTGGACTGGAAGTAAATAGTAAAGCAACCAGCATCCAATTCAACCCTTATTTCCTGAAAATGAGCATATTTTCATTACCTTCCTTCCTCCTTCCTTCATTCTCCAGCACTTAGGGAAATTAAATCCTATCAAAATCATCTCTCTTTTAGAGAAGGTATAGAGAGGTTCTTTATGAAACCAGAAAGAAAGATCTGGTATCTTCAGAGCAGACAGTCTTAGTATCACTGATTAAACTCCTGCCAATATCTATAACCCATCCTTCCTCCAGCCTAAGTATTTCTAGGCTAGGCTTGCCTCATAGATCATTCATCATCCACCATATGCATCTCCATGACCTAAAAACCTCACCATCATCTCCACTCTGCCTCTCCTCCTTCATGGTTATAAATGTGAAATATGCTTCTCTTATTCCTCTATTTTCCCAGAACTCATCTTACATCCAATCCCTTTATATCTTCTAAGCACACGACCTCCTGGAAAATGGAGTCATTCATTGTTCACCCTCAGGGATGATTCCTGTTTGGATCCAGTAATACTGTTAAATGTAGTCTACTTTGGCTATGCCTATTACATCCTTCCTCCTTGCAAATTACATAGATGTGTGGATCACAAATGCAATGGACATCCAATATATGACATTCATTAAACCACATAAAACATAGAGTTGTATGTAGTACAATCATCATCAATTGCTTACATATATCATCTCTTTACTCATTACCCAGAGAGGGTATAAGTCAGCCTGTTCACTGACTCAGTAGTTCTAGTGTTTCTACATTGACCCATTGTTGTTTCTGCATCCATAGTCTCTATCCCCTCTATCTGGTCCAGTGTCTTCAGACCCATTGTCCTCTAGTCCTCTGGGCCTGTAGATTGGGAAAGGCTGAATGATGCTATTTCCAAACTCTACTGAAGGCTCTACAGATGAACTTTGTGCCTTGGGGTCCCTATACCAATATACATAGAGTGTGAAATGGGAAGGTGCAGTCTTTGCATTCAGACATCCTACTATGTCTAGGCAGAGCTTTCCAATCCTAATGGGTACCAACATTCAGTTTCCTATCCATCTGAGCATTGACTTAGATACTCTCCATATGGCCCATGAGGTAGTGCTTCCAATTTCCAGTCACCAGGGGATAAATCCTTGGAAATTGCTTCTTTATTTTCCATGTTTCCTTTCAGTCTATCCATAAGCACATATTAAGTGACTATTATATTCCAGACTCTGCAGTCCCTGACCTCAAGAGGCTCACAGTCTAATGTAGCTTCTCAGTCTGTTTTGGTGTAGGCTGATGAATAACATGTTTTTCAATTGTTTTGTATAATTTGATGCCCCACTGGTCAATCTCATAGGACTTGATCCCTAGGCTGGTACTGCTGCCCCCAAATTCAAACAGCATTGCATTGCTTTTTTCTCTCTTTATTCTTTTGAGAGAGATCAAAGTATGAAAACAGATTTATTTCAGCTATTTTTCCCCATTTGTGAAATATCTATAATAGTTGGTTTTAGGTTGCTACTTTTTGAACCAAGAATCTAACAGTAGGAAGTTAGGGTTCTGGACTAAAAAAATCAAAGAGTAAGAAAGTGAATACTGTGGTATCATTCCTGGTGACATTATTCATGCCCAATAGATACATGATAAGTTGACTTTGCTGAGTTTCTGGTTAGGCCTCCAGGATATTCAATTGTAGATGATTGAAACACTAATGATGGTGCTCCTGGCAAGGTGTCATTCTAGACATTTTTATTGCTGTTCAGTAGTATCTGTCTTTTCATGATCCCATGAACCATAGCATGCCAAGATCTTTTGTCCTCCACAATCTCTCCAAGTCTGTACAACTTCATGGTCATTGTTTAAATGATACTATATCCATCTCATCCTCTGCTGTCCCCTTTTCCTTTTACCTTCAATCTTTCCTAAGGGTCTTTCCAATGATTCCTATTTTTCCAATATGTGTCTAATGTATTGAAGCTTCAGCTTCAGTATTTTACCTTCCAGTGAATAATCTTAAATAATTTCTTTAATTATTGATTGAGTAGATCTTTCTGATCAAAGAACTTTCAAAAATCTTCTCCAGCATCCCTATTTGAAAACATCCATTCTGCAGTATTCAACTTTCCTTATAATTCAATTCTCCCAACTATATGTTGCCATTATACATTTTTGGCTCAAACCAATTAAGGTAGTTCCTGGAATTCTTCACCTGCTAGATATTAATCTTGGTCAGAATAATTCTTGCTAAATAGCACAATAGAATTGTTGAATTCAGTAGGTCAGGATGAATTCAGAAAAAGTCAACCCTCCATTGCCCAAAGAATAAAAAGATCTCCAAGAGACAGAATATACAAGATCAGTTTGCTCAGCACTTCACCATAAGCGTCAATAACAAATTTACTTTTGCCAATAGCTAGATACTGCACACAAAGTTTCCTAAAATAGTCTGCCAATAGAAGGCTGGTATGCCATTCATTGGTCTTACAATGTGCTAACTCTGTGAACCTACTCTCTATCCTGCTGCCAGTGTTCATGTATGCCATTAGAATTTAAAATAAAATAGGATGGTAGAGACAAAAGAAGGGACTTTAGGGATTTAGGCCAATATACAAATTGAACACAGATGAGGAACTTGAGGTTAGACAGAGAAGCAAAATTATTTGTCCAAGGTCCTATAATAAGTGGTGTTGGACCTGGGACTAATCCAGTTCTTGGTTCCCCTGAAAAAAATTTCCTCTTACTATACCAAGTCACAGTGACTTAATATTTCTAAGAACAAACCTGTATGTGTATAGTATATAAATATATATATATATATATGTTGGTATGTGCATATATACATTGTGTATATTATATTTTACTTATATATCATCCTATATATATATATATATGTATATGAATCTATGTAAATATATGTGTGTGTGTCTAAGGATGTCATATAAGAATGACTTGACTCTCTGCCATATCCCTGACCTCATATAATTTTGAAAAATAATTTCAATAATAGGGCTT
The DNA here is from genome assembly GCF_037893015.1 of Macrotis lagotis. Taxonomy (NCBI): domain Eukaryota; kingdom Metazoa; phylum Chordata; class Mammalia; order Peramelemorphia; family Peramelidae; genus Macrotis; species Macrotis lagotis. Next base: position 24,736,758 of record NC_133664.1, read on the forward strand.
GAAAATCCTACAGCAAATACACCTTTTGGAGGAATAAAGACAGAGAAATTAAGAAAAAAATATCAGTCTTGTTGCTTCTGTCTCAACTTACTGTTGAATAGAGATGGCATTTCACCTCTGGACTCCAGCCAGGGTCAAATAAATGTTTTTCGTTTCAGCCATATAAGTCCAAGATGCTCACCCCTTGCTTAAAGGATCCATTTCTCACCCAAATTCTCCCCACCCACAATGCTAATCCACCAACCTACCTTCAAAGGTTAAAGGCCACTATTTAATGATTCAGTTTTTGGTCTTTAGAAAGGATCCTCATTTCTTTCCCCTTCTCTCCAGCCTCACTTGCTTGTTGTACCCAGCCAACTATGTCCCTGTGTGCGGCCAAGAATCTAACTGGCAGGATTCGGCATAATTTGAAATTGCCAAGTCAACACAATGCCCCTCTTCTGTTTGAAATACTGAACAATTAGAGCTGTAGGGGATATAATTCCAGACAGAGTTCAGCCAGGCAATGTCATTCTTTATGTACAGATTTCTCTATGGATGTGTGCATATGCATATTCATATGTAAATAATATATGCATATATACATAGATATATACCTTATTTTTTAAAAAAAATCAGAGGTGTCTCAAAGATTTTTACAATAGATTGGGGTTAGTCTTTGAAATCACCCAAATTTATGCATCGAATTTAAAGGCTGCCATCCTCTTTGTTTAAAACAAAAGGTGGGCCTATCATTCATCCCACCTTTAATACAGAAGCACAGATATATATGGAAAGACAGCCCAGAGAGAAACAGCCCTGTCCTCTGGTGCCTGGCCTGTCTCCTTGCAGCCTGAAGGTATAAATAATGAGCCTGCAGAAGGGACTGACAGATTTTATCTCAGAGACACCGAACTGAATGACTCCATTAGCATTGTTCCAAATGAAAAAGTCTGCCTCCCTATCTGGGGACTGGAGGAGGCTGCCATCAAGGCGGGAGGCTCTCTGAAGCTTTTCAGCTCCCATTTGGACCTGGATTCCTTCCCTAAAACTAAGGACAGCCTCCATTCCCACCCCCTCTCCTGAATGCCACAGAAGCCAAGCCTTGTGTATTTCTGGACCTAGCTGTTTTAACCAGAAAAAAAGGAGCTACTCAGAAATGAACCAAGGCACAAGCCTCCATCCTCCCCCACCTGAACTATGGCGCCCTTTCCTCCCTCTAGTAGTGAGGCTCTAGAAACCTAGACAAGCTAGCTAAAGCTAGACAAACCTAACTAGACAAACTCAGAGTGACAGTCTCTGTCTCACTGCCCAATTCAATCGTTCATTCATTGACTTATCTTCTGGGGTTACCCTCTCTAACAAGTGATCAAAGATATTTGTCCTCCCTAACAATTTTATTTTCTTTCTTTATTTAAATTTAAATATTTAAATTCATTTGTTTTCCAGCTATATGCAATGGAAATTTTCCACCAATCATTGTTTTGGCAAGATTTTGAGTTTTACATTTTTCGCCCTCCCTCCCTTCCCTCCCCTCTCCCCTTGACATAGAACGATCTAATCTAGGCACTAAATGTGTAACTATGGTAAGACATAGATCCATATTACTCACAGCAATTTTATTTTCCAAAGAGAGCCATCATGAGCATCAAACAAATATGGTGGAGTAAAGGCAGGAACTCACATGAGCTCTCGCAAATCTCTTCCAAATAACATTCAAATAGTGTGTGTCAAAATGAATTCTGAGGCAATAGAACCAACAAAAGGGCAATATAAAACAATTTTCTAACCCAAGACAACCTAGAAGGTTGGCAGAAAAGGTCTGTCTCACTGGGGTAAGAGTAGAGTCTTAGACTAAGGTCCCTCCAAAGCCCAGACTGAGCCCCTGCAAGCCAGCATCAGTCTTGGGGGTAATTGAATTAGTGATTGCATCTGCCAGAGTTCTTAGCCAGGCAGTTTCTGGTGCTCTCAGCCCACAGATGGTAAAGGGATCAGGCAAGTGGTCAGAAGGAGATTATAGAGGACTCTTTATGGACATAGGAAGCAGAACTCTGTTACATTGCCAATAATTTGTGGGTTACAGCATGAGAAAGAGAATTAGGAAGAAACCACTAGCAGCAATGAGGATCTCGGACAGAGTTCTCAGATGGACAAGAGTGCTAGTAGTCACTCATAGACTAGAACACAGATCAGAAGAGCAGTGACCACATCTCTCCTTAGTTCATACCACCTTAGAAGAACTGAAAACTTACAAATCCCCACTAACTCTGAAAATAGCAGTATAAAAAGTCTGAAGTTTGGAACAGTTCTCCCCCCACCTTGACAGGAGAGTTCAGCTTAAAATAAGGTTAAAAGTCAGGAAACAGGCTGAGAAAAAATGAGTAAATAACAAAAAAAATTAATCATAGAAAATCACTATGGTACAAGGGAAGATCAAAACAGAATGGATTAAAAAAATGTCAAAACAGTTATATGCAAAGCAAGAAAGAAAAATGTGAATTGATCTTGTGTTCCAAAACACAATTCCTAGAGGTGTTCAAAAATATTTGAAAAATCAATTAAGAGAGGCAGAGAAAAAAATTAGGAAAATAAATAAGAGTAAGCAAGAAAATTATGGGAAAAGTTAATAGATTGGCAAAGGAGATGCAAAAAACAGAATAGGTAAACTGAGACAAAATTCTACTCAAAACTCATTAAAAAACAGAATTGACCAAATAGAATATATATATATATATATATATATATATATATATATATATGAAACAATTGACTAAAGAGAAGACTTCATTAATAAGTAGACATGGCCAAATGGAAAAGGAAGTGCAAAATTCACTAAAGAAAATAATTACTTAAAAATTAGAATTGGGCTAGAGGAAGCTATTGAATCCATGGAAACATCAAGAAATAATAAAAAGAAATTCAAAAGAATGGGGGGAAAGGAAGAAAATGTAAAATATTTCTTTGAAAAAAAATATCTGAAAAAATGGATCAAGGAAAGAGAATTTAAAAATTCTGAGACTACCTCAAAGTCATGTTCACAATAAAACAAAAGATATTACCTTTCATCAAATTAACAAGGAAAACTGCCTTGATTGTCTAGAACCAGAGCATAAAATAGAAGTTGAAAGAATCCCCCCCCCAATAACTTCCTAAAAGAGATCCCCAAATGAAAACTCCCAGGAATAGTATAGTTAAACTTCAGAGTTCCCAGGTAAAGGGGAAAATATTTTAAGTACCCAGAAAGAACTAATTCAAATTCATGGAACTATAGTAAAGTAACCCAAAAGTTAGCAGCTACTACATTAAAGAAGTGGAGGGTTTGGAATATGATATTCAGGAGGGCAAAGAAGCTAGAATTACAACCAAGAATCACCTACCAAGAAAAACTAAGTAAAATCCCTTTTTGGGGTAGGGAATATATATTTAATGAAATAGAGAATTTCTAAGTATTCTTGATGAAAAGACATGAACTCATTCATAAACTGGAAACGGATAACAGTAAAATACATGATTTCTACATAACAGTGATACCATAGCATATTAGGAAAGCATGGACTAGTTTACATGTCAGATCTATGAATAAGGAAAGAATTTATCAAAACAAAAGTTAGAAAGCATTACAGAATGTGAAATGGATATTTTTTATTACATTAAATTAAAAAGATTTTGCACAAACAAAACTAACATATTCAAGATTAAAAGGAAAGCAGAAAATTGGAGAAAAATTTATAATGATTTTCTCTGATAAAAACTTCATTTCTCAAATTTATAGAGAACTGAAATAAAATTATAAGAATTCTAGTCATTCCCTGGTTGATAAATGATTAAAGGATATGAACAGGCAGTTTTCAGAAGAATCAATCAAAACTATCTCTAGTCAAATAAAAAAAATTCAGCAAATCATTACTGATAAGAGAAGTTCAAATTAAATGAACTCTGGGGTACTCACTAGGGCAAGAGTAGAGCACAGCCTCAGATAGACCCCATTGCAGCCCAGACTGAACCCCAGCAAGCCAACATCAGTGTGGTTGACTACTGTGATGGAAAAGGAAAATGACAAATGTTGGAGGAGATGTGGGACAACTGGGGTACTAATGTACTGTGGATGGAGTGGTGAACTGATCCAACAATTTGGAGTTACACAACTTCATATCCTTTGAGTTAGTAATACCACTAAAAGGTCTGTATCACAAAGAAATGAAAAAGAAAAAGAAAATGAACTATATGTATAAACACAATTATAGTAACTCTTTTTGTGGTAGCACAGAATTGGAAACTGGAGAAATATTCAACAACTGAAGAACGGTTAAACAAGTTGTGAGGTATGTTGTGATGGAATACTATTATTCTATAAGAAATGACAAGTAGAGTGCTTTCAGAAAAACCTTGACTTACGTGAATTGACACAAAGTGAAGTAAGCAGAACCAAGAGAGCGTTGTAAAGAGCAATAGCAATATTATACAATAATCAGCTGTGAACGACTTAGCTATTCTCAACAATGCAATGATCTAAAATAATTCTGAAGGACTTATAATGAAAAAATAAAGAAAAATGTGTAATAGAGATTGAATGCAAAGTATAATTTTTTTTACTTTATTGGGATGTTTTTGTTGTTTTTTTCTTCTTGTCTGTGTTTTCTTTTACATGACTAATGTGGACATATGTTTTGCATGATTATACGTGTATAACCCATATCAAATTTCTTGTCTTATCAGTGAAGGCAGGAGGGGGGAGAGAGAGAATTTAAAATTCTAAATTCTAAAAAAAGTTAAAATTTGTTTCTACATGTAATTAAAAATAACAAAATATTAAAGCTTGAAAAAAAAAAAAGAGTGTCAATTGTTCCAATTCTGCAACACAGGGGGAAAAAGGGGGAAAAATGAACAAGAAATCATTGGGTGCTTCAAGTAAAAATACCTGCATCCCATGATTGTAAGGATTCTTTATCAGATCTGAGAGAAAGGAGGTCCACTAGCTGTTCACTGGCTACTTTTGCTGAGTGCTATGGAATCTAGAGATGTTGCTTCAGATATACTAGAAACTATTTCCTTTGACAGGGTAAAGTCAGTTTGCTCAGGAGTGATAGAAGGAACCAAATGACTAGCTGCATCTTTCATGTTTTACCCAGATCTATGAACATATTTTAAAATAGTAATAGTAATAGGACTTAGAGAGCATTTTAAGGGTTACAAAGCTCTTACAAATATGATCTCTTTTTATTCCCACAGCAACCCAGAAAGAGAGATGCTTAATGTTATTCATCTTTTACAGAAGAGGATGCAGAGGTCAGTTAGCACATGAAATACATTTGAACTCAGTGCTTCCTGACTTCAAACTAGCTGCCTTCATGTTTTTACTTTCTCAGATTTCCATCACCAAGAAGAACCCTCAGCAAGGTACTTACCATGTGGTACTTTTGCTTGTTGATTGATTAGTCTTATTTGTAGATAAGATAAGCAGAGAGCCAGATAACAAGTGACTTCCCTAAAATCACAGTGGTGGAAAAGTGACCGGAATTCAAATAGAAAGATAGCAAACTCTTCAGGGACTCAACCCTACCTTGTCCCTGTTTCTTATTGCCTGTGTAACCCTGGCAAGTCAAATAACCGCTCTGGGATTGGTTCTCTATAAAATGAGGTAGTTAGAAGAGATCATCTCTAAGGCATCTTCTATTTCTAAAGCTAAAATCCTATGAACCCAAGTCTTACCTTTTTCTGCTAAAGAATCAGAGATCATATCATCAGTGAGATATCATTTGAAAAGGACCTCTCAAATTAGGATTCCTTTCAAGTCAGTGTCTTCTTTTTAGAGATAAAAAGACTTAGGGCAATGAAAGCAAGTCACTTATCCAAGGCAGTCCTAAGTATCAGAGGCAAAACAGAACCCATGAACTCTGTCCACAGCCAGTGTTTCCTCCATCCCCCTAGTGCCATGTTCTAAAATTTAGTGAGATCTTAAGCCTGTTTTATACATACTAAACATATAAGAAAATCCATTTTTAATATGAAGTGAAAATTATATTTCTCCCCCAGGCTCCTTTGTATGAATTTTTCAAAGCCAACATTCATAAAATAGCCATGATTCTCAAGTGGGAAGACCCCATATATAGCCAATATGGAGGACAAGAAGGAAAAGAAAAGGATTTAAGGGAATAAAAATAAAGCAAGGTCACATACACCTTGCCAACTTCTGATCCTACTCGTAATTAATTTTTAATCAGCACTAATTTGTACACATATTAATGCTTGGATTTATCAAAAGAATTAATTAGGGGATAATTATTTGCTTAACAAAAAATGATTCTTCAATTTACAAAAGATTCATCAGAGTATTCCTTCAAATAGCAAGATTCCCTGGAGAATTTAAAATGAAACCTATTTCCTGAAAGGGTCATTCACATAAAGCTTTCCCAGAGCAACTTTCTGCTGACCAGTACTTTAGCTGCCTCATCTCCCAGGCCTTCAATGGTTTTCCCCATATCTTCACCTGTAGATGTCAGAGCATAATAGATCTGGAAAAGCAATCAGTATCCTGGACTAATTATTATCTGCACAAGAATTTCCCTCTATAACCCACCCAACAAGAGTTCCCTAAGGGTTTGCTTTAAGACCTTGAAGAAATCTTTCCTTTTCTTCTTGGTAAAGGTCAATGGTCACCTCTTCCATTAATCCTTCCCAATTTTCCCCAACTCCTAAAGAATACTTTTCCAGTGACCCAGGTCACTCTTAAGAATTTATCAACAGCTCACACTAATATAGCACTAGAAGACTGGGAATCAAATTTAATCCTCACAACATTGGGAGCTAGGTTATCCCCCTTTCACAGAGAGGAAAACTAAGGATCAGAGAAGTTATGACTTGCCCAGGGTCGTATAACTAGTAACCATGATATGTATTTATAATAGCTCATTATTCATATAAATATATGAATATATATATACCCATTATCCATCTCTCTCTCTCTCTCTCTATATATATATATATATATATATATATATATGTAAACACACACAAAGAGAGAGACTGAGACAGAGAAAGAGTGTTTAAGTGACTCACCTAGGTAAGTAGGTGTGTCAAAGATGGAACTTAAACTCAGATCAGTCCAGAGAGGGAAGAGGATTTGCATAAGGTCACTCAGGAAATTAATGACAGAACAGGGGTTGGAAACTAGGTCCCTCTAACTCTTTACCATGCTAACATTCTCTCCCTTCTGCTGAATAAAGCCTTCTATTATCATTTTGAGCCTCTCTACAGATGATCAACTCCCCTCAGCAATCAAAGAGACAGCAAAATTCTCTGACCCTCTAACTCCTGGGGAGGTCATCTGACAGCAACAACATCTATTGTCAAATCCATGAGGTGGGAGTAACATGGGTCATAATGAAATAGAGGCATAATGTTTCTGAGGACAGTTGCAAGAAGACTGCATCAAGAAGAAAAGGAAGCAATTGTCTCAATCCAAGGTATGGATAAGTCTAGTCTTTCATAACAAATTATATTTAATTTTGATCTTTCTTTGTCATGAACTAAAGAAAAAAATAGAAAACAGGAATCAAGTAAACGTTATTAAATATGCAATATGAGAAACTGGATAGCATTAGAGAAATGCAAGATGGGAAAAGAAAGTAGGCTAGCCAGGCTGGAGTAGTAAGGGATAACAAATCGACAACCCACATCCTCCATTAGTATCCACTTGGTGTCAAAGCATCTATTGATTGGTGAGTTTCTGGAAGGGGCCATCATTTCACAAGGTGGCCAGGTCACCTCCTCCCTTTCATATAGTACTTTCACCAATTATAATATAAATTCCTTGAGATAATCCTTTATTTCTTTGCATTTATATCCCTAGCCTTTAACACAGAAACTGATACATAATATGCTAGGTGTTTAATACCTATTTTTCCTATTATCAATCCTCCTATCTAATCTATCTATCTATCTAACTATATATAATATAATATATATATATATATATATCTGACTACCAATCTGGCTATCTTTTTGTCTGTCTGTATATCTTTCTATCCATCCATCTATCTCCTAGTTTTCGCAAAATGTCTTAATACTCATTATTTCATGGATCCCATTCACTATCTAGAGAACCTTATAGACCCATTCTCAGAACAATTTAATTTTAAAAAGTCTTCAAAATTAGGGGCGACTAGGTGGTGCAGTGGATAGAGCACCGGCCTTGGAGTCAGGAGTACCTGGGTTCAAATCCAACCTCAGACACTTAATAATTACCTAGCTGTGTGGCCTTAGGCAAGCCACTTAACCCCATTGCCTTGCAAAAAAAAATCTAAAAAAAAAATCTTCAAAATTGAAGAAAATTCTAAATTTCAATTAGAGTTGAGTGAGAATAAAGATGTCCCCACCCCATTCAATCACCAACCACCTATCCAAGTATGTCTCATCTCTAGATTAAAGAAATCTTATCTAGAAGAAGAAGACCCTAGCTCACTTGGTGACTCTCATGGTGAAGGAATGACAAGAGGACATCAGGAAATCGTCATGACATGCTATGCATTGGAGGAGGTATCAGAGTGTTTGAGTCACAGCAACTGAAAGAAGGCAGTAAATACTTAGGAGTTGGAAATAATTGCTTTGTGTTGTGGAGAGAGAGAAGGAAAAATAGGAGAAACAGCAGAGATTTGATAGACTTTTCCAAAACTTTTCCTGGTAGGTTGAAGGCCCTAAATAATACTCCTGGTGGACCACCATGGTGCCTCTGAATTCTTGAACCATTAAATTATATGAAGATATCAAAGAATCACAGATGAGGAGAAAGCCACCACGGGATCCTTAGAGAACCACAGATAGAACTCTAGAGGGAATCTTCCAGTACATCTAGCCAAACTTCTCCTTTAATAAATGGAGGGGACAACGAAATAAAATTTCCCAACATCACCCAGGTAGTAATAAAACAGAGTTGAATACAGATCCTCTGAACCCAAATCTGACATTCCCTTCACTCTGTAGGCTAGCTATTGACTCCTGCATGCATGTAAAGTGAAATTCACTACCAACAGTCATTATAGAGTGCAATTTCATTGTAATGTGTGAGGTGATGGGAATGGAAAGAAGAATATTTGCATAAGTATTTAGCCTCAGACTAAGATGGCAACAAATGAGATGTTGTAGGTGGAGCAGTATACATCTCTTAAAGAACAAGAAAGGTCAATTTCTTAACCTCTCTTAGTTTCAATGTCTTTATTGGCAAAATGAGGATAATAATGGCCACACTTCCCTAGAATTAAAGATTTAGAACTAAAAGGAACTTTTGAGGCCAACTCTCTAATTGCACAGCCAAGGATCCTGAAACCTAGGGAAAGGAATTGAGCTGATCTAGGTAGTCCAAGACACCAGGGGCAGTATTAGATTGGAACCATGGTCCTCCAATCCCAAAGTCATCTTTCTTTCCCAAGATTCCATGCTGGTCACTCACAGGGTTATGAAAAGAATCAAATGAGATATAAAACACTTTACAAACTTTAAAACTCTATACAAATGGCAGGTGTTATTGCTATTGTTATCCCCCAGGATTTGACCACCCAGAAGGATGGATTTATTTTTAACTTCTGCCAGGCAAAGATAGCTTGTGTTTGGAAGACAAGTTGAGTGACTGGCTTTCATCCTTCCTTTGGATTGGAGGTGGGTTAAAAAAAAAGTTTGTTGCAATGTCACTTTTCGTTTTTCAATGTTAATTTAGAAATTTGCTTCAACTTGCTATGAACCTTTCCACAGAAATATAATCTGCTGAACACTGAAGTGTTTTTAAAATACTCAAGCCCTCTAGTAACCGTCTGTCACTCTTTTCGGCACATAGCAATTTAAAATTATTGGAGCTCCTAAATTAAGTGCTTACATTTGGAGGTGATCACCACTCTGGGCTTGTGAATGGCACAGCCATCTGAACTAGAACAGAACCTCAATTTCCTTTAAGCAGGTCATTTTGGAGAGCGATAAGGGAGTCTGATTGCCCAGCATGCATTGATTTAAAACTACTGGAGTTTTCAATTCATTTTTACAAGCACTTCAGTTTGGGAGCAATCCTGCTCCTGACGGCTTCAATTGGTTGAAATTGGTCAATGCGGCACATGCCCCCATATGGTACTGGATTTGGGGGTTATCCATCTGGGGGGGGAGGAAGGAAATTAACAATAATTTCAAACTCAATCTAAAATAGCACACTTAGAGAATTATTTTCCTTTCAGAAACTTGAAGTGATTTAGGTGAGATTTTCAGCACTTCTACAGAGAAAAAGATATAAAAGGTGAAAAGCATATATTGGTTTTTCCAAGGCTTCAATTCACCTACTACCATGGCAGACAATTCTCAAATATAATGTGCTTTATCCGAATGAAACCTATAAGGCCTTATTGCTGACTTCAGTGTCCTTGCTACAATTCACAGGTTAATGTTTCATCACATCAGAAATACTTAGAAGTCACGACTTCAGGAAGCTAAAAGTCTTTTTGTTCCCCAATTGATATTGAACAACAGTAGATTCAGAAGACCCGAAGGCCAAACCCAGTGATAAACAAATGGAGCAAGATGGCCAGTGAGGAGAGCCAACTATGAAGGCCAACTGCTCCAGGAAGAATCTAATAGAAATGTGAAGCAGTTTTGGGAGCTGGGTGGGGGGAGGGTTCCAGAAAATTCAAAAGGAATGATTAAAGGGTACATGGGGCTAGAGTGTAGTATTAGATTCAAAAATAAAACTTCAATCTATAAATTAGTCAAATTCACCTTATCACAGAGTCATACTCATTTCTCATTGTTTGAAAAGATACAGTACTAAATTATCCTAGTTACTTCTTTCTTTTCTTTGGTTTATATAAGTTAAATGGAATAATGACTATAATATGCTTTTTTCTTAGTTTGGGGAAATAAATCCTCACACCAGACCTTATGCTCTTTTCTAAGAAGAAAGAAAATGATTGATAAATTCTTCTGAATCTGGAATCTGATTTCAACCTCTAGCTCTATCACTTAGTAACATTTTAGACATGTAATTCTCTATATCTAAACTACAGAGGTCTCTTCTTTAAATGAGGAGATTAGTGAAGAACAAGAGATAAACATTTTCAGATGCTGCCAAAGTATGGATTTCTTGTCTTTGTCTATAGTTGTTACAGGAGTGAATTTATTTCATGAATGGGCAGACTTCAGAAAAGCATGGAAAGATTTTCATGAACTTATACTGAGTCAAGTGAGTAGAACCATGAGAACAACACTGTATCCAATAACGGAAATATTGTATGATGATCAACTATGATGGGCTCAGCTCTTCTCAAGAACAATGCAAAACCAATTCTAAAAGACATGTGATGGAAAATGTCATCCACATGCAGAGAAAGAATTATGGAGTCCAAATGCAAACCAAAGCATACTATTTTCAATTTTTCAATTTTGTTTTTGCTTTATGGATTTTTCCCCTTCTCATGAATTTTCCCTTTTGTTCTGATTCTTCTTTTACAAGATGACTAATATGCATTTATATCTAACACAGTTTCACATGTTCAACATATCAGATTACTCATTGTCAAGGCAGGGTGAGGAAGGGAGGGAGGGAGAAAATGTGGTACTCCAAATATTACAAATAAGTGAAAATTGAATATCTTTGCATGTAGTTGGAAAAACAAATAAATAAATATTGAAAAATATAGTGGATTACTTTTTCATGGGTAGGAGGTGAGTTCTGGAGTAAAAATTGCCCATATCTGACTAAATTAAAAGCATATCAATGAAACACTGGAACAGAGAGGAGAAGGGAGGTCAGAGAGATAGTTATAGACAAGAAGAGCTTGTCAGAAATGTGCTGTCAAATTTAATACAAACTTTAAAAAATAAAATCCATAAAATATAGATCCCACAGTTTTATACCATTCTCTCTTTTCTTAATATGGAAATTTTCATGTTTCTTGATATTTGCAAAGTTTAGATTGGTAAAAAAATTAAAATTATTCAAAAATTTAAAAAGCTATGTTCATAGAAAAATTATTTGGGTATGAGATGAATAATCTATGAGAAATGAGGTAAAAGACATTCAATTCAACTCAAATAATATTTAAGGAGCAAAGCATGGGGTTAAATATAGTGGGTGATTCAAGAAGTATAAGAAATTCTCCAGGAGATCCAAAATGCATGATACCCTAACTTTCTTCCTAGAGCTTAGAATCTTATTGGGGAGGTGGCTAGGTGGTGCAGCAGATAGAGCACCAGCCCTAGAGTCAGGAGTACCTGAGTTCAAATCTGGCCTCAGACACTTAATAATGACCTAGCTGTGTGGCCTTGGGCAAGCCACTTAGCCCCATTGCCTTGCAAAAACTTAAAAAAACAAAGAATCTAATTGAGGAATTAAAAACATATATATATATATATATATATATATATATATATATGTATGTATATATACATATATATATATATATATTAAAGATCCATCAAATGAGTGTATGGTAGAGTTCATGTCAAAGTGAGCCTGGTTATAAGGTAAACTAATGGAGTTCAGAGAATGTTAAATTTGGGCTGGTCAAAGGAGACCTTGATTTGACTTTGAACATCCAAGACCTCTCCCCTTCTCTTCCTATATCCTCTCCAAATGTAACCCAGGCAAAAGGATTAAATAAGATAGTCACCCTCTAGAAGACTTAAGGAGAAAATAAATGATTGTGGGGAAGTCAAGCATAAAACCTTGAGTAGAGACAATGATTCTCTGTAAGGTTACTAGGTCTCCTGGCCTACTATGTCATCCAGTAGAAAATAAGTTCCCGGAAATTAGAGATATTTAATTTTTGTCTTTGTATCACCAGCACCTAGCACCTTGACCCTAGATCTCACAGAGGGGTTGATTTCACTAATTTTGTCTTTAAATCTTCTGGATTTAGCTTTAAACTGAACACATAATAGGTGCTTAATATGCTTGAGGATATATATATTTGTGTGTGTGTTTGAAAAAATATATTTGTATTATATGTGTGTATATAATTGATGCTTATACCTTTGAAAGAAATAAATGTAATAATCCCCGCCCAGAGGAGCTTATGCTCTACCTATTATTAGGGGAAAATAACATTCATTTTTTTATCATCAGCATGGATTCCCTGGGTGCCATTGTAACATCCCATACTGACCCAAATAAAGACAAACCATTCCCTCATCTAAAGTACTGAATAATTGAAATGTATCCAGTTTTGTAGGGAAGTGTTATATCTTCATCTTTGAAGGCAAGCCCCTTGAGGGCAGAAAACGTTTTGTTTTTTACTTTTATTTTTGTGGGCCTAACATAGACTTTAAATGAGGTAGGTGCTTCTAAGAGAGAAATGAATATAATCCAAAGAAAAATGGACCCTCTGGGGACTACTGTGGCTGAGCCTTGGGAGTGGAAGGATAACTAAGAGATAGTAGTCAGGAGAAGCCCACAAGCCCAACACACTCAGAACAGAATTATAAAATCAGAAGATGAGATTTAGAAGAGATGGTCTAGATCTGGTGCAGCTCCTTCCATTTTACAAATGAAAAACAGATCATCCAAGGTCATTACAGACATACTAAGGGCTTTCTTCAATCCGACATTTTTCCTACTGCAGCAAACTTATGAAGACTCATTTGTTCAGTCTTTCTCCATTTCCCTTTTGTAGAAAATAGAAAATTCCTTTAGTATTTGTATCTAGTGTAAAAAGAAGGTCAATGAAGTTCAGAGAGAATTTTTGGCTCAAAACCAAGAGAGCACCATGACAGATCAGAAACCTTTAATTAATGTTGCCAAGTTAAGAGAAAGGATTTAGCTTCCCAAGTTATTTTATCTTCTGGGTAAAGAACAGATTCTAAATCTCTATATCACATGCAAAGAGCAGAGATGGGAAGAAAGCTTCTCAGCAATTAATTTAGAGTAAGACTTTCTGAGTTCTCAGATTTATGGTGCAAAGATCTCATTCACCATAGTGGTTTTTGTCAGGTCTTTCCAAGACTACTACAGCCAATTAGTCATTTCATTTGCTATTCAGCATCCGGGGACCTGCTGAACTATGCAGACCCTTTTTAGTGAGGGATGTTTATGGGCTAGATGCTAATTTCCTCATCCTCTCTGCTTCCCTGGGAGCCAGTCTGATGGGATGAGGCACTCCAGACTGAGAAGCAAATGGAGACAGAGAAGACCCCAGATGGTTCTCAGAAAGTGGAGGCTGTTCCAGGTATTTCCTTCAACCCTGCTAGGTAGGGTTGAGATGAAGTTTAATGAAGGAACAATGGAAGATACACTCAATTTATTAGTTGCAAGTAATCATGCCCCCCCAAATTTTGTTGCATTTATTTTTTATATATTATGTCTCTCTTATTAGAGAATAAAATCTTTTTGGATGTGATCTTGAAAATACTGATTATCTTAAAATTGAGCTTTTATCCCCAGTGTCTAGTATACTAGCTGGCAAAAAGTAGGTGATTAATAAATGCTTGTCAATTGAAGAAAAAATAAAGAAGATCATTGAGGGCAGGAATTGCCTGATTTTCATCTTTATATCTGCACTGTCTGGAATATAATCTCTCTCTCTCTCTCTCTCTCTCTCTCTCTCTCTCTCTCTCTCTCTCTCTCTCTCTCTTCAGATAATTAAGTATCTGAGGCTGTTCTTCCTGAGTTCAGGGTCAGTGCTCTATCTATTGTGCCACCTAGCTTTCCTGTCTTTCTCTTTTAGTCCTTCTCTCACTCCTTCTCTCAGTCTCTCTGTATACCTTCATATAAGCTACATATATATATATATATATATACATATATGTGTGTGTGTGTGTGTATAGAGAGAGACATATCTACATAAATTTCATATTTTACTTTCATAAATGTATAAATATGTAATTATATTTAAATATATAATTTATTTTACCTTGAGGTATGTTACATAGTAGAAAGAGTGGTGGATAGAAGCAGAGAGTTTGGGTGAAGTCCTTGCCCTACTCTTTTCTTTCTGTGTGACTTCCCTGGACCCCCCCTTTCTCATCTATAAATGACTAGATTATTTCTAAGGTCCTAAAGCTAAGATTCAATGAATTCAAGGGCTTCTGAGTCTTCATTGAAGGATGTCATTCTTAGTGACCCTTTCATGTTTGGATTTGTTCTCTCCATACGGCTTGTAAATACTGGAATTTTAAAAAAAAACCTCACTTGCAATGTTCTTTGCAAACCTTCAAAGTTCTAAAGAAATGCCAGCTATTATCATCTCTGAATGTCAATTTCTTCTCGTTGACTTCCTATAGTCTTGACCTTGCTTTATCAGTCCCCATCTTTGGAATCTGAACACAGACTGTAGTACTTTTTTTCCCCTCTCTCTCACTATTCTTGAGGTTTCTCATCTTCTTGGGAGGGAGGGAGGGAGGGAGGGAGGTTTATGTTTACTCTTATAACAAAATTATTGTAATAATATTAAAGAAAAAAAGAAATAGTCTTCTGCTTGATATGCCTACCTCAGATGATTTGAAAGAAATGTTAAAAAGATCACATTGAGAAAAATCTCCATACTCTTTAAATGTATATATGTAAACACACATACACATATATCCACACAGAACACAGGGAGCTGACTTTAAAGTCAGAAAGAACTGAGTTCAAATTCTGCTTCTGATATAGATTGACTGCGTGACCCTTAACCTCTAAGTGTCACTAAGAATCCTACGTTTATAAAATGCAGGCTCATACATGATTTATACTGGTAGGAGATAATGAACTAATTCCTTGTAGCAATAATTCCCCAGGTTCAGAAATCCAAATGATTTCATTATATAAAGATCCTTTACCAATATAAATATATATGTAATTATTGGTATATATATAGTGGATAGAGATATATATCCATATATATATATATATATATATATATATATATGGATAGAGATAATTTGACCATATATTATCTATTTACAGATATATTATACATGTGCAAACTCAGCACTATTTCTGATCTCCAATTATACTACATGCATCAAGTAACAGAGAAATAGTCCTGAGTCTTGCAGGTTTCCTATCTCAGAGAGGAAACATTCATTCTTCAAATGAACACACACTACTTAAAAGAGGCCCCAAAGTCTAAAGGCCAAAGTCTTGGGTTGCCAATGAAGAATGTTGGTGTCCAGTTCTTCTTCAGTCATTAGCCAGGCGTAATCCTTTGAGCAAATCATTTTCCTTCTCTTTTTTTCCTAGGTGAGTTCTGTAGCAGCTCTAATTGGAAAGGTTTTATAATTCCCCAAGTATAAGGCTGCAGCCTCTCAGAATCCCTTTTTGTTGCCAAGATAGTCTAGCATTACTTCCTTGTTTTTAACTTTTGTCAGCACTCAAAGGAAATGAGAAGATTAAAAATCTAATCCCTCCATCAACCTTGATTGTTTTAATCCATATGACCCTCTGCCAAATGATTACAAGAACTTTCTAGCTGGTGTGCTGCCTTTACCTCCCCCACCTCCCAAGTCTCCTCCACTTCTGCCAATCCAGACAACAAACACCTGCTAGAGTGGTCTTCCTCCAAGGGAACCTTCCCAACACTGCTGTCATCCTCCTCAGGCTGCCATTTAATCTTTTCCGTGCAGAGGCGAGAAGTCAATTAAGACAATCACGAAGAGGCTACCGAGGTCAGCCTGGCAGAAGCCCAGAGAGACTGTGAATGTTCCTGTAAAATCTAGTATGGTGCGCCCTACTCAATAAGCCCACGATATTAAAAATATCATCCTCTTATTCACCAGAAATTTATAGCCTGGACATGAAATCAGGAAGGTGTGAGCTTTGCCCAGATAATTAATAGATGGTTGATCACAAGAAAGTGGTTTCTCTGTGTCTCAGCTTTCTTTTTTGGAAAATGGAGACACTAATATTACCTATTCCACTGGATTGTGGTGAAGAGCAAAGGAGAGGAGCCCAAAGTGCTATCTATTTAAATATCTGTTAATCCTGTGATTTGTTACCATTGATATCATTTCCATATTTTATCAGGAAAGCTGTAATTAAAGAAGACCTGGACATTTTGATACCTTTCAAAGCAAAGTCTCATAAAAATGCCACATGCTGTCTACTGCCCCACATTTTCCTGGCATATCACGGGACAGCGAACCTGGCAAATGGAAACAGCATCCTTTACCTTCCGGGCAACCCAAACTATAGCAAGGCTGGCATTTCTATAAGTCATCAAAATGACCTCCCAAAGATTCTAAAATTTTTTCTGTGGCCTTTTATCACAATCTATTCACTACCCTATTTTATAAAAGTAAGAGAGGGGGGAAAAAAACAAGGATGTTCTCATCCAAATCGTCCATTCCACAGACTAGAACACTGAGGCTGAAGGAGCGAATTTACTTGCTAAGGTCTAACAAAAAGTAAGTAGCAAAGCTAGTCTCTCCAGTAAATGGACTTTCCTCTACTCCAAAGTAATCAATATAGGTCCACTTTGATGGTCTTCCTCCAAAAAAACACCCTGCCATGAAAAGCAAATTCTTATATTTTTCTCAATCCTTTCACCTGAACTTATTCAGAAAAGTCTTCCAAACTATTTTGGCTTCTTTTGTTTTGTTTTTTTGACCAACTGACTTTTAGACTAAAGTTGCCAGCCAAGATAGGAAGTGGTCTTGTAAGCCACAGGTGTGAAGAGCCCCCTGCTGCCACCCCACCCTCACTGCCCACAGCTGATTTATACAAGGGCCAGATTGGCTTGCAGAGGCCAGGACCATCTGTTCATTGGGCACAGTGCCTTCCTTAAAGGATCCTTGCCTCCCAGGTTCACCAAACGGCCACTGGGCTCACTCAATGAACAGAACAGTTCCCAGCCTGCCCCACTCTTCAGTTGGATGTTCCAGAGAGCCAAAATGACCCATCCAAATAATAGTGGCTACTAGCTCGCTGGCTACAAATCAATTCCTTCACCAATGTTCATGCACCCCCATTTCATAACTGAGGCAGGAGGACCACTCTCAGGAGCTCCCCCACCCATACAGGTTCCGGCAAAAAGGAACAAGCCAGGATGTATTTCCTCCAAGCCACATCCACTGACCAGCACTGAGATAATGGGTATGGCAATCAGCAGGGTTTTTATCCCAAGGAAGGGGCTGGTTACAGTCATAGATTCTTGCCCCAGTCACAAGTTCCTATTGAAGCTCCCTGTGCCCCAGATGAGCCCTGAGAGTTGCTAACGGTTTCTATTCTGGTGAAACAGAAATAGAAAGCAAAGCCCAAAGCAAGCCATTTGCCAGATCTCCCAGCCTGGCACAGGGCCCCAAGAGTAGAGAAGAAAAGGGTCACCAGTTCACCTGTCAGGCCTGGGTCTGCCTCTTCTCTCTTCTTCCCATGGAGCTTATCTGATTCCTTCAGCCAGGTGTGATGGAGAGAGAATGCTGACATCATCACCAACCCAGGCAAGAGGCTGGCCTCTGAAGTGCTGTGAGCCTGGCATCAAGGGGTTGCAGCAGTCAGCTCGGCAGAAGCCCAGGGACACATCAGCTTTCTCTCTTCCTCTGTGCTGGCACCTCCAGGAAGGGAGATGGGGAGCCACAGCTGTCACCAGCCAGCCAGAGGGAAGGTCCTCCCTTCTCCATCTAACCATTTTCTAAAAGCAAATTTCTCCTTCCCTCCAATCTCATAATAGAAGAGGAATCTTGCAAAGCTTTCAGAAAACAGTCAGAATTAGCTTCCCTAAAACCAGTAGTAGACACTTTTATTGTTCAAGCCCTCCCTTTAAACCCCCATCAAAGACCTAAAAACCTCATATCCCAGAGAGAAGAACAGGAGACCTCTTTGAACTGGCAAAGAGCCCAGGAAGCATCTAATCCTACCCAGTTCATTTTACAGAAGATGAAACAGAGGCAACATGATTTGATGGAGGTTATCAATTCAATTGATTAATCATTTATTAAGTGCTTTCTGTTTGCCAGACATTGTGCTCCGGGGGTAGAGCTATCATTTGGACCTGTATCTCCTCACCCAAAATCCATCCTTCTGGCCCTATCCTACTTTCCCATTGCCATAATCACAAGTCCCCTCCCTGTTCTGCTCCTCTATTTCTCCACCTGCCAAATGAAAGAATTTGACTGGGTGATCACCAATGACTTTGATATTGCCAATCAATAGACAGAATTCAGTCCTGGAGAAAAGAACCTGCTCTCCATCTTCCAGTAGGATGGCAAGACCAGAAGACCTGGCTATTCTAAGTCAGCCTTCATTTATGGTCTTTTCCCCTTTTGTCTCCTACAAATTCATCTCTTGATCTACCATGAAAAACTATGGCTTCTGGATTTCAAAAATTTGCAATTTAAACTTCCACCACGCATGTGATTATTATATTAGCATTTGTTTCTAATGTAATGTAAATTTAGCTAGGAAGGTGCAATTCAGTTCTGAAAAGGCTTCACACCTGTCATCACATCCAAGCCTTTTACTCTAATACAATTATTGTAATTTTTTCTTCATGAGCAACATTTTTTTTTTTACCAGTGATGGATTGTTTGGAAAGGAACGTGCATTTTTGTATGGAACTATGGGTTCAAAGGATGATTTTATTGACACAGAGAAAGGAAGCTCCTTGGATCAATCCATTTAGGTTGACCCCTGTTCTACAATGTATAATAAGAATAGCCAATGCTGATAACGTGCTTTAGGTTTTTCAAAGGGTTATACAGATATTTTCTCCCTTTTCTCAAAGACGTTTGGTCTCTTTCGGGAATACTGAAGTTAAGTGATTTGCACAGTCACAGACTCTGTGTCAAAAGCAGGATTTGGGCCCACGTCTTCTTGACTGGAAGACCAAGTCCCAGTCATCACATGTACACATACACACAGTGCTGTGTGTTTACACAGAATTTAATATATATACATATATATGCGCATATATATATTTATATATATATATATTAAATGTTTAAGCATATTTTGAGTCTACATCATATAAAGACCATCAGATTAACAAATGGAACTGGAGACATCTAGACTAAAGAAAACAAGACTTGGGGGAGGGGAGGAAGCATATTGTCACTGTTTCCAAAAAGAGCTGCTATGAAGAAAAGGAGATTAGATTTTCTTTATTTGGCACCTGAGAGCATAACTAGGAGCCAAAGATGCAGATCAGTGAATTTAGGCTTGATTGCAGAAAAAAACAAAACAAAAAAACCAAAACAAAATCTTCCAAACCATTAAAAACAAATGGAATGGGCTGGTTGAAGAAGCATTGTATTCCTCCTTATTTGAGATCTGGTTGAGGCAAGAGGACTCCTGATGGAAATATTAGTAACATTTCCTTTGAGGGGATGAGTTGTATTAACACTCTCTTCAAGCCCTGAAATTGTATAATTTGGGGACATATCCTCTCTAAAAAGTCATTTAACCATTTTCAATTATACATGCAAACTTAAATATTTTTATGGAGCTCTGTCCTGGGAGGGATGACCAAGATTACCAAATTTGGCTGATGGCTTCATAACCACCTCCAAAATGGACTTCCAAATGTTCAAAGCTCCAATCTGGAGAAAAAAAAGGAATGGATTAAAAAAAGCATTTACCTAAACTATTTATTGGGAAACAGCTGAACAGATTGTGGTGTTTGGCTGTAACTGACTGGTGTGTGAGTATGAGAGAATGCGATGGTGTAAGGTCATGGTTCCCCTTTAATGCTTTATGGACAATGGTCCAGTTTGTGCTAAACATTCTTTAATGGTGTGTTTTACATTGTCAATATTTATAGACTATTATGAGTCATATGCTACATGAACTGGGGGCCTCCAACAATATTTTTTAATACAAAAAGGGTTCGTCATACAATTAACAATAAGAACCACTAGGGGTAATGGACAGAAAGTTAAGGGAGTCAGGGAGATCTTGGGCTCAAGTGCTGCCTCACACACTGATGTGGATATGTGATGCTAAATTGCAAATTATTACTTGCATGCTTCTCAGTAAGAGAATTAATTTATTGATGAAGTCACAGATCTAGAACCAAAACAAATGACATTTTTTTTCCAAAAAAGCATAGAAAGACTGGTATCTGAGGGAAGTCAAGAGAAACAGAATAAAATACACAGCACGCTCAATGATAATAATAATGAAAAATGTCAAATGCCAAGGGAAGCTTAACACTGTGATTGTAATAACTAATGTTGCTCTGGGAGAAAAGTTGAGGTAGTGCCCTTCCTTTTTCCTAGAAGAGGTGGGAAGCTTCAGGTGAAGAATATTGCATTTACTATCAGCAGACTGATCTTGTTTAACTATTTCTATCGGTTACAAGAGAAAGCTCACTGAATGTGTGTGTGTGTGTGTGTGTGTGTGTGTGTGTGTGTGTATGGAGTGAGTCCTGGGAGGGGGCAGAGCATATATTTGGAAATGACTGTAATGTAAAAACTAAAGGCCTCAATTAAACTATAAAAACACAGAAAAAGACAAAAACAAATAAATTGCTCCCTTTTAATCCATGTCTCCTAGTACTAAAAAGTACAGATCTCTAGGCAAGGTGAAGCATCTTCACCACTGTAAATATTATTTCAGAATTAATCTGAGAATGTAAACCTAACACCATCATCAGAAAAGAAAAGAAAAAGAAATGAAATTGCATTATTCTAAATGGAGAGAGCCCTAGCAAAGGCATGAAAATACTCAGTCCTCCTAGGATGCCTCTAGATAGTTTTTCCCCCTGAAAATAGGCTGAGGCCCCTTGCTTGGATGGGTGAGGAGAGGAGATGAGTGTGTGGGGGGGTCTAAAATGCTACTCAACAGGATTGTTTTTCTACAGTCTTAGCTTCTGAGAAGGCCTCCAGGGAAGGGTCAGACAGGAGGAAAGTTTGAAAAGGATGAAATTTGGACTGAGAGGAGACAAAGTAGGGCCAAGACACCTGGCTATTGGCTAGCTCATCTTCGGGGGGATTTCATCTGTTCAGTCAGTTGGAGCCTTTTCAAAAAGTGGTCCAAGTTTGATGTGACTGTAATAGAATATAAGCTCTCAGGTTTTAAAGTTGCATCACTTTAAAGGTGCCCTGGCATCACAACCCTTACCTCTCCTCACTAATAGGAATATAACACTTTTAAATGTCTCTAAGCAGTTTACATTAATGCTCTTATTTGTTCCTTCTAAGTAATAATGAGCTCTTATTATCCCATGATACAGATGAAGAGACTGAGGCTCAGAGAATAACTGCTACTGTTACTAGATGAAGAAGATGGAATTTGAATCCCAGTTTTCCTGCCTATCAGAAAACTAGAAAGGGTAAATATAATCCTTTTTTTGGATCTATCAGCAGGCCTTTGATGTAGTTAAAAAAAAAAAGACTAGTAACTTTCTCAGGGGTATTGGCTGGAGAGATATTAAGGGAGATATTAAGCCTCGCCCAGACCCAACCTTTGAAGTTGACCCCAGAGCTGACTCATCTTCCCTCAGAGAACTGGACCCCTAGAAGGTTGTCCAGTATCATTCCAGACTGAATTTGTTTTATTACCAGGGTTGTGCTGGCCATGGGCCAGCCTCTGGAGCTGGGAGACAGGGGAGCTTTTGGATACAACCTGAACCTGGCAAGATCAGCTGCCAGATTATTCCAGCCCTCCCTCAGGAGAAAGAAAAAGCTGGCCATTCTGCCAGCCAGACTTGGGTCTCCTCAAATGGAACAGAGCTGGCCCCACAGAACAGGCTGATGCCCCCTTAGGGAGTGAATCATGGAAAAGAGAGGCAAAGGAATGAAGAGGGGCTGAGGATACAAATGGGGAGTGACTGATGGAGCCAGATGAGAGATGATGAGGCATTCAGAGAAACAGATACAGAAGGACCATCCCTGGCAATATGGGATCCTGTATGCCAACCATACCATATACTTCAGTAGAATTGAAAGTTGTTTGTCAACAGAGATCTCATTTACTCCTTGAAACAGTTCTGGCCCACACAAATATCTATTATTCTCCCCCACTGTACTGTTGAGGGAATGGAAGCTTGGAAGGATGTTATACCAACTAGTAACTTTCATCTGTAAACTGGGAATAATGTATCTCAAAGTTGGCATGAGAGTTAACTGATAAAATATAATGAATGTGAGAATGTGGGCTCACAGCCAAGTTTCTCTTGGTTTCTCTTAATAGTGGTACACCTGGTTCTGTCAAGATTCAATGAAAATCAGTTGAGATTTTAAAGAAATGAATAGTAGGAATTCTGGGAAGTAGGAAAAAGACCTGCAAAGGCAAAAAGGTCAGCAATGGTAATAAGACCTGAAACCTAGAGCCAGAGAGGATGTATGAGTCTGTAACTCAGTTGCTCCTCTTGCAGATCATTGAAGTAACATATCCAAGGTCCCCAGGTGGTAAGCATCAGAAGGGTGATTGACCCCAACATGGTGAAGGAGGCATAGCAAGGAAAACAGGTCGATCAGAGAGGAGTATTTATTTTCAGCAGCCAATAGACAGGTAGGGTTTAACAAAATTTAGATTTAGCTTTATTTACATTTTGCAAAAAATTGCATTTGCATATCTAAGTCTCCTAAACTGTTGAGGTAAGGAGGGCAGTTATGACCATCTTCACTTAACAGGTGAGTTAACTGAGTCTTGTAGAAATTAGAGTATATGCCCAAGTTCATCTCAGGTTTTCAGACACTCCTTGAAAGAAGGAAGTAGACTTTCATTGGTAGAAGAATTTTCTTTATCCTTGTTTCTCCTATGGTGAAATTACCTCAAGAGGGCAGCAGACTTTTTTTATTTAAGGCAATAGGGTTTGAGTGACTTGCCCAAGGTCACACAGCTAGCCAGTTATTAAGTATCTGGGGTCAAATTTGACTCAGGTCATCCTGACTGCAGGACCAATGCTCTATCCACGGCACCACCTAACTGCCCCAGTAGACTTTCTTCCTTCAAAAATTCTTCCTTTGAAATTTTATCAGACTACAGGTAATCTTTAGAGAAGCAACTTAAAAAACAATTAAAGATGTTGGACCACTTGAAGATTCTTCTTTCTAGAGAATGAGTATCTTGTCTTGAAAAGAAAAATGGATTTTACATCAGAGGTCCTGAGTTTGAATCCCAGTTCTGCTATTTATTACCTGTGTCATAGGTAATAAGGGCAATACACTTAATCTCTCTGGGTCTTAAAGAGGTTCCCAAATCAAGGTGTTAAACTCCATTACCTCCAAGGTTCCTTCTAGTTTTAGATTATTCCAGTAAAGGAAAAAAAGCAATTATTAATGAATCTGACTTAGGCTAAATCTCTGGTCCAACTAGCACACTTCAGACTCCAACTCTTTATATTAACATGACTCCTACTTAGACTTCCTTCCCTTCTCCTTGCTCAGATCAGACAGTTGCTCTGTTTTAATTTAATTCAACAAGCTGTGAGCTGTATACACAATGGGCTCTGTTCTATGCATCAGGGATAAAGATAATTACACAATTTGCTAGGGAAAAACTATATACACAACTAAGTAAATGCAATATATAGTGGTCGGCTTGATTTGTAATTTTACCATTGGAGAAACCAGGATAAAGAAATTTCTTCTACCAATGGAGATCAGTACCTGTTGATCTTAGAGTTTCCCAAGAAACTAAAATTGACTTGCCCAAGGTTACACAACCAGCATATGTCAAAGGTAGATCTGCAATACAGATCTTTCTGACTCCCAGGAGACTTTCTAGCCACTATTTCATGCTGCCTTTGTATACAAAATAAAACTTTTTTCAGGGGGAATACAGATCCTCTCAACTTGGAAAATCTAGAAAGACCTCTTGACCACTTCCAACTCTAAAATAATCAGAACTGACATCACCATCCTATCATCATCATCCTAATCATTTTACAATGATTTGAAATTCCCAACATACTTTACGTGTTATCTCATTTGGTCATCACAAGAATCCTTGAAATAAGTGTTGTTGTTGTTAACCCCATTCCACGTATGAAGAAACTAAGAGTAGAAAAGTTTTAAGTGATTTGCACAGAGTTACTCAGCTGTTCCTACCATATACTAGAAAACTCAATGACCACTAGGGTCCCTTTCAATTATGACTTTCTTCTGCAATGATAGAAGACAATGGATCACCCAATTATATAGTTTGGACTCCAAGTATAACCAAAAGGGAGATACTATTGTGAAATAATAATCTGGGAGACTCTCTGAAGGAAGGAGAACATGGCTGGCCTTGAAGGATAACTGGATTAGCTAGGCAGAGGTAAAGAGATACAGCACTGTAGGTGAAGAGAAATAGTAGAAATAAAGGTTAGGGCAACAGAGCATGAGGAAGTGACTTTGGGGTTCAGCCTGTGCTGATTCTTGCCAGTCTGGAGCAGGCTTAATAGAGAGAGCAGGATGTCCTATGTGTGAGGCACTGTTCTCCCCTCAGGCTGAGGGAGACACATTCCTACAGCTTTGAGGTGACCCTTGCCAAGGAGAAAGGCAGGTAGCCAAGAAAACCAAAACACTCAGTCTCCCAAGTCAAGGTTAGCTTCTCAGAGAGCCAAGCCACTGGGGTCTGCAGCTTTCCCACCACTGGCCTCCATTATGGAAATTGTCCTTGTGTGGCCTTGAAAGTGAGACCAGGAACACTCAGCTCAAATAAACAGCCTCAGCCTCACAAAAGATAGATCAAGATGTGCATTTTTAGCAGGATGGATGCTCCAGTTCCAATAACTGAAACATCTCACGCCTCAGACGAGAGGTTCCAAATGGCATCTGGACCACAATACATGAATCCGATGAACATTTTTAAGAGATGTCTGAAATACTAGAAACTGTGTCAGCTCATGGAAGAGACCCCCAAAGACCAACCAGGTCCATTGAGAGACAAAGACACTGAAGTCTTTGGAAACAAGTTACTTGTGTAAAGTCAACCAGCTAATTAGTTAGCAGGGCTACAGTCAAGGTTTCTTTGATGGCATAATAAAGCATTTGACTTAAATTCTGAAAGATCTGGGTGCTTATTGTGTGACCCTGGGCAAGTCATATGTCAAATGAGGAACCTGGACATTGTGTCTTCAATGGTCGCTCTAAGCTCTAAGTCTATATGTCAAATGAGGAGTTTGGACTTTCTGTCTTCAGTGGTCCCTCCAAGCTCTATGTCAACAACTACACTGTATCTTGACAATTTATTCTATTCTAGAGATAAAAATCTGTTAAATGAAATCATTGTCCTAACCCATGTCTAAGGTCTCTTCTGGCTATGAATCTTATGATCTAATATACAGTCAGAGCTGTAGGCAGGAAACATATTAATTACTAACACACACACACACAAATAGGAGGCATATACAAATGTGCTTTCTCATAAGTAACTTGGAGCAGGAGGGTGTGGAGGCTTCAGTATCCTCGTTGGAGCCTAAACCCAGGCACTTCTCAATGGAGCAAGGCCAGTGTGCGTGTAGTCCTTACATGGAAAGTTAGTCAGTCAAATGGCATTTCTATCAGGTGTCACTCATTTCACTAAGCATTGGGACAATGAAATGCAAAAGTCGGATTCTGTTCTCAAGGAGGTGGCTTAGAGATGACATACCAAGAAGCCACAAGATGGACAAGGTGGAAGCAGGACAAATTGGAAATAATCAATGGATAGAAGGTAGGATAATTGAGGAAGGCTGGAAAGATGGCTTACTGAGGACATTTTACTGAGATCTAAACAAAGTCAGGGGAGCCAGGAGACAGGGATGAGGAGAGGAGACATTGCAGGCATGAGCCCAGCCAGATAAAATGATGGAATTGGGAGATGGATGCCCAACCTGTTCCCCTTCTTTGTCCAGACTGTCAGAAAACTTAGAGCTGAATTCTGGGCTCAACTTCAGTGACTAACTCATCCCAGATGCCTGGTAAAATTATTTATCTGCTCTTTTTAACTGTTTGTTTTTATGTTTAATTGACCTGTTTTATACTGTTTATATAAGCTACTGGAGTAAATCTTCACTGGCTTAGGTAGTGAATATATCCAATGTGGTAGGAAATGGAAGTGGGGGAAAGAGCAGGGAGGAAGAAAAATAGAAATACAGAAAATATTTCTGAAGTGCCCACTATGTCATGGGAATTTTGGTAGGCTGTGGGGGGGGTGATACAATGTTTAATAAGGTATGACCCTCGTCCATTTGGAATTTTCAGGGATGTAGGGGAATATTCTTACAAAAAAATTAAGGAAGACAATAAGACAAACTAGGATATGCCACAAATAGTGTATGACTAATTGCATCACTTTTTAAAACTTTTTTTTTAATTTAAGGCAATGAAGTTAAGTTACTTGCCAAAGGTCACACAGCTAGGTAATTATTAAGTGTCTGAGGTCATATTTGAACTCAGGTCCTCCTGACTCCAGGGCCGGTGCTCTATCCACTGTGCAACCTAGCTGCCCCTTAATTGCATAATTTTTACAGGCAATGGTCTCCACAGGAATCCATACATTCACAATATCAGAGCTAGAAGAGACTTCAGAAGTAGTTGTTCTCACCCATATCTCAAAGAGAATTCCTTCTACAAAATTCCCACCAAGGGACCATGTAGCTTTTTCATGAAAAGCTCTAAGGAAGATGAGCTCTCATTGCCTGCTAAGACAGTTCACTCCACTATGGAATTATTTGTTTATTTGCATGTTTGTTTTTCTTAACACTGAGGCATAATCTATCTCACTGATTCTTCCTTCTAGGACTATGGCACAGTCCTTCCAATACCTGGATATCTCTCATACCCCAACCCCCCACTCCAATCTTCTCTTCCTCAAGTTATACAACCCAATTCCTCACACTTTTCTTTTTATGGCATGGTCTCCACCCTTCTCATCATGCTGGATACACAAATTGTCTCCTCTCTGCCCTGTTATTCTATTCCTGAAAACATGATGTCCAGAAATAGCCACTGTACTGCAAATATGATTATAGCAAACCACAGCATGGAAGACTCAACCAGCTCCAACTTGTTCTAGGCCCTCTATCAGTTGGAACTATTTGAGAGCAGGGACTCTCTTTTGCCTCTTCTAATATACCCAATATACCTGGCACCCAGGTACTAAATAAATGTTTACTGATTGTTTTTATTAATTGATTAAAGCCCCTTATGATCACATTTTTAAAAGGGTGCTGATCTTTCATGTTGTTTATTTATTTATACTAAGATTGCCACCAAATCACTTTCACAGAACCTCGGTCTAGCCACCAACTCATCCCTGTGAAGTGGTCTCATTTGAACAAAGGGATAAACTTGAAATGATTTTGCTACTAAATTTCAAAACCATAGGCTTTGTTTATTGTCACTGGATCAATAGCTAAAGTCAGAGAGTATCTTCAATATGGTGGCCACAGGTAATAAATTACTTTGGCTATCTCAGTTCTAGAAGACTATTTCCTAATTAATGGGGAGGAGGGACGTGCTGTGATCAGTGCTGGTAGTGGAGTGAGTCTCTTCACAGATCCATAATACACTGAAGTAAGTACATTTTTATAATTATATTACTATATACAGGGTACACACACACACACACATTTTCATAGAGTAAGTACAGAAGCACAATAATGTAGAAAATAGTGAGTTTTAGAGTTAGGAAGACCTGTCTCTTAACCTCTCCATACTATAAGAAAGCAAACAGTGATCTGAACTGATAAAGTTAGAGTTTGGGCATTGTGAGGTCTTTACACCAGTAAAATCCTATTTCTTCCCTAGAGCCTACTTCATAAAACAGGGATATCATTTTCTAATCATCATAAAGGTTTTTTGAGAGTCTACATTTCTTTATGAGATCTCTAAGCATCCAAATTCATCTCTTGTTTCTATTAGTCCTTTAAAATAATAACCCTGTGAGAAAAGGAGTACAAATATTGATACCATTTATAAACAAGGCAATTGAGGGTAAGAAAAATAAAGTGAGCCATGTAAAGTGTGGTACCTAACCAGGTAGTGATTGAGCTAAACACCAGCCTCAGGTTTCTGCTACCAAATTGAATCATGACTGTGCTCCTTGACCTTGGCTAAGCCAAAACTTCTCCCAATATCAGCAGAGAACAAAAAAATAACACAAACAAACAAACAAGCAAAAAGAGTCTGGAAGGGGTGACTAGGTGACTTAGTGAATAGAGCACCAGCCCTGGAGTCAGGAGTACCTGAGTTCAAATCCAGCCTCAGACACTTAATAATTACCTAGCTGTGTGGCCTTGGCCAAGCCACTTAACCCCATTGTTTCGCAGAAAAACTAAAATAAAAAGTTTGGAATAGAAGATGTCCAAGGTCCCTTCCAACTCTAAATCCAGTGATCAATTCCAGACTTCTTTCCCCCAAGGGCTCTTTCCTTCGAGTATAACATTCCTTCAGAAGCTTGAGAAAAATGCTAACCAAGTGTCATAATGATGGAAGTAAAAAAAAAGAAAATTCTCACTTTTAATATTCCAGAGACAAATGTTTACTTCCCCAAATGAAGACTGGCAACAGAAAAGGAACAAATCTTCTCTCTAATTAACACTAATCTGGGCTCCTTGTGTATGTTCTGGGAAGTGACTGTTCCAACATCAGAGAAAGCAGGCAATGAAAAGAATACTCCAGTGTATCTTCCTTAGATGACTGTGCTGACCATGCTATTCTATGGAATTCTTGCTAGTCATCGGTCTAGATTTTTGTAGGCAATGCTAATTGAAAAGGACTTGGGCTTGAATCTCACAACCAGGAAGGGGCAAATTCTGGGAAAAAAGGAATTGCATTCCTTTCCTTTTATCTATAAGGCAGGACAACTCTCTCATCCCAACAACTTCTTCAAAAAAAATGATGCTGAGTGAAATAGGACCAACAAATTGTATAAAGAAGGAACTTTTTTCTTCCATCCATTACTTGCTTAGCACTCCCCATTGATTTATTCATTACATTATTATTATAAATTAATAAAGTAAGGACACACGTTAATTTACTTTATAGGTTTCTCAACCACTGATTTCTTATTATCCTGTCTATTACTCAACTCACTGACTCTTGAAGAGAAATTGTCTGCAACTCAAATGCATCCTAGGCCTTCCAATTTTATTAAGTTTATAAAAGGTGTGTGATTTGTATTAGCAACTAATTTCCCCATATTCAAAACTCAGCCAATTAAGTTTGAGTGCATATTAAAATAGAGACGAGATTCCAATTTAGATTTAATATCCTTATTACTTAATGAATTGCTCATTCTTTATATTTTAGTGCCATTTGCTTAATTTTTTTTTCTATTGCTGAAATGTAAAGGAGGGATAAGGTCTAACTTTCAGAACTGAAGTGATATATTTTCTGAAGAATACTTATTTCAAATGCTTTCAGATAAGAAAATCTCAGGGTTGGAAGGAAACTTAGAGGTCATCTAATTGTGACTCGACCAACAATTCTTTATACCAATATGCCCAATGAATAGCTTTCCAATCCTTACTGGATTCTGGTAAAGAGGAATCTGCCCCAGTGGAGGCAGCCCAATTCACTTTTTGAGAGCCCTGCTTGTTAGAGAAGTCGTTGTTTTGTTTTTGTGTCTGTTTTTTTTTCTCCTGACATCAAATCAAAAGTCTATCTTTTTGGACCTCACACTATTGCTCTCCTTTTTTGCCCACAGGTGACAAATAGAAGAAAAAAGGGAGAGGAACCCTTTGAAGAATGGTACTTCCGTTTGCAACACAAAATGAATCGATATGTATATGGCATAAGTCAGGTTCTTCTTATGGAGTGGTCACACAATGCTCCTTGTGTGTTTATTTGTGGCCTTTCAACTGATGGTTGCTGTCCTTCTGGCCTGCTAATACTTATACACATTAAAATGGTATGTGTTGAGCCTGGTAGAGTGATAAATTGTGCTTGTATTTATCCTTTTCCCAGGACTAATTCTCAATTACTGTGTGTTCCATTTCGTTTTTAAACCCTTTGATGTGCTGAGAATCTCCAAGGAGAACAGCAGCCATCTGTTAAATAAACAAACTATTGGGTTGAGATCAGCAAAGTAAAAACAAGATCAAACTATTTTTTGGCTGCTTACTGACAGACATTGTCCATGGAAGAGATTTGGGGAGGGCTAACACCCTGGAAGATAAATTTATTTTAATGAAATATCTGGTAGTTTTCCTGGTTTTCTTTCTTTGCAGTACCAGGCAGCTCACTAATTTTGTGAAAACAATGCAAGAGAATCCCATTGATTATTTAAACATCTTTAATTCAAGGGCACTGTAGAAGTAACCCATTCAATCTTCCCATCCCAGGCTCCAATCCTTCAATTGTAACACTAGATCCTTTCCCTCTCGAGGACTGACCCCTTTGGAAGCATGTCAGAATTTGCTCTGTGACATAAATAGATGTAATTTTTCTAGAGGCTAGCTTCTGGTATTTTTTTTAAGAGTCATAAACTAGGAATCCCTAATCCTAGGGCAAATTTAGATGATTTGGATAAAAGTACAAGAAGGTCAAGGAGAACAGTCAGATAATGAGGACAGTTACGTTAAGAGAGAAAATGACCGGGACAGCTAAGTGACACAGAGGATAGAGCACCGGCCCTGAAGTCAGGGGGAGCTGAGTTCAAATTTAGACTTGGACACTTAATTACCTATCTGTGTAAGCTTGGGCAAGTCATTTAACCCCCTTTCCTTGGAAAACAAAAAACAAAAAAAAAAAGAGAAGAAATGGCCTTTCTTTACTTCTTCCTCTCCCAACTCCAACCAGCTACAAGTTTTTCTCCTGATCTCTGTAATGACCAATTGCCCCTCTAACCAACCAGGCATGGATGTAGAATGGTCACCATCTTACTAATAGTTCTGATATATCATACAATGAGATCTGTATTGTACAATGATATATGTCAAAGTTTTCAAACTATTTTGTCCAGAGAGGGCAACTAAAATAACCAGGAGAATGGAGGGAGTACTTTGAAGGTAAATAATTGATTAAGGCTGAATCTGGTAGGATGAAGGCTTGGAAGGAAAGAATTGAAGCTACAACCAAAAGTATGTCTATGAGGAAGAGGCCTACTCAAGTAACATGAATCCCTGTGAACACTAGAACCCTTGAAAGATCTGAAAGAAGAAATGTAGAATGAAAAACAATTATTACAACCCATAATTTAGATCTCTGGAATACTTCGTCCCAAAACTATAAGGTACGTGGAACACAACCTGTTTCACAAATGAGGAAACTGAGGTTCTAAGAGGTCAGAAAATTAGTAAAAACCTGGCTGGTTTGGCTTTGAACCCAGTGCTCCTTTTACGTAAACACACACACACACACACACACACACACACAGACACCTTTCATTGCTTCTTGGCATTTAAAAATCTCTAACCTCCTTCTCTCATTACTGTAAAAAGTTGGTGATTAAATTCAACAGAAACTTCACAAGACATGATACAAGCAAGTTCCCCCATGAAGAGTCCCTTATCAAATCAACAATAGGAACAGAGGGCAGAAGCCAACTCTTCCTGACCCCATTTGAGATTTTCTGGGCAAAGATATTGATATAGTGTGACATTTCCCTCTCCAGCTCATTTTACAGATGAGGAAACTGAGACAAACCTTGTGATTTGTTTAGGGTCACATAGCTATAAAGTCTCTAAGTCTGAATTTGAACTCAGGACTTCTTGATTTCAGGTGCTCTATCCACTGTATCTCCTTGCTGCCTCCTGGAAACGTATGAAGAAATACGCAAATACCTTATTAACATCATACAAATTAAATGCATTTAACATCAAAAAATAAAGATATATTTTTTTAATTTTATTTATTTAAGGCAATGGAGTTAAAAGTGATTTGTCCAAGGCCACACAGCTAGGCAGTTATTAAGTGTCTGAGGCCAAATTTGAACCCAGGTCCTCCTGACTCCAGAGCTGGGGCTCTATCTACTGTGCCACCTAGCTGCCTCCAAAATATATATTTTTAAAAGGACCATATTAAAATAGTATTAATATGGGGGGTCTTCAAGAGGAAAAATACTAATTGTTCATATTTCTATATGACTTTAAAGTTTGCAAACCTATTTTTATTCAGTATGTCCACACAACAGTCCTGCCACTATTATGCCCAATTTATAGATGAAGAAACTGAGGCAGAGAGAGGGCAAATGATTTGCCTAGGGTCAACCAGCTAGAAAGAGGTTGAGGAGGGAGTCAGACACAAGGCTCACTCAAACCAGTGTTCTGTACAGGTTTTGCTATGTCACTCTGACTTCTCCCCATCAACCAAATAATCAACCAATCAGTAAACATCGGGTTCCTAGGTGCCAGACATCATGCTAAGCATCTGGGGAAGCAATGTCTGCCATTAAGGAGTTATACTCAAATAGGGAAGACATAAACATCAATAAATTCTTAAAAGAGATGTCTGGAGGAGAGGGAAGGTCATTTATAGTAGAAGGCTCTAGTCCTGGCATGGGAAGGAAGGACCAGGTCTCCTGGGAAGGGGCAACTTGAGCCGAACTTAAAAGGATTATCTTCCACCTCTAATCATCTTCCCTTACTCCTGCAGTTTACCAGCCAGCTTAGTCTATTAAGTTTTGATGGGGGGGAGGGGGAGAAGAGAGGAAGCAAATGAGATTGGACTCAAGACATAATAATTGTGTGCAAAGTGATAACAGGTATTATTAACACACTTTTACAGGTAATGAAACTGAGGCTTAAAGACAGGTGACTTGGTCTCTTGACACAGTGATTGTGAAGGTAGGGTTTTGTTCAAGGCTAAGTGTACGATTTACACTATGCCCCTTGGTTTCCAAGGGAGAAAGTGAGATATGGAAGAGGAGAGGGGGCAAGGGGAAGAGAAATATCTTTAGAAGAGAAAATTGGAAGTGGAGCTTAGAGGTATCCTACTGAAAAGGGGGGTTGAAGAATTACCTGCCCCTTTGCCCAGAACTGGAATGTCCCATGTCCTCTTCCCTCACTATTTCAAGCCCCTGTGCTTGGAAAATATAGATTGTAACATCAATGCTGACTGAAGCCATCAAGTGTCTCAATAATCAGCTAGAGTTAGGAAGGGCAAGACTCTAGATATGGAGAAAAATACCTGATCTGAATCCCAGAGGAATAGTCTCAGTTGCTTCCTCTGTAAATTGAAAGGATTGGACTAAATGAGCTTGAAGGTTCCTTTAAGTCCCAAAGTTACAATAATGGTGAGTATTCTATAGTTTTTTAAGGTATCCAAGGTGTTTTATCCTCACAAAAGCCTTATGAAATATGATCCTCACTTTACAGAGGAGGAAACTCAGGCAGGGAGATGATAAGAGTTGAATACAGCAACATAAATAGTGTTTGAGGCAAGAACTAAACTCAGATCTTTCTCATCTGAAGTCCAATGCTCTAGTCATTGTATTACCTCCTTGCCTAGTCTATTCTTATAATAATACTAAAAAATAAACAAAGAAGTAAGGGAGGAATGAAGGGAGGGGGAAGGAAGGAAGAAAAGAAGGGAGGGAGGAAAGAAGAAAGAAAGAAAAGAAGGAAGGAAGACAAGATGGAAGGGAGGGAGGTTCTTTCGTTCTTTCGTTCTTTCGTTCACAACAACCCTAGGAGGTAGGTACTATTATTATCTTAATTTTACAGGAAACTGAGGCAGAAGTTAAGTGATTTGTCTAGGGTCACAGAACGAGTAAGTGTCTGAAACCAGATTTGAATTCAGGTCTTCCTAACTCCAGAACTCCTACTGTGCTAACTAGTTCCCCATAAAAGCAATTCTTTACATAAGAATTAATGGTAATGATAATAATAACTCATATTTCTATAGAATTTTAAGATTTGCAAAATGCTAATTGACATTATTAGCATTTCATATAATCCTTACAATGACCTACTAGCCAGGTGCTATATTGTCTACATTTTATTGATGAAGAAATCGAGACTAAGAGAAGATTTGCCCTATATCACTAAGCTGGTTTCTGAACTATAGATGGATATATGAATATTTTATTTCCTCAATATATTATAAGCTCCTTCTGGTCCATTTTTGCTGTAACATCCCCAACAACTTGCAAATAGTAGGTATCCAATAAATGTGTGATGAATTACCGATCTCTGTAACCTTTCCAGATAATAGTGTCGACCTCCCGTATCCTTGCATTTCCTTTCCCAACCCACTGGAGACTCTCCTGCATATACCATTCCATCCTTTTGCACTAGAAGATAGTTGAAAGAATTCCAAGTAAATCATTTGAGGTTATACCCAGTCCTTGAAATAAGAGGAAAGACAGAAGTAACTGCTACAAGTAATACTCCAGGAAGAGAAAGCAGGTCTCATACAGAGGTGCCCTCCTTCAGAAATGGGGTACAACATTAGACAGGTTATTTCAAGCCCTTAGAAGCAGAAGAGGGATGGTAGCCATTTTATGAAAGACCTCTTACTTCTCCATTCAAAAGGTCTCTATACTACTCAGGATTCCCTCAATGGGGAAGAAGAAGAGGAGATGAAGGAGGAAGAAGAGGGGAGGAGGAGAGGGGAAAGGGAGGAGAAGGTGAAGGAAGACAAGGAAGAATAGAAAGAGGAAGGAGAAGAGGGAAAAGAAGGGAAGGAGATGAAAGATGAAGAGGAGGAAGAAAAGGAGAAAATGGAAGAAGAGGAGAAAGAGGAAAAGGAAGAGAAAGGGGAAGAAAGAGAAGAGAGAAAAGAAGAACATTTGAACCCCTCTGAGTCTCATTTTCCTCCTCTACAAAATGAGAAATTTAATAAAAATAATGATGATGATAATTATTATGCAAATAGAGCATTAAGGTTTACAAAATGCTTTACAAATTTTATCTCATTTGATCCTCATGATGACCCTGGGAGTTGTTAGGTACTATGATTATTCTCAATTTTTAGATGAGGAAACCAAAGCAAACAGCAATCAAATGACTTTTCCAAGATGACAGCACATCTTAAATTTGAACTCGGATCTTTCTGAGAGGCAACATTTGACTCACTACCCCACCTAACTGGTTTTTGAGTAGATGAGTTCTAAGGTCCCTTCCAGTTCTAA
Organism: Macrotis lagotis; assembly: GCF_037893015.1. Classification (NCBI taxonomy): domain Eukaryota; kingdom Metazoa; phylum Chordata; class Mammalia; order Peramelemorphia; family Peramelidae; genus Macrotis; species Macrotis lagotis. The sequence continues at coordinate 24,772,609 of NC_133664.1, forward strand.
TGCTGATTCATAGCTTTTGGTTTCTATATTCAAGTTTTTATCAAATCTCTTTTTTGGGGTTCCTCAAAAGTCATCTTAATTTCTCCCCCCAGGTCACTATGGTAGGATGTTGTCTCTGGATCCAAAGACCTTATGATCTTGGGGAAGTCCCTGTGCCTCAGTTTCTTCATTTGGAAAATAAGTGAAATAAACTAAACAACCTGTTAGACCCCTTCTTGATGGCCAGTTCTATGGCTTCCCTGATTCCAGTTCCCATTGGTTTTGTTTTTATTGAAGAAAAATCAGTTTTTGTCCTCTTTGCATTCTGAAAAGTTAGGCTATGAAGTAGGGACTTGGGTTAACTCAAGAATTAGAAGACATTTGGAGAAGTTGGATTCTTTTTCTTCAGTTCTTAAGGCAAAATGAAGAAAAGAATGACCAAAAATAAAAAAATAAAATAAAATAAGAAACTCTAGACTCAGCACGTTTGAATCATTAGCAGGAAGCAAGTTAGTCCCAGGGGTGGTGATTAGGCATTTAAAGAAAATAATAGGGAAGGAAAGCTAGAAAACTGTACAGCAAAAAGAATTAAAAATCATCACAGACTTCCCTTCCCCCAATTTAGTGAAGCCAATGGCTTTCAAGTGGTTTGATTTATAACATGAAAGGACCTTTTAAAAGAATTAGCCCACCAAATCCTGGGAAGCAATCCTCCATCCACATCATTACTTTGAATTCAGAAATTGTTCCTTCATGGCACGTTATCATTTTTTGCCACAGGGGCTCTCATTTATTACCCCAGAAGGAAACAATAACAAGCAACAATAATCATAATAGCTCATAGTCCTTCCTCTGTTCTCTTCCCTTTCCCTCTTTCTACTCCCCCTCCTTTCTCTATCCCCCTTTCCTCTTTTACTCTACAAGTTTTTTCTGTCTCTCTTCTCTCTCTCTTTCTCTCTCTCTCCATCTCTGTCTCTAGCTCTCTGTCTCTGTCTTTCTCTCTCTCTCTGTCTCTGTTTCTGTCTCTTCCTGTCTCTGTCTCTGTCTCTGTCTGTCTCTCCTCCACCATCTCCTCCTCCCCCACCTCTCTTCACAAACTCAGAGAGTATACTGCAGATAACAATTAATAACAAAAGACCTTATATGATCTC